>NC_090647.1:40224686-40528398 GCF_040937935.1 Hyperolius riggenbachi | reverse complement strand
ATTCCAGAAGTGAACCCGGAGGCAGGGGCCAAAGCATCGGTGAGTGGTTGTGGGCGCACAGGATGTCTGCGGGGGACCATTAGAAACCCCAGGTAAGTTCAACTCTTTTCCCCGACCCCCCCCCCCCCCCCCCTACAGTATTCCTTTAAAGGAATCGTCAGGCGAAAAAAAAATGAGTTTCACTTACCTGGGGCTTCTACCAGCCCTATGCAGCCATCCTGTGCCCTCATAGTCACACACTGCTGCTCCAGTCCCCCGCCGCCAGCTAGTTTCAGCGGGCCGTATTGTGTACATTTTTACGCATTCCCGCTAGTGCAGGAACATTAACGCATACATTTTTACGCGTTAGTAATGCAACATGTAAAATTTTACGCATTACACCACTAACGCGTAAAAATGTATGCGTTAATGTTCCTGGACCAGCGGGAGTGCGTAAAAATGTACACAATACGGCCTGCCGACCCCGAGGTTGGCAAAAACGAAACTAGCTGGCGGCGGGGGACTGGAGCAACAGTGAGTGACTATGAGGGCACAGGATGGCTGCATGGGGCTGGTAGAAGCCCCAGGTAAGTGAAACTTTTTTTTTTTTTTTTTTTTTTGCCTGACGATTCCTTTAAGCTGGCTGATTGGTTAAACTGTAAAAAAAATATATATTCAGCGGTATTTTAGAGTGTCCTAATTGTAGACATGTGACCGCATATTTAAAGGACAACTGTAGTGAGAAGAATATGGAGGCTGCCATATTTATTTCCTCTTAAACAATACCAGTTGCCTGGCAACCCTGCTGGTCTATTTGGCTGCAGTGGTGTCTGAATCACATCAGAAACAAGCATGTGGCTAATCTTGTCAGAAATAATAGAAATAATAAAATAATGTCAGAAACCCCTGATCCGCTGCATGCATGTTTAGGGTCTGTGGCTAAAAATATTAGAGGCAGAGGACCAGCAGAATAGCCAGGTAACTGGTATTGCTTAAAAGGAAATAAATACAACAGCCACCATATCCCTCTCACTTCAGTTATCCTTTAAGTGTTTTTAAATATGTGCCTCTATGCACTCTGTGCTGCCTACAGCAGGTAATGCTTCACCACTGCTGGTGCTGCAAGTGTTAAAGTGCAACTGATTATGTATTAGAGTGGCTGGATAGTGTAATGGTTAAGGGCTCCGCCTCTGACACAGGAGACCAGGGTTCGAAGCTCGTCTCATCCTGTTCAGAAAGCAAGCAACTATTCAGTAAGAAGACCTTAGGGCAAGACAAACATGCCTACTGAGCATACCCTAGTGGCTGCAGTTTTGGTACTTTGAGTCTGCCAGGAGAAAAGCGCAATATAAATGTTCTGTGTCTTGCCTAAAGTATATGTTTAGTTCTAGAATAGGGCTCTGATATTGGGGTGGAGCACTCTTTATGTGATAAAATGCTTACCACATATACTCGCATATAAGCCGACCCGCGTAAAAGCCGAGGTACCCACATTTCCCTCAGAAACCAGGAAACAGTTATTGACTCATGTATAAGCCCCCCAATATAGCCCTCTCCACAGTAGCTAGATGTTCCCCCAGTACAAGTCAGCCCCTCTCCCCGTGTCCCAGGATCATACAGCTATGTCTCAAGAAACCACTAGAGGGCGTCATAGATAGGAGAAACGGTGATTGCCACACAGGAAGAATCCCTGTTCTTTGCACTGCTGTCGCGTTGCTTGCACTCTCCGCTCCACAGGCCAGGGGACACAGACAGTCTTGAGCAGCACACACTGCACACCATGTTGCAGGGGATGGGAGGGGCACGGCCACAGCAGGGCTCAAGCTGGTAAGAGCAGGATCACTAGTGCACAAGCCTTACGTTACTCCAACAAAACCTGCTCCACCATCCATTCTGCTCCACTGACTCGCATATAAGCCGAGGGGGTAACTTTTGAGCACATTTTTTATGCTGAAAAATTAGGCTAATACGGGAGTATATACAGTACTTGTGTGCTATAAGTCTAAATTATATCATGGCTCCAGGGGCGTAACTAGGCCCCACCGGGCCCCCCTGCAGATTTTCAGAGCGGGCCCCCTCCCCCCCTGGGGCCCGCTCGTGGCCGGTTTTTGGGGGCTGGAGGGGTGGCAGCATGAGGGGAAAGCCTTGCCCACAGTCGGCGGGGAGAGGGGAAGTTCCCCCCTCTCACTCACCTCGGGGCTCTCCCCTCTGCGCTCCCCTCCAGCTAGTTAGTGTGTGGGCAAAGGCCAGTGGGCAGCGAGCGGCGGGCAGATACATACCTTCTTCCTTGCGTTCCATCGCCGCCTTCTCGCTCTAGCGGCTGACGTCACTTCCGGAAGCGGAAGTGACGCCAGCCGCTAGAGCGAGAAGTCTCCGATGGAACGCACAGAAGAAGGTATGTATCTGCCCGCCGCTCGCTGCCCACTGGCCTTTGCCCACACACTAACTAGCTGGAGAGGAGCGCAGAGGGGAGAGCCCCGAGGTGAGGGAGAGGGGGGAACTGTGGGCAAGGCTTTCCCCTCATGCTGCCACCCCTCCAGCCCCCAAAAAACGGCCCCGAGCGGGCCCCAGGGGGGGGGCGGGCCCCCCGCGGGCGCAGGCGCTGCAGGGCCTATTGCTACGCCCCTGCATGGCTCCATCAGCAGGGCTGTTTTTAGGCTTAGACAAACTAGGCAGATGCCTGGGGTGACAGTTGCTTCAGATGGACCACAAGGAGCTATTTTTATTGGACTGTGCTTTATGCAAATCCTGTGCACAACTGCTAGTTGCACTAAAACTAAGTACACACACAAGACTGAGGCAGCCAATAACGACCGCCTCAGCCAATAATCTGGCATGTGTACCGCAACAACTGAGTAATAGCAAGGTTATGGCAGGTGAAGAATAAGTTAAAGTGATATAAAATTCAGTATTTTTGTTCACATTCCTTTGTCAGATACATTTAGTAAACATTAGCAAACTGCCAAAACTGAGCTGTACTGGGCTGAAAAGCAGAAAGAGCTGAGAAGTGATCACAACATAGATTTTAATATATACATACAGCGACTATGCAATAAAATGCAATGGCAGCTTTCAGACCAAATAAACTGCACTTTTCGAACTTGCAATTTGTAAACAGACATTATTACTTCTTGATATAATACATTCAAAAATGTTATTTTACACTTCAATAAAAATCAATAAAAAACAATTGGTAGTACAGAGAAATTTGATAAAACGTCCTATTTTTATCAATATAATTATGATAAATTTTTCTGATAATATGTATTAAAAGGCGTAGAACAGAGTGTTTATTTCCTGATTTATAGACCCAAGCTATTTTTTTTCATAACTGGGGGAAATTTGAACATAGGTGTGTGATACATTTGTCAGATTGTTTACTTATAATCAATCAGAAAAATTGATTGCAATAGTCGAATTGAAAAAAAATATTAAAAAATTGTTTAGTGTGTGGCCACCTTAACAGGTGTGCATAAAATAGGGGCGCAAGGAAAATGGGTGCCCATTTTCCTTAATAAAATTATTGTAAATACAGTATCTACCAGCTCTTTTCTTAGTGTGAATAGTGTAAATTATCATAATAAAATATCGGTATATATTAATGATTTTACTTAACCTAACCCTACTCTCACACAGAACCCTCTCCCCCGCGATGCCTAACCCTTAAACACCCCTTTCTGACACCTAACCCTAACCCCCCCCCCCTTCCTGATGCCTAACCCTAAAACCTCCCTTCTTGACACCTTACCCTAATACCCCCCTTCTTGACGCCTCACCATAATACCCCCCTTCCTAAACTTATTGATTCACTAAGACAAATAGCATGCCTTATCAGAGATAACATGCTTTAAAAAAAGTTAACACGCCTTTTCAGAGTAGCATAGCGAACTTATGCCTGCTAATTGGCAATGATGAGAGCTCCACTTGTCCTGCCCTGAGCCCCTGCAGATTCGTAGCGCTCGCTATGCTACTCTGATAAGGCGTGTTAACTTTGATAAAGCGTGTTATTTGTTTTAGTGAATCAAGCCCATATTTTTCAAAATAATAGATTTCAAAACTATGATTTTCAAAAATGAATAATTTTTAAATACAAAACATTAAAAATGTCAGAAACTAATAAGCCACACGACATGCTAAAAAGGATGGCCATTTGCAATCAAGACGTCAGAGAGCAGTTAAAGGAAACTAAGCACCCTTTCTTTCCCTTGAATTTCTCTTGGCTTGTAATAGCTATAGGAGCTACCATGTTCTCCCTTCTGCCTTCCTTATTGACAGAAGTCACAGATACTATCTTCACACCTTCCCTCTAGATAAGCTCTTTGTAGAAATTGTCCTAATTACCCACCCCTCTGTTGATGAAAAGGTGTTGTTTACTTCTTGCTAATGAGAACAATAAAACAATTACTAAGTCCTTAACCCCCTGAAATCTCTGGGGCCCGGCTGGCTGGACCGCAGGCCTGCTGAATTAGGCTAATACAACTTAAGTGCTAAACTTTAAATGTAAAATAAAAGTAAAATAGAAGTCTATTTTAAGAATGAGACATATTATTGGCATGCATTTTTCATGTGATATTGAGAAGCCCTGGGTGCTAAAAATGGTGCTTGGTTCACTTTAATAAAGATGTTCCCCTTTAAGTGATGCGTAGCCCCAGGCTGTCATTAGATAAGTTCCCATCACACCCCTGGCTCCACACTCTGGCTGGGACAGCTTAGCCTCCCAACAGCTGTCAGCTGCTCTGTATTCCCTGCATATATCAGCTCCTGTCACTGTGTTCTACTAGGCCAAACTCATCCCCCAACAAACAGTGCTGTAACTCCACATAAAAGTCTCCACATTCACACCTTGTTTATCCAATCCCTGTGATGGGCTATAAAGAGCACTGCCCCCTGCAATGGTGAGATTACACACACGTAGCCAGGACCGCTGCCCCCTGCAATGGTGAGATTACACACATGTAGCCAGAGCCATCTTGCAGGAAAAGGCCGTAAAACGCAAAAGATAATATTTCTCCCCAATCACCTTCTTTCAAGGAAAATGTATGCAAAGCAGGCTTCTTTATTTAACCATTTCCCGACCGCTGGTATGCATACTTACACCTCTGCAAACTTCACTTGCGCACCAGGGGAATAAATATATATACTCATTTGTTTACCTCACCGTGTCCGAACGCCACACCGCTGCCGTTCGTTTCCATCGCAATCCCGTCGTTTTGTGATCGGTGAATGGGAACAGCTTGTTCTCAAACCCAATCACAGTGCCTGTGATGAATGAGAGCTGGCGTCAGCAAGACACAGGCTTTCATTCACAAAAGGGAAAGTAAACAGTACTTCCGTGTATTGTTTACAATACTCAGAAATTAAGTGTAGCGCCATCTTGTGGCTAAAAAGTTAAAATGCACCCGCAGACACTATTATAAAGAAAAATACATACTTTTTTTAATTAATCTAATTAAATTAAATTAATTATTTTTTAATCCCTTCAACCCCTACCCAATTGTTAACAAAATAAAACAATTTATAAATAAATAACTGACTTAATTAAAAATAAATAAATACATAAATAGTTACCTTAGGTTATTTTTAGTATGTATTTCATAGGGTATGTTACTGTTTTTTTGTAAATAAAGGCTTTTAAATATTTATATAGTATGAAAACCACTAAACCGAAAAAATACACCTTTATTTCCAAATAAAATGTTATCGCCATACATTGGACTAGGGACACAATTTAAATGTTGTAATAAGCGGGGCAAATAAAACCTATGGGTTTTATCTATTGTAGCATAGTTTATTTTAAAACTATAATAGTTGAAAACTGAGAACTAATGATTTTTTTTTCATTTGTTTTATCTTATTCCATTTAAAATGTGTATAAAATAAAATAATTCTTAGCAAAAAGTACCACCCAAAGAAAGCCTAATTCGTGGCAAATAAAACAATATATAAATCATTTTGATGTGATAAGTAACGATAAAGCTATTGGCGAACGAATGGGAGGAGCATGAGGTGAAAATCCCTCTGGTTTTTTAAAGCCAATGGGTACCGCGTAAAAAATAAAAAAGTCAGATACTCACCTAAGGAGAGGGAAGGCTCGGTCCTAATGAGCCTTCCCTCTCCTCTCCCGGTGCCCTCGGTGCTGCGCTGGCTCCCCCGTTCGCGTCCGCCGCAGGGACTTCGGAGGTCTTCGGGAGCACTCGGGCTTCCGAAGACGGGCCGCTCCATACTACACACGCGCGAGTGCGTCATAGATGACGCTCGCGCATGCGTAGTATGGAGCGGCCCGTCTTCGGGAGCCCGAGTGCTCCCGAAGGCTTCCGAAACATCCCTTCGGCTGCGGAAGTGGCAGTATTTGACCGAACTGGTCGAATACTGCTACGGGGGATCCTGCGCGTTACCGGGCACCGGGAGAGGAGAGGGAAGGCTCATTAGGACCGAGCCTTCCCTCTCCTTAGGTGAGTATCTGACTTTTCTATTTTTTAAGTGGTAAACGTTCACTTTAAGGGGTAAAAAACATTGGTTGGAAAGTGGTTAATATTTGTTTTTTGTATTATAATTTTTTTAAATCAGGAAGCTATCATAATAAGACTCTTCCCTTAACGTTTATTTTCAGTTAATTGAATGCATAAATCGACCTGAAAAAAAAAGGTTATATACAGTAGTCTCTGGAACTCAACTAACCAGCAGTCTCAACCAACCAGCACAAATCGCCAGCAGTATTCACAGTGGTGAAAGCCAACTTCTTAAGGCTGAGGCTTTGTGTTAAACGCTGCGTTTTATACACCAATGTTACTCAATGGGCCACATAAAAAATCGCATGGGTATGCATGTGTACATTGGCGTTTTTAAAATCGCTAGTTTTGTTGCATATTATGCACGAATGCATCAAAAGCAATGGAGGATGAATGAATGACAACTGGCTGAAACTGAATGCAGACAAAACTGAAGTCCTTCTGATCAGAGGACAGCGCATGACAACAAAACAACTTAACTTGCAGTCTTCACCACTGGGAATAGGAGGCACGGATCTACGCAGCTCTGATCATGTGCGTAGCCTGGGAGTTCTAATTGATGGGGATTTAAACTTCAGAACTCACATCTCTGCTGTGATGAAATCATCCTATTTTCACCTTAAGAACATTGCAAAAATCAAGCACCTCATCCCCCCAGAAGATCTACCAACTTTAGTTCATGCCTTCATTACCTCTCGACTCGACTACTGCAATGCTCTCTACACTAGTGTTGGGCGAACAGTGTTCGCCACTGTTCGGGTTCTGCAGAACATCACCCTGTTCGGGTGATGTTCGAGTTCGGCCGAACACCTGATGGTGTTCGGCCTTTTAAGTTCGGGTTCGCCCCGAACTACTAATTGGCCGCCGAACAGGGCCCCTGTTCGGCCTACCAGGGCCCTGTTCGGCCGAATACTGCCCCCCCTATGGGGTCGCAGGCATAAGGGGGGAGCATGCCCCGATCGCGGGGGGGGAGGGTCGGAAATTCCCCCCACCCCCTCCGCTAGCGCTCCCCCCTCTGCCCGCTTCCCCATACAAAAGTTTCAGGAAGTACCGGTCCGGTGGTAGTGGGTGGCTGGCAGTGGGCGGCACTGTGAAGTGAGTGACTGAGGAGGAGGAGTCCGGAGAGTGACGCGTTGAGGGAGGCCGGGCAGCGGGCGGTTCAGCAGTAGTACCGTACTACTGCTGAACCGCCCGCTGCCCGGCCTCCCTCAACGCGTCACTCTCCGGACTCCTCCTCCTCAGTCACTCACTTCACAGTGCCGCCCACTGCCAGCCACCCACTACCACCGGACCGGTACTTCCTGAAACTTTTGTATGGGGAAGCGGGCAGAGGGGGGAGCGCTAGCGGAGGGGGTGGGGGGAATTTCCGACCCCCCCCCCCCCCCCCCCCTGCGATCGGGGCATGCTCCCCCCTTATGCCTGCGACCCCATAGGGCCCCCAAAAGCGGGATGTTCGGGGAGTTCGGGGTTCGGCCCGAACATGCCGAACATTGCGGCCATGTTCGGCGAACTTTCCCGAACCCGAACATCCAGGTGTTCGCCCAACACTACTCTACACTGGCCTTCCAAAAAGGTCTTGTACCGCCTACAGCTGATACAGAAAACTGCAGCGAGACTGCTAACCAACCAACCCCTTCACTGCCACATAACGCCAGTCCTGCACTCCCTTCACTGGCTACCTATAGAATGGAGGGTCCGATTCAAGATCGGCCTACTGACATTTAAATCCCCGAATGATCTGGGCCCTGGATACATGAAAAAAAAGTTGCAGCTGCATAGCAATCCCTGCAATCTCAGATCCACAGGTTCTAATAATCTAGTCATACCCAGAGTCCACTTAGAAACTTTTGGTCCCAGAGCCTTCTGTCATGCTGCCCCTACGTTTTGGAACTCCTTACCTCAACAGATCAGGACAGCTCCATCCCTGGACATGTTTAAATCCAGACTGAAAACCCACCTGTTCATTCTGGCATTTGCAGAAATATAACTTTTGTTGTGTGAATACTTCATCCTACTAATTACTGAATCTGAGAGAGCCTAAGCGCTTTGAGTCCTATGGGAGGAAAGCGCTATAGAAATGTTATTGTATTGTATTGTACAGTAATTTGCATAAATGTAAATATAAAAACGCATACAAAACATGTGTTTTATATATGCAAACCGCAAACGCATTAAAACGCATGCAAAATTCTTGAAAAATGCATCTGCGTTAAAAAAACACAAACGCACCACAAAAGTGCAGCAAAAACGCACACAACATTAACATAAAACATAACATAAAATGCAGCCTTTCACCTTATGTTATGTGTGCACACAGCCTCAAGGTCAACTGTAGCGAGAGGTATGTGGAGGCTGCCATATTTATTTCCTTTTTAAACAACACCAGTTGCCTGGCAACCCTGATGGTCTATTTGGCTGCAGCAGTGTCTGAATCACACAACTGAAACAAGCATGCAGCTAATCCATACCTCCCAACATTTTAAACTAAGAAACCGGGACACTGGCCACACCCCTAAACACACCCCAAGACACGCCTACCATCGTTTTTTGAAGATTTTTTTTTTTATTAATATTTATGCCCTTATTTTTTTTTTTACTTAATATACCCTCATACACCCTGCCTGTGGGTGGGGAGGAGGGTAAGGGTGCCCGTGGGTGGGGAGGAGGGTGAGGATGGGTGCCAAAAAAAGATCCAAGTCCCGGCGGCAGTGGGCAGCAGTAAAAAAAAAATGATCGAGACGCCAACCGCGCCTAAGTGGTATGCGGGATGCGGCCATATCATTACTACCTCCCTCCCTCCTTCCCTTTAGATCTGCCCCCCTGTGTCCCCGTTAGCAGAGTGCGCAGCGAGCGGAGCGGGCTGTCATTACCTGCGTCCATGCACGAGTACCGTGTCTTCATCCAGCTTCCTGCTTCCTGTGACGTCACAGGAAGCAGAGTGAAGCCGGACATCGGTATGCGTGCATGGATGCAGGTAAGATGACAGCCCGCTCCGCTCGCTGCGCACTCTGCTAACGGGGACACAGGGGGGCAGATCTCAAGGGAAGGAGGGAGGGAGGTAGTAATGATATGGCCGCATCCCGCATACCACTTAGGCGCGGCTGGCGCCTCGATCATTTTTTTTTTACTGCTGCCCACTGCCGCTGGGACTTGAGGGGCTCATACCGTGACAGCGGGAGAGCCCCCCCAAATCGTGACAGTCCCGACGAGATCGGGACGGTTGGGCCCTCTGGCTAATCTAATCAGTTCTGGCAATAATGTCAGAAACCCCTGATCTGCTGCATGCTTGTTCAGGGGCTGTGGTTAAAAGTATTAGAGGAAGAGGATCAGCAGGGCAGTGCCTGGCAACTGGGATTGCTTAAAAGGAAATACACATGGCAGCCTTCATATGATGCCAGCAAAAAGTCTAGAACCAGCCTTGACCGTATTTTGTACCCAATGCTTGTTTCTTGGTGCTTTATAAATCAATGATAATAAAGATGGGCACATTCATTCCACGCATGTGTGAGTGCGACTGTGCGTCCCCAACTCTGCATGTCACTAAGCCTTCTAGTCCCCCAGCTTCCTGGCTGAAGACTTCTTTAGGTCAACAGTTCATCCACAGGTCAGCATCGTCCGAACACACAGGAGACCGCCCTCCCCGCTTATCCTGTTATTCTGATGAACGGGGACATTTCTCAGGATTGTTTTGTTGGGCACAGAAGTTAGGGCGCCAGGCATGGCTAATGACAAATCATGTATTCTATACAGGAAAAGCAGATTCTACCGAGTTCCCAAGATATGTTCTGTCTGCCAGCATTTCCCAATGTACAATAATACGTTAATTATTTTGAATAAATGTTGTTTTGAACTGCGAGGACATGTGATGTTTTAGTGCAGCCCTTCTCAGCTAGTGGGATGAGTATTTTGGGGGATATTTTTGAAACAGCATACATAAACAATAACATTTCTATAGCGCTTTTCGGCCGTAGGACTCAAGGCCCGTACACACCTTGTGATTTTTCCAACAATTTTCACAATGACCGGCGATTTTTTTGAGTGATGAGCAGTTGTTTCCACGATTTTGCGATGTGGCTACAGACACATGATCATGCGAATGTCACTTAGCGTTGTGCAGTAATATCAACCGCCACGGTGTATTGGATCTTTAAGATCTCTGTTGACTTCTGCGCAAAGTACCACGATCGCTTAAAGTCTCGTTTGTGCACGTTGTGTAATGTCCCGTGACGTTGTGCATACAGCCGGCCTTCCTGTGTGAAGGAAGGTGAGTATGTGGCTTAAAAACGCTTAGGCTCTCACAGATTCAGTAATTGGTAGAAGGATGAAGTATTAACACATAGGATAAAATTATATTTCTGCAAATGCTAAACTAAACCGGTGGGTTTTCAGTCTGGATTTAAACACATCCAGAGATGGAGCTGTCCTGATCTGCCCAGGTAAGGAGTTCCATAATGTAGGAGCGGCATGACAGAAGGCTCTGTGACCAAACGTTTTCAGGTGGACTCCGGGTATGGCTAGATTATTAGAACCTGTGGATCTGAGACTGCAGGGATTGCTACACAGCTGCAGCATTTCTTTCATGTATCAAGAGCCCAGATTTATAGGTAGCCAGTGAAGAGAGTTCAGGACCGGTGTTATGTGTCAGTGACCAGGTTGGTTAGTTAACAGTCTGGCAGCAGTGTTCTGTATAAGATTTAAAGGATACCCGAGGTGCCATGACATGATGAGATAGACATGAGTATGTACAGTGTCTAGCACACAAATAACTATGCTGTGTTCCTTTTTTTCTTTCACTACCTCAAAGAGTTAAATATCAGGTATGTAAGTGGCTGACTCAGTCCTGACTCAGACAAGAAGTGACTACAGTGTGATCCTTACTGATAAGGAATTCCAACTATAAAACACTTTACTAGCAGAAAATGGCTTCTGAGAGCAAGAAACAGATAAAAATGGTCATTAGTTCATAGATTTTTAACCCTGGCATACTTCAATGAATGTGTCATTGAGAAAAAAACAATAAAACAGTTAAAATTTAAAAGAGTAGATTTAAACATAAACTAAAACTGTGTGATATCTTAAAAAGTCATTTTTAGGAGAAGGAAGATAGATACAATCGTTTTTTTCATTCGTTTTTTTTCAACTTGGGTGTCCTTTATAGGTCACTGCCTCACCCATTAACCCCTGTGTCTCCTTCCCTTTTGCTCCTTTTGTTTCCTCCCCACTACCCTCTTGTAAGCTTGCATGGGCAAGGACCTCCTCCTAGTGTTTCTCATACTGCTGTAATTTACCATATGCACATGTACCAACTTTAGAGATATCTCAAACGACATATTAACTATGTATGTATTTGTATTTCTACTATTGAATGTTATGACTGTACAGTGTACATTTCTCATGTATACTTGTTCCCCAATATTTGTTTTGTACTATGTACAGTGCTATGGAAGATTTTAGCAATATACAAATAAAAAATAATAATAATAAGCTGTACATGTTACATATGTAATGCCTGTATACCCCACAGGGGGTGCTGTTTGAGTGCAAGCATATTCATATGTTAGTAATCAAGCCACAATCACAAATAATGTATTGACACTTTTACATGACACATTATTATGTGTTGCCTGGGTATGTATTTGGTTGTTTTGGTAACCTTAAAACACAGTAACTCAATGGACAAGTTTGTGAGCTTTGGGGTCCTTGGCATCGATAATGTAAGAATGGCAGCACTTTAAATTTTCCTTTCAAAAATCAATAGGTGAATTTTGCTTGGATTTTGTAGGCTCCACCCATTTTCCTGACTATTAGTCGCAGTCACCAAGTGAGCAACTGTGCACAGTTTGAGAACCCTGCCATTAGCAGTGTAAGAATGGCTGCAGTTTACACTTTTCCATTTGGTGGTTGTTGGCTCCACCCACTTTTCATAACTTTGACGCATAGTCACTCAACGACAAAGTTTGTGAACTTTGGGGTACTTGTCATCAATAATGTAAGAATGGAAGCAGTTTATCACTCAAATGTATGTCTGTTTGTTGCTCCCTCCCTTTTCTGAATTTAAACCCCCAGCAGTCACCCAATAACCAATTGTACCAGATTTGAGGATTCTGCCATGAACAGTGTAAAAATGGCAGCAATTTAAATATTCCCCTTAAAAATCAAAGGGTGATTTTTGATTTGCCTTTGTAGGCTCCACCCACTTTCCTGAATATTAATCCCAGTCACCTAGTGACCAACTGTGCAAAGTTTAAGAACCCTGCAACTAACAGAATTGCTGAAATCAATCAAACAAATGTGATTGGCTGTTTGAGGCTCCGCCCCTTTTCTGATTTTGACCCCCAGTCACCCAATGACCGGCTGTAGCAGGTTTAAGGCCACTGCCACTTACAGTGTACGAATGGCAGCAGTTTAAATATTCCCCTTGAGAATCAAAAGGTGAATTTTGATTGGCTGTTGTAGGCTCCACCCATGTTCCTGAATATGAATTCTAGTCACCAAGTGACAAGTATGCCAAGTTTGAGAACCCTGCCATTAACAGTTTAAGAATGGCTGCAGTTTAAATTGAAAATTAATTTCTGAAATCTGATTGGCTGTTGTAGGCTCCACCCACTTTCCCTAAAAATGTTCCCCCCAGGTCACCAATTGACCAAGTATGCCAATTTTGGGGACTGTGGCTTTACACACTTTGAATTAGGGCCATCATTTTCCATGTGTTCTAGACTTAATGGGAACCTGAAGTGAAAGAAATTATTTTCTTTGCCTACAACCCTATATGCTTTTAATCAAAAGCTGCCCCTATTGTTACACCACTGTGCTGATGTCACTGAACAATCTAGCAGAATCAACCATTCGTTGACATTACAGAGGGGTACATGCTCAGGACAGAGGCATTTGCCATCTCATAACAGAAAGTAAAAGCAGTGAGAGGTGATGGCAGAATGGCCAGGAGTGGACCCGCCCAGCTTTACTAAACAACTGTAAAATTTTCTCACTTTGAAGCACAATACGGGGATTTTGTTTCAGCTGTCTTTGTTGCTCTTAGATAGTTTTGCCCACTTCCTCTCTGGACAGGAAATGCTGGAAATTCTTACAAATGGGACACAGATAGGCCGCCCATAAAAATCCAACAGAAGTTTCTAGTTCTGAGAATACTATCCAAAACTGAATCCACGCTTGCTTGGGCTGTGGGCTTCTTAAAACTTTGTGAAAGGCTTCCAAAATATGAAGCAATAGGGAGCTGACAAGTGGCTGAAAAACTTCTCTTGAGAAGTTGTGCTCCCTGAGCGCCGGTGATGTGGGACATCTGTGGCGTAATGATTTAATGAAGCGGTCCGGTCAATTATCTCCGTTTTATTCCTGACTCCCTATATTTAGCCGGGGATAGTTTCCCATGAATCACCCGGGGTCTACATTGTCTCCTCTCCCTCCATATTCCCTATCAGAGAGGATTCAGCCTTCACAATATGGCTCATGTTTGTCTGGGGCACCCAACCAAAATAAACACGTCCAAGTTTTGTAATCAAACACAGAAGAGTTGAGCATGGAGTCTAAATCTGAAGTCCTGGCTAATGCATCGTTAAAAGAGCAGGAATGCTGACTTTTTCGTGGCTACTTTTAGACAGAGCATGTTTGGAAATTTTGAGTAATAGTCATTTATCATTAAAACTACAGGATAACCAGTTAAAGCAACACTAATGCTTATTACTCCTATCAGTGTGTAATATGTTGATGCTTAACCACTTCACAAATGAGGGGTTTTACCCCTGGAGCCCCAGAGCAATTTTCAGCTTTCAGCGCTCCTTCCATTCATTTGTCTATAACTTTATTATTACTTATCACACTGAAATGAACTATATCTTGTTTCTTTTGCCACCAATTAGGCTTTCTTTAGGTGGGACATTATGCTAAGAATTATTTTATTCTAAAAGTGTTTTAATGGGAAAATAGGAAAAAATGTGGGAAAAAAATCATTATTTTTCATTTTCGGCCATTATAGTTTTTAAATAATGCATGCTACTGTAATTAAAACCCATGCAATTTATTTGCCCATTTGTCCCGGTTATTACACCATTTAAATTATGTCCCTATCACAATGTTTGGCACTAATATTTTATTTGGAAATAAAGGTGCATGTTTTTCAGTTTTGTGTCCATCCCTAATTACAAGCCCATAGTTTATAAAGTAACAGTGTTATACCCTCTTGACATAAATATTTAAAGAGGTTAGTCCCTAAGGTAACTATTTATGTGTTTTTTTTATTGTAAAAATTGGGGAGTGTGGGAGGTAATGAGTTAATTTATAGTGTAAAAGTATGTTTTTGTATATGAAAAATGTTTTGGATCTAGTTTTACTATTTGGCCACAAGATGGCCACAGTAATTTTGAAGCTGCCGATCATTGCTGGGGGACTGAGATCAACGAACGGGAACGGTCTTTACCGTTCATTGATCCCTGGGCGAGCGGCCGGCGGCGTGCACGAGTGTGGGAGCGTGTGCACGAGCGAGCGGGAGCGCGGACAGCGGAGGTAGCGGCGAGAGGTGCGTATATCTACGCTCCTGGTGGGGAAAGGGTGTTAAAAGGAGCGTAGATATACGCATGCGTGGTGGTTAAAGAGGAACTCCAGTGAAAATAATGTAATAAAAAAGTGCTTCGTTTTTACAATGATCTATATACATAAAATCGGATGTATGTGTGTGTGTATGTACTGTATGTGTGTATGTGCCGCGATCATTCGAAAACTGGCTTGACCGATATGAACGAAACTTGGTATACAGATCCCTTACTACCTGGGATGATATGTTCTGGGGGTCTCGCGGCCCCCCTGCACACATGGGCGGAGTTACAAACAGCAAATCAGATTTCACCCATTCATGTCAATGAAAAAAATTTAAAAGGCTGCCATTCTCACAGTAATCAAGCCAGAGTCCCCACACTTGGCACAGTTGGTCACTTGGTGACCGAGGTTACAAATCCAGGAAAAGTGGGCGGAGCATAAAACAGCCAATCAAATTTCAGCCATTCATTTTAAATGGAAAAATGTAAACTGCAGTCATTCTTAGACTGTTAATTGCAGGGTTCTCAAATTTGGCACACTTGGTCACTGGGTGAATGAGTTTAAGATTCAGGAAAGTGGGTGGAGCCTACAACAGCCAATCAAAAAAGGGGAATATTTAAACTGCTGCCATTGCTTCACTGTTTATGGCAGAGGCTTCAAACTTGCTACAGTCGGTCATTGGGTGACTGGGGTCCAAACTTGCTAAAGGGTTGGGGCCACAAACAGCCAATCACATTTCCTTGGTGGATAAACTGCTTCCATTCCCACATTTTTGATGCCAGGAACCATAAAGCTCACATACTTGGTCATTGAGTGACTGTGTGTCAAGGTTACAAAAAGTGGGCAGAGCCAAAACCAAGTTTCACTGTCAAATATAAACTGCAGCTATTCTTACACTGTTAATGGCAGGGTTCTCAAACTTTGCACAGTTGGTCACTGGGAGACTGAGATTAAGATTCAGGAAAGTGTGGAGCCTACAACAGCCAATCAAAATTCACCTGTTGATTTTCAAGGGAAATATTTACATTGCTGCCATTCTTACACTGCTAATAGCAGATGCCTCAAACATGGTACAGTTGGTCACTGGGTGATTGGGTTCAAATTCAGCAAGGGGGTGGAGCCACAAACAGCCAATCAGATTTGATTAATTTTAATGGGAATAAGGAAATTATTGATACCAAGGACCCCAAAGCTTATAAACTTGGTAATTGAGTGGCTATATGTCAAGGTTAGAAAAAGTGGGCGGCGCCAACAACTACAATTTTTACATGGGAAAATATAAACTGCAGCCATTCTTACACTGTTAAATGTTAATGGCAGGGTGCCCAAATTTGAAACAGTTGGCCACTGGGTGACTGGAATTGATATTTAGAAAGTGTGTGGAGTCTACAACAGCCAATCGAAATTCACATTCACATTTTTAATGATTTTCAAGGGGAATATTTACATTCCTGCTATTCTTACACTGTTAATAGCAGATGCCTCAAATCTGGTACAATCAGTCACTGGGAGACTGGGGTTCAAATTCTGAAAAGGGAGCGGGCTACAAAAAGCCAATCAGATTTGTTTAATTTCAATGGAAAAATGCAACTTATTGATGCCAAGGACCACAAAGCGCATAAACTTGGTCATTGAGTGACTGTATTTCAAGGTTAGAAATGGCCAAAAACAAATAACTTTTTACATGGAAAAATATAAACTGCAGCCATAAGGGGCATATTGAAACTGCTGACATTCTTACACTGTTAATGGCAGAGGCCTCAAACCTACTATAGGCGGTCATTAAGTGACTGGGGTTCAAATTCAGTAAAGGGGCGGAGCCACAAACAGCCAGATTTCTTTGCTGCATAAACTGCTTCCATTCACACAATTTTGATGCCAGGAACCCGAAAGCTCACAAACGTGGTCATTGAGTGACTGTGTGTCAAGGTTACAAAAAGTGGGTGGGAAAATGTAAACTGCAGCCTTTCTTCACTGTTAATGGCAGGGTTCTCAAACTTTGCACAGTTTGTTACTGGGTGACTGGAATATTCAGAAAAGTGTGTGTAGCCTAAAAAAGGCAATCAATATTCCCCTGTTGATTTTCAAGGGGTATTTTAAAATCACTGCTATTCTTGCACTGTTAATTGCACAAGCCTCAAACCTGGTACAGTTCGTCACTGGGTCACTGGCTTTCAAATTCAGAAAAGGGGTGGAGTCAGAACCAATCAGATTTGTTTTTATTGATGCCAAGGACCCCAAAGCTCACAAACTTGGTCATTGAGTGACTGTGTGTCAAGGTTACAAAAAGTGGGCGGAGTTAAAAACAAATTTCACTGGGAAAATATAAACTGCAGCCATTCTTACACTGTTAATGGCAGAGTTATCAAACTTTGCCCAGATGGTCACGGGGCGACTGGGATATTCAGTTAAGTGGGTGGAGCCTATAATAGCCAATCAAAATTTACCTGTCGATTTTCAAGGGAAATATTTTAATTGCTGCCATTTGTACACTTAATAGAAGATGCCTCAAACCTGCTATAGTTGGTCATTGGGTGACTCTGGTTCAAATGCTGGAGAGGGGTGGAGTCACAAACCGCCAATCTCATTTATTTAATTTCTATGGGAATATACAAATTATTGATGCCAAAGCTCACAAACTTGGTCATTGAGTGTTTGTGCGTTAGGGTTAGAAAAATTGGGCGGAGCCGGATCCAGCCAAATTATACCCGGGCAACGCCGGGTTATCAGCTAGTTATGTATAAATGATTTAGTCTGTGTTTGCCCATTGTAAAATCTTTTAAATCCCTGATTTACATTCTGACATTTAGTACATGGTGACATTTTTACTGCTGGCAGGTGATGTAGCTGCTGCATGTTTTTTTGGCAGTTGGAAACAGCTGTAAACTGCTATTTCCCACAATGCAGCAAGGTTCGCAGACAGGAAACTGCCAGGAGTACATACTTTTCTTGTGGGAGGGGTTTCACCACAATATCAGTCATACAGCGCCCCCAGGGCCGGATTTGTACTTTCCAGTGCCCTAGACCTGCTGTCACCTACCGCTCTACTGCTACAGGAAAGGAGAATGATGCCAAACCATACACACTAGCATAGAGGTAGTAACAGGCTCAGGTGACAGTGACAGTTTAGCAATGAAAGAAAAGCAAACAGCATTTTTATTCCTGCAGTTCTCATAGATGGTAAGAATTGGAGGACAGAAAATGAGTCAGGAAAGAGTTAACTGAGACCACTGCTGGCTAGGAAGAAAAAAAAACCTAAAGCCATAAATGTAGGTAGACTAGAGATAAGCAAGTGTAATTTACAGCTGCCGGGGTCAGTGTCACAGCTGTAAAGGAGAAAGTGAAGAAACTAGCAGAGCTCACTGATGTCTGTGAATGCCTGCATTAAAACTCAGTGGAACTTAGTTCTATCTGCTTTGTAATGTAAATCCCTGGTATTTCTCACATCAACTTGTATGTCCATGACATAGAGGAATGGATCATCAGGTGAGGTGACAGCAAATGTTGATTGTCATAACACACCAGGAATTGTGAGAGAGAGACTTGCTGGAATTGGGTAACTCTGAAATTCAGCTATTAGTGCAGAGCAGGGCGCTGGCTGGCTGTCCTGCGGGACATTTAGAGGTGATTAACTTTGACATATGACCTCTTCTCTCTCCAAGTCATGCTGCCCTTCTTATCTTATCTGATTTTATCGCCCTAGGCCATGGCCTTTGTGGCCTTCCCAGAAATCCGGCCCTGAGCGCCCCCTGATGGTCTGTTTGTAAAAAGCAATAGATTTCTCATGTAAAAGGGGATATCAGCTACTGGTTGGGATAAAGTTCAATTCTTGGTCGGAATTTCTCTTTAAAGAGAACCCGAGGTGGGTTCTAAGACTCCTATTAGCACACAGAGGCTGGGTCTGCATATAATGCCCAACACCTGTTGCTATACTGTTTCTCCCCCCCCCCCCCCCCCCGTGCGCTCTGCTAGCCCCCATAAATCACACAGCCGTGCTAGCGACACGCAGCGTGTCGATAGCCGGCTCTTTTCATCTACAGAAGGAAGGATCCGCAACAATGTCTCCACAATCAGCTTTATTCATCACATATCCCAATACAGCTAAAACCTCATAGCTAAGAGTTTTTACCTCAGCTATGAGGTTTTAGCTGTATTGGGATATGTCCTGAATAAAGCTGATTGTGGAGACATCGTTGCGGATCTTTCCTTCTGTTCTGCTTAACTGGGCCTGGCTGCCTGTGACCTAGCACAGCACAGTGGAGCGGTTACCCTTGCTTTATGTTTTCATCTACACTGTCACTCTCGCCGCTCCCCCGCCTCCTCTATTCCTCCGCTCCCCGCCTGTGTCCCTTCCCTCCAATCAGCGGGAAGGGACGCAGACGGGGAGCGGCGACATAGAGGAGGTGGGGGGAGCAGCGAGAGTGACAGTGGAGATGTAAACAGCTGGCTAGCGATGTCGCTAGCACGGCGTTTGATTTATGGGGGGCTCTGCTGGCAGGGGGGCTTGGGGGAAACAGTATAGTAACAGAGGCTGGGAATTATATGCAGACCCAGCCTCTGTGTGCTAATATTGTTCTTCGAACCCACCTCGGGTTCTCTTTAATGAAATATGAAATACTTAACATCTCGACTTATGCAACACCCTACTGTGCGGCCTACCAAAATACAGACTGGGGCCTCGCCAATCCCTATCGAGCTCTGCCACCATCAACTTTTTTAGAGTGTTTTTGGTTTCCAGTAGAATTTATTTAAAGTGTACCAGAGATGGAACACTGGCCCTTATTTATACTTACCTGGGGCTTTCTCCAGCCCCATGAGCACCGTGACTTCCCTCGCTGTCCTCTTCAGCCCCTCCATTCTGGCGCCACGACTTCCGGTAATCTGGTCAGTAGCCGCCAGTCGTCGGCTTCTGCAAATGTGCGGCTTGGCCGCATGAGCGCCTCCGCCGCGCTCCCATCCCCTGGAGCATTTTGCGTCTGCATTTGTTTACTCATTTGTTTATGATCACTTCATGCTTACATACCTGGAAATAACTTTTTTATGCTTTTTCCCTGATAGGTGCTCAGGTTATTGTCAATGCCAATATATGCAGTTGTTTATACCGTGTTAATTACAGTCCAGCTCATTTTAGCATTTTACTTTCTTTTAGTGTACCAGTGCCATTTAGCTACTCTGCCCACTTTTAGGGGGTCGATTTTAATTGTGTGCATTCAATATGGAATTTTGAAAGATTAATAAAAGTCTACTAATTTTAAAAGTAATTCTTCTCTGGTTTCCTCCCCTTTCCCTTTTTGTGTTTCTAAGATTAAAGGGAACCTGAAGTAAAAAGAAACGTATGAGATAATGCATTGTTTGTGTAGTATGGATAATAAATAGAACATTAGCAATACAGAAACGAGTCTCCTATTTTTATTTTTAGTTTTATAGCTTTATTTTTAAGATTGCAGAAGACTGTCAGAGCTACTGTTTAGAATCCACACTCTACCTTTTAGGCTGAAAAGGATACAGAAGTGGTGACCATTTCAACTTTCCTGCAGTAAAACCTTAATCTCCCTTCTTGCTGACAGATAAGGCCTTTAAGCTTCTATTTACTTTTCAGGAAACTAGGCTGAATCTGACAAGCTGTTTGGCCAGCTCTTTTGAATAGATAAAAACGCAAGTTTTTTTTTTTTAACTCTTACTGTACTGGAAATCAGAAAGGCACTTAAGATAATATTTTAGTAGGGCTAGAGCTAATTTTTTTTTTAAATATTCTTTATTTTCTAACGTTCCAAAATACACATATAGGTACATTCTCAAAGGAAAGTTATCAAAATAAGTACAAAAGTGTACAGAGGCAAGATAGATAAACATTAAGCATACCAATGAGGAATAACCTTCATTCTGTATATTGACAGTGTACAGTGGTATATGACAAATAGGCCCATTGCCGATTCCTTAGATCACGTTCCGTATAAAGCATTACTTTATTACAAATATATCATATGTGTATATAAAAGCAGGAAATATTAAATTGATTAATTTTAACATTTAATCTAACCAGTACGTTGTAGTGCATACATGTCAAACTCCGGCCCGTGGGCCAAATTTGGCCCTCGGAGCCATTCAATTTTGCCCTCAAGTGGTTTCCCCACTTTGCATTATGTATGCCCCACTCCAGACCACCAGGGAAACTATATTGGTTGTGAAGCCCTAGAATACCAGGGAAGCCATATGGAAAGGTAGGGGGAAAACACTAAACACCAGGGAACTGTATAGGGGAGGGTGGGGGCCTCTAGACACCAGGGAACTGTGTAGGGGACGGTGGACCACTAGACACCAGAGAACTTTATAAGGGAGGAAGGTGGCCAGTAGACATTGAGGTTGCCTGCGATTAGGTCCCAGTGTACAGTTTCGGCCTGCGACTAGGTCCCAGTGTACAGTGTTTGGCCCACTTTGTATTCGAGTTTGACGCCCCTGTTCTAGTGGGAGTATTATACTCCCTCCTAGTGGGTGTGATCTGGCATCTCTTCCCATGGTGCCTCTGTGATTCTCATGTAATCAGAGTGAATATCAACTCTACTAGGGATGAAATCCTAGGTTGTGGAGCATGAGGTCAAATTCTTCAGTTATGCGAAAAGTCGACCAGTAAGCCAATGTCTTACGTAAAGCTTCTAACCTATTCATAGCCGAATGTGCCATATCTTCCATTGTATGAATATTGTCTATTTCCCTTATCAGTTCTCTCATCGTAGCGGCTAAGCTGCCCTTCCGGTGACGCAATAACAGGCATTTCGCTGCATTTAAATAGAGAGCTATATGTTTATGTGTTTATCTCATGATGTCACGTGTTACTTCAGGTACACTTTAAATACCTGTAAATACCTTAATTAACCTCTAAAGACTGGCAGGCTCCCTCTGACATTTGCAGAAGATCCTGCAGGCGTAACCACAACCCCAGATTGTTGGATTCACCCTTCTCCATTGTCTCCAATGTGAGGCAGCCGAGTAACGGCTTGGTCAGGACCCCTCCCATTGTGATTTTGAAGACTATGAATGGCACTTTGGCCAACCCTTCTCTCCTGGAAGGTATTGCGCTTTCACTAGACTCCAATAGGATGACAATGCACAGCAGAGGCCTTGTGACCACTGCTGTTTAGGGGTAAATTACGGCATTTGCAGGCATTTTAACACTTCTAAGGGGCCCATACACCTAACGATTTTCCCGCCGACATACAGCCATTTCGATCACAGTGATTAAAACGGCTGTGAAATCGCCGCGCACACCGCTGACAGAATGATCGATTTCCGTCAGAAATTGATCGTTCCCATCGATTCCCGTCGACCCATCCGTGCGGAAGATTTTTCTCGGTCGCCGGCGGGTCGGGAGTGCATCGATAGCGGTGTTCGAATGCCCGACGACCGACGCAATGCAGCGGGTATACATTACCTGTTCCGGCCAGCGCGAGTCCCCGCTGTCTCCGCTGTCTTCTTCTCCGCTCCGCTCCAGACCGTTACCTGCAGCTACACAGAACTTCCTGTCCCGGTAAGAAGTTTAAACAGTAGAGCGCCCTCTACTGTTTAAACTTCCCCTGGACAGGAAGTTCAGTAGCTGCAGGTAACGGTCTGGAGCGGAGAAGAAGACAGCGGTGACAGCAGGGACTTGCGCCGGCCGGAACAGGTAATGTATGAGGGGGGGGGGGGGGCGGCAGCAGCGGCAGCTCCACAGATTGTGATCGGTTTCAGGCTGAAATCGATTCACAATCTGTTTGCAGTAAAGGTGGCCATACGATCCCTCTCTGATCAGATTTGATCAGAGAGGGATCTATCTGTTGGTCGACTCTGATGGCAAATCGACCAGTGTATGGCCACCTCTAGTCTTATCATGCTAGATTAGCAGAATGGGGATGGTGTGGCCAGCAACACCAGCATTTTGGGGGGGAGCTGCCCACAATATGGTCCCGCTGTCACACCAATCCCCACCACAAACAATGACTCATGTGTTTTAGGCAACTGCAGTGCATGGTTGCTCTCACACGTCAGATGTCTCCTCGTGACTCCGCCCAGTAGAACAAGGCCCTCCCTCCACAGAAGACAAATAGCTGTGCACAAGCGGTTTCGTTCTTCTGGGGAGCATCCAGAGGCTTACCACCACCATTGAGGTAAGTATGTAACTTTTTCCTCCGTTCAGAGCAGTGGGTGGAGCTATACAAATGATGTATGGCCTTATTCATAGCACAAGTGCTGTTTTTTCATTTAACAGATTGTTTGAATCCAGCCTACAGTATTGGAACTGCTATTTTTGTAGTTCTGTTTATCATAGACCAGAGTTAAGACTGTAATCCAGGCAAATGAGTGATGACACAAATGTAATGCAGTATATGGAAAATGTCTTGTCTGCCAGGCAATTTGTAATTCTGCAGTACAAATAGTCCCAGTGCTCAAGCACTAATGTGCTGATATAAAATGGAAGGTGCCTCCGTGCCAAAAATACTTATATATATTTTATAGAGCGGACTCAGAATGCTCATAAAAATCAATACATAAATTGTAAAAACATGCAACCAAACTTTCTATTTGCAAAACTGGAAGTTGAAAAACAAGCAGCCGGAAGTCCCAACGCACCAGCACGCCTGAAGGGGATAATGGGGACAGTGCTTTTTTTTTTTGGGGGGGGGGGGGGATGTTGCAGGGCCAGGGCCGTTTCTGGGCTAAATTGCACCCAGGGAGAAGGTGTAAAAATTCCACTCTTCAACCCCGTGGACTCTAGGACCCTTACTCTTTAGGGACAGTCACACAGCCACAGGTCACAAGTAGATCTGCCGTCTTACTAGTGACCAGCCGCTCATCCAGGAGGAAGCAGGGACCAGGAAAACACACAGGTGACGAGAGCCCGGAAAGCTGACTCCTCCATGGGCGTTGCGCACAGATAGCCTGTAGTTAGAGTTGGGCGAACTGTTAGCGCAACTGCAGCCGAACTGTTCGGCTGCCCAACCTGTCATGTGGCTGTGGCTCTTACTACTTCCGGGTCGCAATGACCCGGAGTAGTACGTCTGCGCTGGCCCGGCGGAGCGCGTCCTAGATCGCGCTCCCGTTGCCGGGCACTCTCTGCGCATGTGTGTGACATCACTCATGACGTCACACACATGCGCAGAGAGTGCCCGGCAACGGGAGCGCGATCTAGGACGCGCTCCGCCGGGCCAGCGCAGACGTACTACTCCGGGTCATTGCGACCCGGAAGTAGTAAGAGCCACAGCCACATGACAGGTTGGGCAGCCGAACAGTTCGGCCGCAGTTGCGCTAACAGTTCGCCCAACTCTACCTGTAGTACCGCTACAGGACATCAGGTGTACTGCTACAGGACATCATGATGACTGACGTCGGATGCAGGCAGCCCAGGAGGAGTCAAAGACGGTGATTGTGCTGGTAAACTTTCTTCCAGGGTTGCTCGTAAACTACACCAGTGCGAATCTACACGTCGTAGTCCGCAACTACGCATCATAGTTCATAGATACATTGCATACGTATTTCCACGTAGTCGTAGTACCGCTATTTGAAGCT
Organism: Hyperolius riggenbachi; assembly: GCF_040937935.1. NCBI lineage: Eukaryota > Metazoa > Chordata > Amphibia > Anura > Hyperoliidae > Hyperolius > Hyperolius riggenbachi. The sequence continues at coordinate 40,503,820 of NC_090647.1, read as the reverse complement.
TCGCCCGCTACGCATAGTTGACGTATGTATTGCGAAGTCAACTACGCGTGCCGTAACTGCGTCTATACAGATCATTTTGCATGCGCAGAAATATTATTGCCCTTCTATACGTATACAATTCCGGATTGGAAGGTGGAATGTATGCATATATTAGTTCACCCATTTAGCGGATTATTGCAGTGCAGAAATTTTTCCGCATAAGGGCATAAGCGTCCGCATACACTACGCTTCGCACTACGCAAGGCTTCCGTATTTTAACGCGTAGTCTACGAAATGCAAACATAGCGAAGCTTCTGATTTTTAAACCGTAGTTTGCGAAGCGTAATTGCGTAAAACTACGCGTAGTTCCAGCGTAGCGAAGTTGGCTGACTACGACCATCCCTGCTTTCTTCTTCCATTTGGTTGCACTGCACATTATTATTATTATTATTGATTTATATAGCGCAAGCATCTTCCGTGGCGCTGACATCACCAGCTCCCTAGCGGATATGTCCTTCTGCCTGCACCCCTTCTTCTACTTGACGGTCTGCTCCCAGGGTGATCACCCTGCCCAAGGAACCGCCCTGTTAAGGGCATAAAATACTTACCGAGCCTCTGGGCAGCATCTACTAGCCTTCCTGTAGCTCCTAGCAGCTTTCTGGCCTCTGTGCGTGGCTCCCGGCATGCCACGTGACCTAACGTGGCTCAGGTGACACACCAGGAGCTGTACACGGAGAACGCCGAAAAGCCAATAGGAGCTACAGGAAGGTTAAAAGGCGCCGCCTGGAGGCTTGGTAAGTATTTTCTGCTGCTTTTTTGGCCGGTTGCTCAAGCAACCGGCAAGCACGTGTATCCAGCATCAAGCAATCCCCGTCTTTGCCGAATCCCAAGGACTTTGCTGTACAATGCACTTGTACTGCCAGGCACATATTTCGAAGGTAGGCTTGTGTTGAATGTTTTGAAAGTGCATCTATCCCTTGAAAAGCCAGAAAGGCTTAGGAACTGTATCAACATTGCCATTAGAACAATCAGGAGGATCTCAAAAATGCCCATGACGGAACATTTACTTTAGCAAGCTCTATAAACTGAGGTCTGGATGTATATATATATGTATTCTTGGATATGTTAAACTGGCACTCTTCCAGTCAATCCCCTCCGCATTCCGTGTCAGATCTGTATACACAGGAATAAGGCCTGATCTTCTGGTTGGCAGCACATGGTGGCCTTTATCCCCTGGAAAACTTCTGAAACTTATCAAGTTGTCTCCAAGTTTGCTTGTGTTTCTCTTAGGCTGCTGGTGGGTTTAAGAATAAGAGGGATTAAACTGTGTACATAACAGCAAGAGCCTGTGATGGTCTGATGGAAGGTCCGTTACTGACTCGCACGCTCCTTCCTGAAGGACTATATCCCTCACAGTAAGTAAATGGAACTGACTTGCTCTCGTTAAACAGGTGCAGCTGGGCTTCTTTTATAGGAATCAAACGTCTGGGGTTTAAAGGATGATTCTACTTTAGTAAAGAAAATATTAAAAAAACATATTGTATATACTTGAATATAAGACAAAATTTTGGGACCAAAAAAGTGTCCCAAAAGTGGGGTTTGTCGGCTTATATTCGAGTCAGGTCATGAGACATACACAGTGTGCATGCATAGGAAATGTGCATTGTATCTATAAACACTTCTCCTTGTTCCGGGTGGCCGTCTTCTGTCTCCTGGGCAGCTATTCACTTGCAGGGTCCAGTGTCTTCTTTGATCGGGCAGCCACTTCCTGTTTCACTTGCAGTTGTGTACTCCCCACAATCACAAAATCGATAATCTATCCTCACCACTAAAGGTCAGCAGGGAGTACAGAACAGAATGGAAGACTGAAAGATGGCTGCCTTGATACGAGACACTGTAGCCTGGATCTCTAGCAAGTAAAGAGCTGCATGGGAGATGGAAAGATGACTGCCTGGAATGAGGAGATGTAGTTATATGTACACAAACTCTCTGCTTCACATACACTGTGCATTACATACATACACCCTGTTCAACATACATTCACTCTGCTGAACATACACAGTGGTGCTCACCTCCAGGTCGTGATCACGCTTACGCGTGGATTCACGACCATTTTGACGCATTCCGCCTCGGACACGCTAAGCCGTGAATAGATTTTCAACCACGAAAATCTGCTTCGGCTTCGCGTGAATGCGGACAGAAATCCGCATTCACGCTCGTGAAACCCGGCGCTGAAGTCGTGGTTAGCGGAAATGCGTCAAACTATGCGGAAGTGACACATTGCAGGCCAATCAGAGGGCCCCAGCCAGGCCCTAGCAACCAATCACAGGAGGGGAGCTATGACCTCCCCTCCTGAATATAAAGCGGCGGCCATGATGGAAAAGCTCTGTCCTTGCTAGACTGTGGTGCTGAGAGGATTATCTCCAGGCCATTGTTGTTTGAGCAAGTGCATTTATTGTGTTAAAAACAAAGTGTTTTTTTTGCTAACACTGCTCTTATACTGTACACAGTTAGCTAGTCAGTGAGTGATTGCTGTAGTTAGTTGTAGTCAGTGTAGTGTAGTGGGAGTGTGGGAGTCTAGTGATTATTTAACTGTGTGTAGTGCAGGCAGGTTCAGTGCTGCAGTGTAGTCAGTGTAGTGGGAGTGGGGATTATCTGTGTGTAGTGCAGGCAGGCAGGTTAGTGCAGCTGCAGTGTTCACTTGTATATTCCAGTGACAGTTATACACTTGTACTATTTGCAGGCAGCCAGTCACACCGCCGGCGCCGCCACTCTCTGCCAGCGCTGTTTATTCATTCTGTCAGTGACCTTGTGCCGTGCCCAGTGCCCACTGCTCGCTCGCTGGCTTATATGCATCTCATTACACACTTGTATATTATTTCAGTGACAGTTATACACTTCACTTGTACTATTTGCAGGCAGCCAGTCACACCGCCGGCACCGCCACTCTCTGCCAGCGCTGTTCATTCATTCTGTCAGTGACCTTGTGCCATGCCCAGTGCCCACTGCTCGCTCGCTGGCATATAAGCATCTCATTACACAGTGTGACATCCTTGTGTGCCCACTGCATCCTTTAGTGACCTAGTTGTATATCCAGTGCCCACTGCTGTGCCCACTGCATCCTTCAGTGACCTTGTACTGTGCCCACTGCATCCTTCAGTGACCTAGTTGTATATCCAGTGCCCACTGCTGTACCCACTGCATCCTTCAGTGACCTTGTACTGTGCCCACTGCATCCTTCAGTGACCTAGTTGTATATCCAGTGCCCACTGCTGTGCCCACTGCATCCTTCAGTGACCTTGTACTGTGCCCACTGCATCCTTCAGTGACCTAGTTGTATATCCAGTGCCCACTGCTGTGCCCACTGCATCCTTCAGTGACCTTGTACTGTGCCCACTGCATCCTTCAGTGACCTAGTTGTATATTCAGTGCCCACTGCTGTGCCCACTGCATCCTTCAGTGACCTTGTACTGTGCCCACTGCATCCTTCAGTGACCTAGTTGTATATCCAGTGCCCACTGCATCCTTCAGTGACCTTGTACTGTGCCCACTGCATCCTTCAGTGACCTAGTTGTATATCCAGTGCCCACTGCTGTGCCCACTGCATCCTTCAGTGACCTTGTACTGTGCCCACTGCATCCTTCACCTCTTTGATTGCTTAACGCGTATATCCCTTTTTAAAACCACGTATTACCAATTAATAGCCCCATTTACAGTGGTGATTTGTCTTTAAAAGCCATTAATTAGTTATGTTGCCCCTTATCACCTCGATAATCCATGCAATTTGGGGGATTGTAGCATGTATGGGGGCTTTGTTATTAACGTTAAAAGAAACTTCGCCTCCGGGCGGGAATCTACGCGTGATTATGCCATTCACGGCAGAAAATCCGCGTGGTTGCGTGGACGCGGACGAAAATCCGCATGCGGTGGGCCGAATGCGGATTTGTTTTTGCAACCACGCGGATTGCCGAATTCGTGGATGAGGCACATCCGAGCATCCCTGAATACTAAACATACTGTAAATATACACTGCTGAACATCCATATACTGGAAGTGGCTATTGTCATACCCTTGTGTGCAATACACAAGGACCTCAGACACTACTGTGTAGCACATTGCTGTACACATTTTGGTCTTTAGAGCAGCAGTGTCTCACTTAAAGGAGTCATCAGGCAAACTATAGTAAAATTAGTGGTACTTACCAGGGGCTTCCTCCAGCTCCAGGCTCCCAGGATGTCCCTCGCTGCAGCTCTGCCCGCAGCTGTTCGGCGCAGGTCCGTCCCGGTCCCCGGCGATGACGTCAGAGCGACCGTTTCCATGGAAACCCACTTACGACCAGCCGCCGCCTATCTGCGTTAGGCGGTCGTTAAGTGGTTAAGGATGGTCAATGAGATGCTGTATGCAGTTTAAAAATAAACCAATCAAATCCTGCTGAGGTATAATTAGATTGGTCCATTTTCAAGCTGCAAACAGATTACAGCGTTATAATAATACAGGACACCCCCTCACTGGCGGGCATTTGGCTGGACGGTGTCCTGTATTATTACAACGCTGTAATCTGCTGTGGGTCCCTGTTACAAGGACCCAGATGTGTGTCTTCTTTTTATGGTTATTTTTAATCGAATTGCTATTAAACATAAGATTGATACGCTTAGAGGAGTGTATTATTGTTTTGCATGCCTGATTCAGGGAATTGCCACATGTGAGAGCGTATGAACTATTGTGGACACCTGTATTGGGAGAGGAGGCGAGTTGGGAAGATACCGGCCGCTGACCTTATCATGCCATGTTACAGATCCTGAAATTAAGGTCTGTATCAATCTGGTAAGCGCATCTAGTTTTATGGTGTTTGTGGTGGTGGATTTGTCTGATTAGCACTGAAGGTTTACATAGACATTTGCTGAAGACGCTATACTGAAGTGTTGGACTTTGGCTGCTTCTCAGTTCACGCAATTTTTTATGCTTCTTGAATGGTTGCGCCGATATATACCATTGTATTGCATCCCTGGTACAACTGGGGAGGATATGTTAGGGGTTACAGTTAGGCAGAGGACAGGAGAGATGGATACTGTTGGGGATAGGTCAGTGGTTAGTGTTAGGCAGATGGCAGGAGAGATGGTTATTGTTGGGGATAGGTCAGGGTTAGGCAGAGGACAGGAAAGTGTGGGTACTGTTTAGAATAGGTCAGGGGTTAGGGTTAGGCAGAGGACAGGAGAGATGGTTACTGTTGGGGATAGGTCAGGGATTAGGGTTAGGCAAAGGACAGGAGAGATGGTTACTGTTTGGGATAGGTCAGGGGTTAGGTTTAGGGTTAGGCACAGGACAGGGGATATCGATACTGTTTGGGATAGGTCAGGGGTTAGAGTTAGGCACAGGACAGGGGATATCGATACTGTTGGGGATAGGTCAGGGGTTAGGGTTAGGCAAAGGACAGGAGAGAGGAGAGATGGTTACTGTTTGGGATAGGTCAGGGGTTATGGTTAGGCAGAGGACAGGAAAGTGTGGGTACTGTTTGGGTGAGGTCAGGGGTTAGGGTTAGGCAGAGGACAGGTGAGTTGGTTACTGTTTGGGATAGGTCAGGGGTTAGGTTTAGGGTTAGGCACAGGACAGGAGAGATGGATACTGTTTGGGATAGGTCAGGGGTTAGGGTTAGGCACAGGACAGGAGAGATGGATACTGTTTGGGATAGGTCAGGGGTTAGGGTTAGGCAAAGGACAGGAGAGATGGTTACTGTTGGGGATAGGTCAGGGGTTAGGGTTAGGCAGAGGAGTATAGAGATGGGTACTGTTTTGGGATAGGTCAGTGGTGAAGGTTCATGTCAGGCTAGTTAGGATAGATCAGGCAAAGCTGGGAGGATTAATGAAACAATTTTAGCTTAACGTTTCACTGCCAGTATGTTGCACCCTATGATAAAGTGCCAAGACAATATTGCTGTAAGCCAGCATGTAGTTTTTCAGCTGCTTGTCAGCTGCCTCGTGCAGCATTCCCTGAGTACAGCCTTTACTGCCAGCTAACCGCTCCCACTGAAATGAATGGGAATGCTTACCGTTAGATAAACAGTTCCAGCAGTATTTCCCAACAGCGTTAAAGGGAACCTGAACCGAGTAAAATTATTTAACATAAACACATGATGTACTTGCAAATGAATATTATATACTTACCTCGCCATCAGTTCCTCTCAGAAGCTCACCATTTTCTTCTTACAACCATTCCTTCCAGTTCTTACAAGACTGAAATGTACCAGTAGATGCCAGTTATAGCTGAAAGAACAACTGATGTGCAATGCAATGTCCAGGTTTCCTTATGGCTCATGTGGGCTATATTACAGTTTAACAGTGTGCTGACCAGGAGGCTATTATGTAGAGATGTCCCGAACGGTTCGCCTGCGAACTCATTCGCACGAACAACGCGGATTTCCGTTCGTGGCCAAACGCGAACTTTATGGCGGTTCGACCCGCCCCCTATACTACATCATTGGACTAAACTTTGACCCTCTACATCACAGCCAGCAGACACATGGCAGCCAATCAGGCTGCACTCCCTCCTGGAGCCCCCCCCCCTTATATAAGGCAGCAGTATCGGCCATGTTCTCACTCTGTGTGCTGCAGTATTAGTGAGAGAAGGGAGAGACATTGGAGAGATAGGGCAAGCGATAGTTAGGAGGTTATGTTATCTTGCTCCTTGCTGATTTGTTCCTTGCTGATATTTGTTGCTGAAAAGCACCACCAAAACAGCTCTTTTGAGAGCTAATGTTCTTGTGATGTGTCTTTTTTTTTCGTGTGGCCCACTGACACTGCATATACAGCCCTGTCTGTCGCAGCTGGTTCTTGCTAATTGCTATATTGTGCCAGGCCCAGCACATTCAGTGCATACCTTTTCACTGCACTTGTGTGTGTGACTGGTGCACATTGTATTGTAATACCAGTCACTGTATACCTTTTACTGCACCTGTGTGACAGCACACAGTTTTATGTACCAGTTACTGCATACCTGTTCACTGTACCTCTGTGTGACCGCACGCTGTTTTATATACCAGCAGTCAGTGCATCCATTTTCACTGCACCTGTGTGACTGCACATTGTTATACCAGCAGTCACTGCATACCTTTCACTGCATCTGTGTGACTGCACATTGTATTATACCAGTCACTGCATACCTTTCACTGCATCTGTGTGACTGCACATTGTATTATACCAGTCACTGCATACCTTTCACTGCATCTGTGTGACTGCAAACTGTTTTATATACCAGTCAGTGCATACCTTTCACTGCACCTGTGCGACTGCACATTGTATTATACCAGCAGTCAGCAGGCTGCAATTATTTTTCTAAAACCCATACTGTACTGTGATGTTTAAAAAGCAAGTGGTGTCATCTCTCGCACACAGCGTTGGGTCAAGGGTCCATCTGACCACAGATGCCTGGTCTGCAAGCACGGTCGGGGCAGGTACATTACATATACAGTGTGATGGTAGCTGTTTCTCAAGCTCCCACTCCAGACCAGAATCGAACCCTGATTTCCCGGCCATTATCCGTGGTCATAATGGTGCAGAAAGTACAAAAGAGAGTTGATCACACAGTTGAATGAATGGCAGACTTGCCCTTCATAACAGATTCATGTTAAAGGATTTCAAGTGTACTCATCATTATACAGGGCCTCAAAAGAGTCCTGTATTGTTATTTTTCATCACTAGTCCCTGATGAAACTTTGACAGTGAAACCGGTCGGACGAGGCGGACGTGTGGCTGGACGGCGTCCTATGTTTTAAGTGCTGTTTTTCCTTGTGGGTCCCTGTCATAAGGGCCCAGATGTGAGTGACATTTTAAAATCTTTATGTCTTTTTAATGAGCTATTAAAATCGCTGTAGATACGCTTAGATGTGCATTGTCTCTTTGCATGCCTCATTTCTGGTGAAATACTGCAATTGAGGATTAGATTGTTCGGCTTGTCTGGAGAGGAGGCCGGCTGCGAAGACACCTGCTGCTGACCTCATAAAGCCATATTGCAGACCCTGTAGTTAAGGTCTGTGATAATCTGGTAAGCGCATTATTTTTATGGTGTTTTCGGTGGTGGACACAAGTGAACTCGCGCTGAAGTGTACTATTTTATGTTGATTGAAGACGTTTTTGCTGAGACGTTGGACTTTGGCTGCGATATATGGAGTGTTCCACATGTTAAGATTTGCTTGGCTGCGCTGATATTGTGTTTTGATTATATTTTTCATCACTACCTCCCCGAGTCGAGACTTGCGTGCCGTGCCTGCTGCCATTCTTGGATGTATGGTGGTAGCTGTTTCTCAGCCTCCCACTCCGGACCGGAATCGAACCCTGATTCTCCGGCCGTACCCTTTCTTTAACAATCATAGAGAAAGAACCATCGACAGTCTGAGCAGCGATGAACCCCTGGACTACTGGGTGTGCAGGCTTGACCTGTAGCCAGAGCTGTCACAATTTGCCATCAAGCGTCCTGTAAGAAAGGACCTTCAGCACAGCTGGAGGCATTGTCAGTGAGAACTAGAGAAGTCGCCTAGGTCAAAAAAAGTGTTCAGTAATCAGTACCTCACCTTCATCAAAATGAATGAGGCATGGATCCCGGATGGCTACTGCCCACCCGAAGACCAAGTCAGTCCCCACACAGCATCTCTGCCTGCACGCCATGTGACTGCCTGCCCGAAGACTAAGTCAGTCCCCACACAGCATCTCTGCCTGCACGCCATGTGACTGCCTGCCCGAAGACTAAGTCAGTCCCCACACAGCATCTCTGCCTGCAGGCCGCTTGACTGCCTTCTCCACCACCACCAACAGGGTCCAGGACTCCAGGTGCATTACTAGGAGCGGCCGCTATAAAAAAATGTTTCTGGTGTGTGTACATGCCTGGCTAATTTTGCTGGCTGCACTGTGCCTGCAACAACAAAACAAAAGGCATGTACATGTGTCAATTCCCCTTTGTGATCGTTACCTTGCTGCGGTGAAGGGGCTTGCGTATCACAATGAAGCAATGACCGGCTACACGAGTGTGTTGGGGTTGGGGGGCACACCTGATCCAAGAAGATAATAAGGTCATTGCTTCATTGTGGACAGACCAAATTTGATCAGCTGGACACTCAGTCACTGTTGTTCTGTCATTGAACTACCTCAGCCGGACCATATGGGCTTGAAAACCGCCATTGCCTGCACTATCGCCATGGTGCGCACCAGTCCAGGACGGCCATCACTACACAAACAGCTGTTTGCGGACGGTGCGTTACACAGTGAGTTTGGTCTGTCAGTGTGAAGCAGTACACTAATTACACTACCTGATCCATGTATAGTACACACGCAAGATGTTTTCAAGCACTTTAGGCCTCCAATTTAGGAATGCAATGTAATTTCTGCCCTTTAGGGATTATAACCCTGCTTTGCATCAAAACCTTTAATTTTCCCGGGGACTTTTGGCGTGTATCCCACTTTGCCATGCCCCCCTCCAGGTGTTAGACCAATTGAAACATCTTTTCCATCGATTTTGTGGCCAGAATTAGTGTTTGTAGTTTTGAAAGTTAGCCTGCCCAGGCTATTGCAGTTTGCGATGTTTGCCGGTTTGCAAACTTTTTTGCAAGTTCGTGAACAAAAAAACGTGGGTTTGCGACATCTCTACTATTATGGGGTATGGGCCAGTTTCAAAATGGAGGACAGAGAATTCCATTGATCCCAGTGGAAAAACAGCAAGCGGGAAAGGAGAAAGAGGTTGAGGAGTAGACTACACGGGAGGTAAGTATGTTTATTTTGACTTTTAATTTTTAGTTCAGGTTTGGAGCCTAGGTTTAGTAAAGTACAGTTACCAACATGTTTAGCCATGTGCAGTGCAGCTATTTTTCTATGGTTTGACCTGACAGTGGAATAGCCTGCAGCAGCTCTGCACTGTGTGCACCAATGTCAGTAGTGACCTGGAATGAGGTCACATGGCTGCTGCAGCAGCAGCAGCTCTGCACTGTGTGCATCAATGTCAGTAGTGATTGAAATGACGTCCTATGGCTGCAGCAGCTCTGCACTGTGTGCACCAATGTCAGTAGTGACCTGGAATGACATTCTATGGCTGCAGCAGCTCTGCACAGTGTGCACCAATGTCAGTAGTGACCTGGAATGACATTCTATGGCTGCAGCAGCTCTGCACAGTGTGTACAAATGACACTAGTGATTGAAATGACGTCCTATGGCTGCAGCAGCTCTGCACTGTGTGCACCAATGTCAGTAGTGACCTGGAATGACATCCTATGGCTGCAGCAGCTCTGCACCGTGTGCACCAATGTCAGTAGTGGCTGGAATGAGGTCCCATGGCTTCAGCAGCTCTGCACTGTGTGCATCAATGTCAGTAGTGACCTGGAATAAAATCCTATGGCTGCAGCAACTCAGCACTGTGTGTGCACCAATGTCAGTACTTACTTTAAATTACATACCATGGCCTGCCACATGTCCGCATTTTGTGCACTAATGTCAGTAGTGACAGGGGCATTTTTAGACCCGCCCCCAAACTAAGTCATGCTCCAAATAAATCCATGGATCTCAAACTAAGCCACACCCCCATGGGTGTTTGTGCCTCCTTCGTTGCCCCTTTGTGACTTCTTCTGTCCCCTTATGCCTCTTTCAGTTCCCAGTGCCACCTCTGCCCCTTGTGTGTCCCTCTGTCTTGCTCTGCCTCCTTCTGTCTCCCTTTGTACCTCCTTCTGTTTCCTTGCCACCTTCAGTCCCCCTGTGCATCCAGAGCTGGTTTAAAGTGAAATGGTGCCCTAGGCAAGCAATGACTTTGGGCCCACCCTTGAAGGCCACCTAGCTTTTTTGGCAAGATTTATTGGGGGCTAGCATAAACCAGACCCCTAGGCTCTCTCCAGGCCCTAGGCACCTGCCTAAGTTGTCTTGTGGATGATCCGGCTCTGTGTGCATGTCTCTTTGCCTCCTTCTGTTCCACTGTGTTTCCTTCTGTCCCCCTTAGTGTTTCCTTCTGTCCCCCTTTGTGCCTCTCTGTGCCCCTTGTCCCACTATCTTTTTCTGTCCCCCTCCTGCGCTCCCCACCCCTAGTTCAGTGTGCAGAGTATAGCGCAGCAGAAGCTTTGCTCTAACCTCCCCTCAGGAGTCCAGTGCTGTGTCTGTGAGATCACCCTGTCTGTTCTCTGCTCCCTCTAGCGTGATATGTAGTATGTAATCACGTTACATGCGGTAAGAGATGCTGGGCACTAGGGCAAGATGTGAGTGGACAGGTAGAAGCACAGCACTGGACTCCAGAGGAGAGGTGAGAGCACAGCTTCCGCTTCGATATACTCTGCATTTGCACACTAAGCTGGGGTAGTGCAGGAAGGGGGTGTGCAACAAAATGTGACAGAATTGGCGGATTGTTTGTATCTCAGGTAAACCCTGTATTATGCATCCACCCTATACGGCACATGGTTTATATTATCTAATGTGTGTGTTTTTAATTTTATTTTTTTGGGGGGTGGGGGGAGGGGATGACACAGGAATTCTTGTCTGGAATGGCAAAAAAGGTTAGAAATGCTCCTGAGTAGTGAACTAGAATGATGTCCCATGGCCACTAGTAAAGTAAAGTGAGCCGTGGTGGGGGAACGGAGGTTCGATTTGTAACTTCGTGGGCACTGGTCGGCTGTAGGGGGCTGGCAGAAGCCCCAGTTAAAGCGGTATAAAACTCTGACATTCCTACTTTTTATATGCCATACGGTTATCATATTTGCATTTGCGCATACATATTATTATTCATTTAGAAATTACAAGTTCCCAAAAGTACAGTTTTTTTGCTTTGAGAGCTGACTTTACATTTTATTCATAACTGGTTTTATTCATTATGTATTGAAGGCAGACATGCTTTGAGTTTCTGGCTGTGTCCAGGAGCTTCTGCACAGTCAGAGAATGTGTCAAATTCCTCACTTGATACAATTAAGTAAACACAAGATAACATTATCTACACTTCGTATGTGTCCAGATTTCTCTGCACTGAACTCTCAAGTCCTGTGTGTAACCCTTTGTATGCTGTTCTAGTAAAAAAAAAATGCTGGTTGTATATAATATGCTGTAAATAATTTTTTAGAGCAAAGAAGAAATGCTGGGTTTCATTCCGCTTTAAGTGAAACTCTTATTTTTTTAGGACTCTTCAGTTCCGCTTTAGCACATCACTCACACACAACTTCGACATACAGTACATTAACTATTAACATTTGGTAGAAAATTGTAAGAATTTTATTAACACTTTTTTTGTAAATATTTTCCTTTATATTGTAACCTTCCATAGGAAGTACAGTATAAAGTACTGAGGTTTCCAAGAATACCTTTTATGTCTTTTCACAAATAATCTCACCAACATTGATGAAAATATTATTTAAAATCTTAATTTCTTAAAGGGACTCCGAGCTCACCCAAAAAAAGAAAGTTGTACTCACCAGGGGCTTTCTCCAGCCCAGTGCTAGTTGGTAGGTCCCACGCCGGCGTCCTGGCTCCTCTCCTTCTGCCCGCTGCGGAATGGCTGACAGGCCGCAGCCCGGGTAACACTCGGCAGAGTGTCGGGCTGCAGCTTCCGCGTATGACGCGGCTGACTTCACACGCCGGCCGCCTCGCGTCATCACGACGGCCGGCGTGAAAGTACTGCGCATGTGCGATTAAAGCGTGCATGCGCATTACTTTCACGCCGGCCGCCATGATGACGCGAGGCGGCCGGCGTGTGACGTAATCCGCGTCATACGCGGAAGGAGCAGCCCGACACTCGAGCGAGTGTCGCCCGGGCTGCGGCCTGCCAGCCATTCCGGAGCGGGGAGAAGGAGAGGAGCCAGGACGCCGGCGTGGGACCTCCCGACCAGCACTGGGCTGGAGAAAGCCCCTGGTGAGTACAACTTTCTTTTTTTGGGTGAGCTCGAAGTCCCTTTAATGTTCTCAATATTTTGTCGACGTACTGAAACTGAAATCCGTGATGATAAAAATGACGTCAGTTGAGGAGTGTTTGTTGAGCATTGCTGGTTCCTTGCCTGCTTTGGAACATTCAAGTCTTCTGGAGTCCAGTCCAGAGAGTAAGGAGCAAGGTCTTCATCCCAAATGGCTTGAAGAAGTCCCAACAAGCTAAGCTTTAAATTGTTGTTTGAGTTTTTGCCTACAATAACAAACCAATGAAGAAACACCCACAACCGTGACTACCAAAGCCACCACTACTGTTAAAATGATCACAGTGTTCATGTTCGTTAAGTCATCTTTTTCGCAACTGTCTGACCTGTTTTGAGCTAACATTATTTCTTGTTTGTGGCCATTAGTGTTCTGGCACGTGGTGGAATCCAACGCTGTAACAGTCACCGTATTTCTTCTGACCATGTGGATGATCCAAGAGTTCTCACAGCAACTTAGCGGATTCCCATTCAAAGAAAGAGTTTTTAACGTGTTTTCTAGCACTGGGATATTGCTGTCCTTCAAACTGCTGAAACTGTTGTTGCTTAGATCAAGAGTCTCTAAGTGGCAGTTTTTATTCCAGGAAGGTAACCATGTTAACTGATTCCCTGATAAATTCAAATATCTGAGTTGGGTTAAAAGTGGAAGGTCAACATTCAAGCGAAGGAGAGCATTGTCTTCTATATGCAGAACCTTCAGTGAAACTTCTAACCCTTTCAGAGCGTTTTTCCCTATGTTGACATGAAGGTTCATAGAGATATCTAGAATAGTCAATGCTGTGCCATAAAACGTATAATCTGGTATAGATTCCAGCATGGTGTCTCGGAGAATTAAATGTTGTAAAGTCGGAATGTTGACAAAGGATACACATCTGTCTGTCTCTATAATCTGCACGGGCGTTTCCCAGCTTACCCCACACAGATCGACATTGTTACTTTGCAGATTAACGAAGACAACACTCGGAAGTTTTTGAAAGACATTAGAGTCCACAAACTTCAGTTGGTTATTTTGCAAATGAAGTCTTTTTAAAGCAGGTAGAGAGTTTTCAGCCAGCGATATATTCTTAATGGAGTTGCTACTCAGGTCAAGCTCTTCCAAAAGTTTCATGGTCGTTGTTGGTCCCAAGGAAAAATATTCAAAGCAGTTGTGGCTCAGGTTTAGGAATTTAAGCATGGGCACAGCACCAAAGAATTCTTCTGGGATGGATTGGATGTTATTGTAACTTAAATCTAAATAGGTCAAATTGAGAAGATTAACCATAGTTGCGTTACTTAATCTCTCCTCGTCTAACCAAGCAAGCTCGTCGTAAGATGATTTATCAAAACTTATAAGATTCATGGATAAATTTAGGGAAATGAGGTTGTTGATAGATGGCAAAATAGGAAAATGTATAAGTTTGTTGTCGCTAAGGTCAACATATTTGAGACTATATTCCTCCTCCGACTCTGAGGTATGGAATGTCTGAATACTATTTTTGCTGAGGTTAAGACTTTCCAGCTGGCTCAGGTTAAATTCTGATATACAGGTGATGGAATTCATGACAAGATTTATTTTCCTGAGATGCAAAAGGCGGTCAAAGGAGCCTGCCTCGATGTCCATGATAATATTATTACGAAGGTCTACCTCTGACAAAAGAGGGGTTCCCGAAAAAGTTTCTGCCGAAATCATAGTGATGCTATTTTCTGCTAAAGACAGATAACGAAGAAGGGGAGCATCCTGTAAAAAATATCCGGTCATATCTGTGTACAGACTGTTTCTTGAGAGGTCCAACTTTTCCACATTGGGCAAAAGTCCTATGTCTGTTGCGTTATAGGAATTAAACCTGTCTAGATTATTGTCAGACAAATTAATTTCCTTCAGGTGGACCATGCTCTTGAAGGTGTTGTGTTCAATAAAACTGATTTTATTTTTGCTCAGATCAAGAACCTCCAAGAAGGAGTACAAAGACAAAGGGTCCTTGGTGATGTTCTTCAAGTTGTTATTTGAAAGGTTGAGGGTTCGGATGCTCAGGGGAAGCTCCAGGTGAACCCGATGCAGAGATTTGTTCTGACATGATGCTTCTCCCATCTTTATCTGGAAGAGACAGAAATATGAAACAGTTAGGAAAAAAACACTACAAGTATCATCTCTATATAAATGCTATTTATAAGTCATGGTGCATCTTTTGTTACCCTAGGTGCAATGGGGGCAATTGCCACAAGGTCTCCGAGTGCTGCTGTGCCCTCCAGGTCTCCCTCTACCTTTATTTTGACCCCTGGTGTACCTGCAGTAGCTCACAGGCGGGTATCATATGCCTTTACCTTTGATCTGTATGTCCAGTAATCACGCTTAATATACTGTATTTTTGGGACTATAAGACTCACTTTTTCTCCCCCAAAAGTAGGAGGAACAAGTCACTGTGTCTTATATTCCAAATGCAGGGAGTTCCTGACCTGAACGCCTGCCAATACGAACCTCCAACCCACCGCAATGTCGGGGAACCCCTGTACTGCAGTGGTGCTCAGCAGAGCTCGAATATTCGAGTAGCTCGAATATTCGAGCTCTTTTTCAGCTATTCGAGCTCGGTATTCGAGCTCCGAATAGCTGGAGCTATTCGAATGGGCTATCCGAGTACACTCGAATAGCCCATTCACTATTCGAGCTATTCGAGCAACCCGGCGCTATTCGAGCTCGGTACCGAGCTCGAATAGCGTCATAGCCCAGATTGATGTCCTTAGAGCCAATCAGAGGGCTCCCAGGCCCTCTGACGGCAGCCAATCACAGAGGGGGACCCTGGCCAGCCCCTACCCTATAAATAGCGGCCGCCATGTTCCGTTTCTCCGTGCTTGCCTGAGACTTGTACAGAGAGAGAGTTGCTCCTTTGTGCTTTGGCTTAGCAAGAGCTCTATTGTGGTCATTTACCTAGCGTTTTTGCTCACATACACCTCCTATACACACCTATATTGTTGTTAGTTATTTAGACATTGTATTTTAGTTAGTAGCTTGTGTGTTACATTAGAGACAGGCAGCTGCTGCAAGCTTACAGGTTTAGGCCTCAGGGGGGCCTTGCCTCTGTGGGCAGCTGTCCTCTGTTTATTTCTCTCATCTATACCAGTATTTCTGCTGTCCTTTACTAATAGTATTGTAGTTATACTGTACTAGGAGTAGGACACTCACTGACTGTCACTGTTTATAGGCTACTAGCTAGCTCTCTGCACTCACTCACTGTCTGTGTGTACACACACTCTATTTCCTTCTGATTACTGATAGATTATTGTTAGTTAGTTGTACTTACTTACTACTTACTCTTACTGTACCCGTAGGGACACTCACTGTCACTGTTCATATAGGCTACTAGCTCCTGCGTGTGCGCACTGCACTCACTGTCTGAGTGTACACACACAACACACACTCTATTTCCTTCTGATCGCTGATTGATTATTGTAATTAGTTAGTTGTACTTACTGTTACTACTTACTCTTACTGTACTAGGAGTCTAGGACACTCAGTCACTGTCCATAGGCTACTAGCTCCTGCGTGCGTGCACTCACTGTCTGAGTGTACACACACAACACACACTCTATTTCCTTCTGATCGCTGATTGATTATCGTAATTAGTTAGTTCTACTTACTTACTGTTACTACTTACTCTTACTGTACTAGGAGTCTAGGACACTCAGTCACTGTGTTCATAGGCTACTAGCTCCTGCGTGCGTGCACTCACTGTCTGAGTGTACACACACAACACACACTCTATTTCCTTCTGATCGCTGATTGATTATTGTAATTAGTTAGTTCTACTTACTGTTACTAATTACTCTTGCTGTACTAGGAGTCTAGGACACTCAGTCACTGTTCATAGGCTACTAGCTCCTGCGTGCGTGCACTCACTGTCTGAGTGTACACACACAACACACACTCTATTTCCTTCTGATCGCTGATTGATTATCGTAATTAGTTAGTTGTACTTACTGTTACTACTTACTCTTACTGTACAAGGAGTCTAGGACACTCAGTCACTGTCCATAGGCTACTAGCTCCTGCGTGCGTGCACTCACTGTCTGAGTGTACACACACCACCCACACTCTATTTCCTTCTGATCGCTGATTGATTATTGTAATTAGTTAGTTCTACTTACTGTTACTACTTACTCTTACTGTACTAGGAGTCTAGGACACTCAGTCACTGTGTTCATAGGCTACTAGCTCCTGCATGCGTGCACTCACTGTCTGAGTGTACACACACCCACACTCCATTTCCTTCTGATCGCTGATTGATTATTGTAATTAGTTAGTTCTACTTACTGTTACTACTTACTCTTACTGTACTAGGAGTCTAGGACACTCAGTCACTGTGTTCATAGGCTACTAGCTCCTGCGTGCGTGCACTCACTGTCTGAGTGTACACACACCCACACTCCATTTCCTTCTGATCGCTGATTGATTATCGTAATTAGTTAGTTGTACTTACTGTTACTACTTACTCTTACTGTACTAGGAGTCTAGGACACTCAGTCACTGTCCATAGGCTACTAGCTCCTGCGTGCGTGCGTGCACTCACTGTCTGAGTGTACACACACCACCCACACTCTATTTCCTTCTGATCGCTGATTGATTATTGTAATTAGTTAGTTCTACTTACTGTTACTACTTACTCTTACTGTACTAGGAGTCTAGGACACTCAGTCACTGTGTTCATAGGCTACTAGCTCCTGCGTGCGTGCACTCACTGTCTGAGTGTACACACACTAAATTTACTTGTGATTACTACTGATTATTGTAACTGCTAGTTGTACTTCCTGACTGTTACTACTTACTTACTGTACTAGGGGACACTCACTCAGTCACCTCACCAACCAACCCACTCCATTAAAGTACCCCACTTTTCACCCGCCCTTTTAAAAAACTTTTGTCTATACGCCCAAAACATTGAAGATGTCTGGAAGTGGCAGCCAGCGCGGTTTGGGCAAGGGCAAGGGCAGCAAGGGAATCAGGAGGAGAGGGAGCAGCATTGTGGCAAGCCGCGGCCGCGGGCGCGCCACCATGCACAGTTCCGCAGCAGCAGCAGCAGCGTCAGTGGCTAACATTCCTCCCATAGCCACTGGCCGTGGACGCCTTGGGCGCCGCCCAGCAGGAGCATCTGCAACTCACGCTGCAGAGACACAGCAGCAGCAGCGTGTAGCACCTGCTCCCATTTTCCTCCAGCCGGGTCGGAAACGTCCCATTGAGGAAAAGGATGCAGACACTGTGGTGCAACTCATGACGGAGGATGAGCAGCCCGCCATCAGCTCTGCATCCGAGGCCTCCACCCTCACCACCACCACCACCACCACCACCACCACCCCTGTTCGCAGCAGCCGCCCAGCAGGGCCTGGGGAGGAGGCCAGTTCACCATCAGTCGCCGACCTGTCACTCAGCAGTCTTTTTACCCCAGGCACCATCAGGGTATTGTCTGCTGTTGTTGGCGATTTTGAGGAGGAGATGCTGATGGGCACTTTGGGGGAGGAGGGATTGGACAGCAAGACTGTGGCGACTGTCAAGCGTCCCATCCATGCATCAGGAGAGGAGTTTGGGGGGGTCATCATCCCAGCAGGACATGTTTCAGGAGGGGCATGATGATGATGACCCGGTGACAGACAGAGACTGGGTGCCACCACCTCCAGGGGATGTCGTCCTCAGCAGCTCTGAGGAGGAGGAGGAGGATGCGCTTGTGGGCCTTGCAAGGAGGCGCATCATTGCAAGCATTGGCAGCGTCCCACAGCCTGCTGGTGTCTCAGGCTCAGCAGCAGCAGCATCAGCCAGTACCACCACCAGCCGCACCCAAGCCCCCCCCCCCAACCACCACAGGGAGACAGGCAGCAGCGCTTCCATGCCATAGGGGGATGTTTCTGTCACCAATCTGGCGGTTTTTCACCATGCCCACTGTGTACAGCAAGTACGCCACTTGCAACCACTGTCAGCGGAAGTTGAGCAGAGGTGCAGACCCCTTAAAGTTCAGCACCAGCTCGCTCATCAACCACCTTGCGGCTAAACATTTCCACCAGCATGAGGAGTTCCAGAGGCTGAAGGCATCTGGTGCTGGCAGTGGCACCACACCCATCACTGCACAGCCTTCAGCAGCAGCAGCAGCAACAGCAGCCACCCGCCCTCCTGCTCCTCCAGCAGCACCAGCAGGAGTGCGGAAACGCACTGCTCCTCCCCCCTCTGCAACTCCTGCCGCCGACACTGAGGCCTGTTCTGGCAGCCAGTCCTCAGTGGCCTCCTCTGCTGTGTCTGCTGATTCCCGTGTCAGCAAAAGGCCACGCCAGAGCCTTTTGAGCGAGTCCTTCCAGGGGGTGGTTAGGGCTCTGCCTCCCAGCAGCCGTCGCGTGCGGCAGCTGAACGGCTTGCTGGCACGGGCCATGTGCTCCCAACTCCTGCCGTACACGCTCGTGCAGGAGGGGAGCGACATTCGTGCGCTGCTTGCTTGCGCAGCCCCAGACTGGCAGCTCCCCAGCAGACACTTCTTTGCCCGCAAGGCCATTCCTGCACTGCACCGCTTTGTGATGGCCAATGTGGAGCGAGGGCTGGAGCACGCGGTTGGTGAAAGGGTCCACGTCACCATGGACTCCTGGAGCAGCCGCTTCGGGACAGGCCGCTACCTGTCCTTCACTGTCCACTGGGTCAGCTTGGTGGAAGGGGGTGAGGATGGGAGAGCAGCAGCGGGCACAGCAGCAGCAGCAACACAGTGGGTGGTGCCACCCCGCAGGGTCAGGGGAACTGCAGCAGGTTCCTCCGATCCTCTGCCATCCTCCGGCACACCTGGCCAAACCCCCCGCCTCAGCAGCAGCGTGAAGGCCCGCCACTGCCAAGCGCTGCTGCACTTGGTCAGCCTTGGGAAGACCAAGCTGACGGCAACCCATGTGTTGGCCAAACTCCAGGAGCAGGAGAGGATTTGGCTGACCCCCAGAGGCCTCAGAGTCGGAGAGGTGGTGGCCGACAATGGGGCCAATCTGGTTGCCGCAATAGACAGGGGAAACCTGACCCACATCCCCTGTCTTGCCCACGTGCTGAACCTGGTGGTGCAGAAGTTCTTGCGCACCTACCAGGGGATGGGCGAACTGCTGGAAACGGCAAGGAACGTTGTGCGTCACTTCCGGCGCTCGGCTGCAGCCTGTGCGAGCCTGGAAGACGTGCAAAAGGAGCTGGATCTGCCACGCCATCGGCTGATCCTTGACGTTCCGACTCGCTGGAACTCCACCCTGGCGATGTTGGAGCGTCTGGTTGAACAGAAGCGCGCTGTCAAACAGTACCTTGCCCTGGCCACTGTTTCCGCCGCTCAGAGAAGGGACAAGACCAGCAACATCCCGTCCATCGTCCCGATGATGACTGGAGGCACATGCAGCAGGTGTGCTTTGTGCTGGCTCCCTTCCTGCAGGCCACAAACATGGTGAGCAGGGACCATGCTATGGTCTGCGAGTGGGTGCCCCTGGTTTCTCTGCTGAACAGGGCCCTCGATGCTTTGCTGGAACAGGGAGCGGCAGCCTTGGACCAGCAGGAGCGGCAACCAGCTGCGCAGTCCACCTCTGAGGGGGAGGAGGAGGAGGACTTGGTGGAGGTCCCTGACCTGGCTGCTGATGAGGGGGATCAGCACAGCGCAGCTGAGTTGGTGCGGGGGTGGAGAGAGGATGAGGCGGCAGAGGAGGAGGATGAGGACAGCACTGACGTCGATGTGCCAGCAGACGTGGCCCGCCTCTTCCCAATGGCAGCGCACATGCTGACGTGCCTGCGCAGGGACCCCAGGGTGATCCAGATGAAGCAGAGGGAGGACATCTGGATCAGCATGATGTTGGACCCACGCCTCAAGGGGAAGTTGAGCCAGTTCCTGCCGCCTGCAGGAGGAGACCCAGCGCAACAAATAAGGAGCTTGCAGCAGGCCCTTGTTGAGCGCTTGGAGGAAGCCTTCCCCCAGCCTTCCACCCCCACTGTCCAGCAGCCAGCACAGAGGCAGCAGCAGGTGCCTGCATCCAGCAGCAGCAAGCGCCCCACAGACCTGCTGTCTCTCAGCCACGAGCTCTACAGGACTGTAGAGGCTCCGGCAGCAGTGACTAGAGAGGAGATGCATGCAGCAGCATCCTCCTCCGGTCACAGCCAGCGCCTGACCCGCATGGTGGCTGACTACATGGGGTCGTACAGCGGGCTTGACAGCGATGCCCCTGTTGATCCCATGGAGTATTGGGTCAAGCGCATGGAGATCTGGAGCGAGCTGGCGCAGTACGCCCTGGAAGTGCTGTCCTGCCCCCCTTCCAGCGTGCTGTCCGAGCGCTGCTTCAGTGCAGCTGGTGGCGTGGTCACCGAGAAACGCTCACGTCTGTCTCACAAGTCTGTGGACAGACTGACGTTTCTCAAGATGAACCAGGCGTGGGTGGAAGGCGAGTTCCTGGCCCCTGTTGTCGGCGAGAGGGGGACATGAACTGGCTGCCGGAACCATCGTTAATGTGCCTTACCACCCTTTACCACCTCCTGGCTCCTGCTCACTAAGCCAGCCTGGTTCACTTTGACTATTACGTCGCCTGCAGCCACACATTTTACACCTACAGTGGGCTGCTGTGTACTGCCCTTCTGCTGTCTGTCTGTGTTTCCCACTGCCAGGGTACACAGATGATTTACCTTCTGCTGCCACTCTGCCACCAGCTATTACGTCAAACAATAGCTGCTCGCCTACTCCTCCATTCCTCCTCCTGCTGCTGCTGTCTGTCTGTGTTTCCCACTGCCAGGGTACACAGAATTACCTTCTTCTGCTGCCACTCTGCCACCAGCTATTACGTCAAACAATAGCTATATTGGTTGCAAAACCAAAAACCAAAAAACCATTAAAAAAAAAAAGGTTTAATTTTTCTGAGGTGCCCGGGTTGAAAACTGTGTTGTCCCAGTTGTGTATTGGACACAATGTGGGCTGCACGACCGCTGTCTGGGACCTCCTGTTGTGTTTATTTACAGCCCTGGTATCACCGCTAGGTACCAGGGCTATTATGTCACGCTGCCTACCTGCTGCCACACTCACACTGCTCCTCCATACCTCCTCCTGCTGCTGCTGCTGCTGTCTGTCTGTGTTTCCCACTGCCAGGGTACACAGATGATTTACCTTCTGCTGCCACTCTGCCACCAGCTATTACGTCAAACAATAGCTGCTCGCCTACTCCTCCATTCCTCCTCCTGCTGCTGCTGTCTGTCTGTGTTTCCCACTGCCAGGGTACACAGAATTACCTTCTTCTGCTGCCACTCTGCCACCAGCTATTACGTCAAACAATAGCTATATTGGTTGCAAAACCAAAACCAAACAAACCATTAAAAAAAAAAAAAAAAGGTTTAATTTTTCTGAGGTGCCCGGGTTGAAAACTGTGTTGTCCCAGTTGTGTATTGGACACAATGTGGGCTGCACGACCGCTGTCTGGGACCTCCTGTTGTGTTTATTTACAGCCCTGGTATCACCGCTAGGTACCAGGGCTATTATGTCACGGCGAGCTGCCTGCCTCATTGACTGCCTGCTGCCACACACTCATCCTCCTCCTCCTGCTGCTGAATTTACCTCCTGCTGTCTTTGTGTTTCCACTGCCAGGGAGCACATACAATGGCGCTTCCAACATGCGTGCGCCCACCAGCTATTTGTTACGCTCAAAAATAGCTGCATTTCTTTAAAAAAAAAATTGAAAAGAGAAATACGTGAAGAAGAAGAAGACGATATTGAAAAAGAAGGAGAAGGAGAAGATGAAGATGAAGAAGAAGATGAAGAAGAAGATGAAGAAGATGATGAAGAAGAAGATGAAAAAGAAGAAGAAGATGAAGAAGATGAAGAAGATGAAGAAGAAGAAGATGAAGAAGAAGAAGATGAAGAAGAAGAAGAAGAAGATGAAGAAGATGATGAAGAAGATGAAGAAGAAGAAGAAGAAGAAGAAGAAGAAGAAGAAGATGAAGAAGAAGAAGAAGAAGATGAAGAAGAAGAAGAAGAAGATGAAGAAGAAGAAGAAGATGAAGAAGATGAAGATGAAGAAGAAGAAGATGAAGAAGATGAAGATGAAGAAGAAGATGATGAAGAAGAAGAAGAAGATGATGAAGAAGAAGAAGAAGAAGATGATGAAGAAGAAGAAGAAGATGATGATGAAGAAGAAGAAGAAGAAGAAGAAGACAATATAGAAGAAGAAGAAGAAGATATAGAAGAAGAAGATCTAGAAGAAGAAGAAGAAAGATAAAGAAGAAGAAGAACAAGTATATACAGTAACACTACTGAACAAAATTAAGGACACAACTTCTCTTTCCACATTTTTTTTTAAAGGAACATCCCCACATAATCACTTGCTGTTGTTACTTGGAAAAAAAGATGTTTCTTGCATCATTCACCCTCAAAACAAGTGTTGGAAGCTATTTAAGGCCAATTCGAATAGTCAGCTCGAATAGTGAGCTCGAATACCGACTCGAATAGTGAGCTCGAAGTCCGAGGTCGAATCGAATAGTAAAAATTATTCGACTCGAATATTCGACTGACCTCGAATAATTTACTATTCGAATTCGACCAAACTCGAATTTTAAAAAGGGGTATTTGAGCACCACTACTGTACTGTGCCCATGCAGAGAAGGACACAGAGGGACACAAAGAGGCATAGAGGAGGACACAAGGAGGACCGAGGGGGACACATGGGGGACACAGGGAGAAATCAAGAGGTACTAGGGGGCATGAGGTACAAAGGGGATATAATCCACAAGATGCCCCTTCACCATGGATGCACCCGGTTTAGTATATATTTTTTCCCCTGGTTTTTGTCCTCTAAACCTAGGTGCATCTTATCAGGTCAGAAGCGTCTTGTAGTCCAAAAAATACGGTACTTGCTTTAAAGTGCACCAGAATACAGAATGTCTTTTTTAAATAAAAGGTATTTTATGGCCAGTACAATGGTGTAGTGGATAGCACTGTTGCCATGCAGTGCTGGGTCCCTGGTTCTAATTCCATCCAGGACACAATCTGTAAGTACTCCCTGAGTCTGCATTGGTTTCCTCCGGGCACTCCGGTTTCCTCCCACATCCCAAAACTATACATTTACGTTATTGGCTTTCCCCTAAGTTTGCAGTAAACTATGATGGACATATGACTATGGCAGGGATTAGATTGTGAGCTCCTCTGAGGACAGTCAGTGACATAACTATGTACTCTGTAAAGGGCTGCAGAGGTCAGTACTATATAAGTACTAAATAATAATAATTTGTATTCTCTCCCATTTCTTAGGTACTTACATCTTCTGTCAGTAGACTTCGTGCAAGTATTCAGGCAGAAAGTGGAAAAATCTGATAAATGGGACTTTACAGAGACAAACCAACGGTATGTAGCTGATGATGCTTCAGAGCAGTGGTGTAACAACAATAGGGGCTGTAACTCCTGCAGCCATGAAGGGGGCCCTCTGAGGCCGGTCCAAGGCCTCTTTGGGGCCTGGAGGGGTGGCAGGCTGGCAGCGCATGAGGGGAGAGCACTGGCCACCCACAGCAGCGGGGTGGTGGCCCCACACCCTCCCTCCCTTACCTTGGGCTCTCCCTTCAGCACTCCCCCCTATACCTAGCTTTAATGAGGGCACCTGTACCTGGCTATACTGAGGGGACCTATACCTAGCTATACTGAGGGGACCTATTACTATCTATACTGAGGGGACCTATACCTAGCTATACTGAGGGGACCTATACCTAGCTATAATGAGGGCACCTATACCTAGCTATACTGAGGAGACCTATACCTAGCTATACTGAGGGGACCTATACCTAGCTATACTGAGGAGACCTATACCAAGCTATAAAGAGAGCACCTATACCTGGCTATAATGAGGGCACCTATACCTAGCTATAATGAGAGCACCCATACCTAGCAATACTGAGGGGACCTATACCTAGCTATAATGAGGGCACCTATACCTAGCTATACTGAGGAGACCTATACCTAGCTATACTGAGGGGACCTTTACCTAGCTATACTGAGGGGACCTTTACCTAGCTATACTGAGGAGACCTATATACCTGGCTATCATGGGCGTCCGCACATATGGCAAAACCGGGCATCTGCCCGAGCCTGGCCGCCCGCTGCCCCCCCCTGGCCGCGTGCCCGTGCAGCCAGCAGGAGGGGAACACGCAGAGAAGAGAGAGAGCGCTATGGGCACAGTGGGGAAGGGCGGACGTCTCCCCCCCCTTCCCTCACCTTAGGGGTCTCTCTCTCCCTCGCTGTCCCCTCCGGAATGAAGTGTGCAGCGGCTGGCAGCGGTGGGCGGAACTTACCTCCTCTCGCTCCTGCGCCGGAAGTTCTGGTGCCGCACTCTGGTCTGGATCAGGCCAGAGTAGCGGCTAATCCATCCGGCGCGTGCGACGAGAGGAGGTAAGTTCCGCCCACCGCTGCCAGCCGCTGCACACTTCATTCCGGACTCCGGAGGGGAGAGCGAGAGAGGGAGGGAGAGCCCCCTAAGGTGAGTGCCCATAGCTCTCCCTCTTCTCTCCGCTGCTCCCCTCCTCCTGCACACATGGCCACTTTTTCTGGGGACATATCCCCCTGGCTACATATACCGGGACATATACCCCTGCCTACATATACTGGGACATATACCCCTGCCTACATATACTGTCTGGGACATATACCCCTGCCTACATATACTGTCTGGGACATATACCCCTGCCTACATATACTGTCTGGGACATATACCCCTGCCTACATATACTGGGACATATACCCCTGCCTACATATACCCCTGCCTACATATACTGTCTGGGACATATACCCCTGCCTACATATACTGTCTGGGACATATACCCCTGCCTACATATACTGGGACATATACCCCTGCCTACATATACTGTCTGGGACATATACCCCTGCCTACATATACTGTCTGGGACATATACCCCTGCCTACATATACTGTCTGGGACATATACCCCTGCCTACATATACTGTCTGGGACATATACCCCTGCCTACATATACCCCTGCCTACATATACTGTCTGGGACATATACCCCTGCCTACATATACTGGGACATATACCCCCTGCCTACATATACTGGGACATATACCCGTGCCTACATATACTGGGCACATATACCCCTGGCTACCTGTTCTGGGGACATCTCTACCCCTGGCTACCAGTTCTGGGGACATCTATACCGCTGGCCACCTATTCTGGGGACACCTATAGACCTGGGGCTACCTATTTTTGGGGAACCACTGCTGTCAGATTGAGTGTATTTTGGGGAACTGCTGCCAGGTGAGAGGTGTCTACATATTAAGGGGGCATTCTGCCTATTTATGTGAAAAGCTGTCTATTTATGTGCCTCATGACTGCTGAATTTGTCTTGTTGCGGGCCTCATGGTTACTGACTTTGTCTTGTTGGGGGCCTCATGATTTGTTGGGGGCCTCAAGATTGCTGAATTTGTCTTGTTGGGGGCCTCATGATTGCTGAATTTGTCTTGTTGGGGGCCTCATGATTGCTGAATTTGTCTTGTTGGGGGCCTCATGATTGCTGAGTTGGTCATGTTGGGGGCCTCATGATTGCTGAATTTGTCTTGATGGGGGGGGCCTCATGATTGCTGAATTTGTCTTGTTGGGGGTCACATGATTGCTAACTGCGAGACTATGGAAAAAGCTGAATCATCATCATATGAGACAATAGCATTAAACCTACTTTTTCTGCTTTTTAAAACAGAAAATGAAACTGGGAGGTTCTAAAAAAAATGAATAATTTTTTTCAGGAGTACGATGGATGAAATTGTTTATCTTCACAGTTTATTTTCAACTTAATTTTCCATAATGTTCATGTATGAGTTAAAACGTTTGTATTTAGTTTAAATTGCTGTTGGCACTTTGTGATAGTAAAGTGACTTTGCAGTTTGGACACTCGACCTCCAAAAGGTTCGCCACCATTGTCCTAATCTAATGTCCCACCATTGCTTAGTTCATGTAAACTTGTCTCCACCCACGACCACACCCACATTCTGGTTCATGACCACACCCATTTTTCGGCGCGGCGCGCTACGCGCGCCGCATGACGTAGCTCCATTTTTTGGCGCGCTACGCGCGCCACACAACACCAGCCCAAATTTTTAACTCCCCACTTTTTGCCCCCCCCTGGAAAATTTTCTGCGGACGCCCATGCTGGCTATACTGAGGGGACCTATACTTAGCTATACTGAGGGGACCTTTACCTAGCTATACTGAGGAGACCTATACCTAGCTATAATGAGGGGACCTATACCTAGCTATACTGAGGGGACCTTTACCTAGCTATACTGAGGAGACCTATACCTAGCTATAATGAGGGGACCTATACCTAGCTATACTGAGGGGACCTATACCTAGCTATACTGAGGAGACCTATACCTAGCTATAAAGAGAGCACCTATACCTGGCTATAATGAGGGCACCTATACCTAGCTATAATGAGAGCACCCATACCTAGCTATACTGAGGGGACCTATAACTAGCTATACTGAGGGGACCTATGCCTAGCTATAATGAGGGGATCTATACCTAGCTTTACTGAGGGGACCTATACCTAGCTATAATGAGGGGACCTATACCTAGCTATACTGAGGGCACCTATACCTAGCTATACTGAGGGGACCTATACCTAGCTATAATGAGGGCACCTATACCTAGCCATAATGAGGGCACCGATACCTAGCTATAATGAGGGCACCTATACCTGGCTATACTGAGGGGACCTATACTTAGCTATAGTGAGAGGACCTATACCCGGCTATACTGAAGGGGCCTATACTTAGCTATAATGAGGGCACCTATACTTAGCTATACTGAGGGGACATATACCTGGCTATACTGAGGGGACCTATACCTAGCTATACTGAGGGGACTTTTACCTAGCTATACTGAGGGGACCTATATACCTAGCTATACTGAGAGGACCTATACCTGGCTATACTGAGGGGACCTATACCTAACTATACTGAGGAGACCTATACCTAGCTATGAGGGCACCTATACCTAGCTATAATGAAGGCACCTTTACCTAGCTATACTGAAGGCACCTTTACCTAGCTATACTGAGGGGACCTATACCTAGCTATAATGAGGGCACCTATACCTAGCTATACTGAGGGGACCTATACCTAGCTATAGTGAGGGCACCTATACCTAGCTATACTGGGGGCACCTATACCTAGCTATACTGAGGGGGCCTATACCTAGCTATAGTGAGGGCACCTATACCTAGCTATACTGGGGGGACCTATACCTAGCTATACTGAGTGGACCTATACCTAGCTATACTGAGGGGACCTATACCTAGCTACACTGAGGGGACCTATACCTAGCTATAATGAGGGCCCCTATACCTAGCTATATTGAGGGGACCTATACCTAGCTATACTGAGAGGGACCTACACCTGGCTATACTGAGGGGACCTACACCTAGCTATACTGAGGGGACCTATAACTAGCTATACTGAGGGGACCTATACCTAGCTATAATGAGGGGACCTATACCTAGCTATACTGAGGGGACCTATAACTAGCTATACTGAGGGGACCTATACCTAGCTATAATGAGGGCACCTATACCTAGCTATACTGAGGGGACCTATACCTAGCTATACTGAGGGGACATATACCTAGCTATACTGAGGGGACCTATACCTGGCTATACTGAGGGCACCTATACCTGGCTATACTGAGGGGACCTATACCTAGCTATACTGAGGGGACCTATACCTAGCTATACTGAGAGGACCTATACCTGGCTATACTGAGGGGGCCTATACCTAGCTATACTGAGAGGACCTATACCTAGCTATACTGAGGGGACCTATACCTGGCTATACTGAGGGGACCTATACCTGGCTTTACTGAGGGGACCTATACCTGGCTTTACTGAGGGGACCTATACCTGGCTTTACTGAGGGGACCTATACCTGGCTTTACTGAGGGGACCTATACCTAGCTATACTGAAGGGACCTATATACCTAGCTATACTGAGAGGACCTATACCTGGCTATACTGAGGGGACCTATACCTAACTATACTGAGGAGACCTATACCTAGCTATGAGGGCACCTATACCTAGCTATAATGAAGGCACCTTTACCTAGCTATACTGAGGGGACCTATACCTAGCTATAATGAGGGCACCTATACCTAGCTATACTGAGGGGACCTATACCTAGCTATAGTGAGGGCACCTATACCTAGCTATACTGGGGGCACCTATACCTAGCTATACTGAGGGGGCCTATACCTAGCTATAGTGAGGGCACCTATACCTAGCTATACTGGGGGGACCTATACCTAGCTATACTGAGTGGACCTATACCTAGCTATACTGAGGGGACCTATACCTAGCTACACTGAGGGGACCTATACCTAGCTATAATGAGGGCCCCTATACCTAGCTATATTGAGGGGACCTATACCTAGCTATACTGAGAGGGACCTACACCTGGCTATACTGAGGGGACCTACACCTAGCTATACTGAGGGGACCTATAACTAGCTATACTGAGGGGACCTATACCTAGCTATAATGAGGGGACCTATACCTAGCTATACTGAGGGGACCTATAACTAGCTATACTGAGGGGACCTATACCTAGCTATAATGAGGGCACCTATACCTAGCTATACTGAGGGGACCTATACCTAGCTATACTGAGGGGACATATACCTAGCTATACTGAGGGGACCTATACCTGGCTATACTGAGGGCACCTATACCTGGCTATACTGAGGGGACCTATACCTAGCTATACTGAGGGGACCTATACCTAGCTATACTGAGAGGACCTATACCTGGCTATACTGAGGGGGCCTATACCTAGCTATACTGAGAGGACCTATACCTAGCTATACTGAGGGGACCTATACCTGGCTATACTGAGGGGACCTATACCTGGCTTTACTGAGGGGACCTATACCTGGCTTTACTGAGGGGACCTATACCTGGCTTTACTGAGGGGACCTATACCTGGCTTTACTGAGGGGACCTATACCTGGCTTTACTGAGGGGACCTATACCTAGCTATACTGAAGGGACCTATATACCTAGCTATACTGAGAGGACCTATACCTGGCTATACTGAGGGGACGTATACCTAGCTATACTGAGGGGACCTATACCTAGCTATACTGAGGGGACCTATAACTACTAGCTATACTGAGGGGACCTATACCTAGCTATACTGAGTGGACCTATACCTAGATATACTGAGGAGACCTATACCTAGCTATAATGAGGGCACCTATACCTAGCTATAATGAAGGCACCTATACCTAGCTATAAAGAGAGCACCTATACCTAGCTATACTGAGGGCACCTATACCTGGCTATACTGAGGGGACCTATACCTAGCTATACTGAGGGGACCTATACCTAGCTATACTGAGGGCACCTATAACTAGCTATACTGAGGGGACCTATAACTAGCTATACTGAGGGGACCTATACCTAGCTATACTGAGGGGACTTATACCTAGCTATACTGGGGGGACCTATACCTGGCTATACTGAGGGGACCTATACCTAGCTATACTGGGGGGACCTATACCTGGCTATACTGAGGGGACCTATACCTAGCTATACTGAGGGGACCTATACCTAGCTATACTGGGGGGACCTATACCTGGCTATACTGAGGGGACCTATACCTAGCTATACTGAGGGCACCTATAACTAGCTATACTGAGGGGCCTATACCTAGCTATACTGAGGGGACCTATACCTAACTATACTGAGGGGACCTATACCTAGCTATACTGAGGGGACCTATACCTGGTTATACTGAGGGGACCTATACCTAGCTATACTGAGGGGACCTATACCTAGCTATACTGAGGGGACCTATACCTAGCTATACTGAGGGGACCTATACCTAGCTATACTGAGGGGACCTATACCTAGCTATACTGAGGGGACCTATAACTAGCTATACTGAGGGGACCTATACCTAGCTATACTGAGGGGACCTTTACCTAGCTATACTGAGGGGACCTATACCTAGCTATAATGAGGGCACCTATACCTAGCTATACTGAGGGGACCTATACCTAGCTATACTGAGGGGACCTATAACTAGCTATACTGAGGGGACCTATACCTAGCTATACTGAGGGGACCTATACCTAGCTATACTGAGGGGACCTATAACTAGCTATACTGAGGGGACCTATACCTAGCTATACTGAGGGGACCTATACCTAGCTATACTGAGGGGACCTATACCTAGCTATACTGAGGGGACCTATACCTAGCTATACTGAGGGGACCTATAACTAGCTATACTGAGGGGACCTATACCTAGCTATACTGAGGGGACCTTTACCTAGCTATACTGAGGGGACCTATACCTAGCTATAATGAGGGCACCTATACCTAGCTATACTGAGGGGACCTATACCTAGCTATACTGAGGGAACCTTTACCTAGCTATACTGAGGGGACCTATACCTAGCTATAATGAGGGCACCTATACCTAGCTATACTGAGGGGACCTATACCTAGCTATACTGGGGGGACCTATACCTAGCTATACTGAGGGGACCTATACCTGGCTACACATTCCTCCACATTTACGCAGGGGGGCTCAGTGATTTCTAGTTACGCCACTACAGAGAACACACAAATACCTCTTTTATTAAAAAAAAGACATCCATAGTCCAGGTGCACTTTAAAGTTTAAACCTGAAGTGATAGGGAGGTGGAGGTTTCCATATTTATTTCCTTTTAACCAATACCAGTTGCCTGGCTATACTGCTGATCTGTTTGTCTTTGGCTGCAGTAGTATCTAGGTTACCCACCTGAAACAATCATGGGTTTCATCTAGTCAGACTTCAGTCAGAAACATCTGATCTGCATGATTGTCAAGGTTGTATGGCTAATACCTAGTAGACACAATGCAATTTTCCATCAGATTGGCGGTCAAATTGATTATTTTTGACAGATCTGATATGATTTCCGGTCGTCTTTCTGATCGATTTTCTGATCACTTTTATACAAATTCAATAAGATAGACGATCGGAAATCATATCGGACCTGTTGGAAAAAAAATATTTGACCATCAATCTACCGTAAAAATTGCATTGTGTGCACCAGGCATTAAGGTGTTATGTCTGGTACCCACCATGCAATTTCCCGTCAGATAGATGGGTTAAATCGATTATTTCCGACATGTCCAATCTGATTTCCGATATTTTTCTGATCGATTTTTGGATCTCTTTTTTACAAAAAAACTAATCGATTTGACCTGTCTATCTGACAAGAAATTACATGGTGTTCTCCAGGCATTATAGGAAGAAGATCAGCAGGACAGCCAGGCAATCTGCAATATTTAAAAGGAAATATGTCAGCCTCCATATCCCTCTCCGCTCAGGTCCACTTTACCACTTGATGACCCAGCCTTTACCCCCCCTTAAGGACCAGCGCTGTTTTCGCTGATCTGTGCTGCGTGGGCTCTACAGCCCCCAGCACAGATCAAACACCAGGCAGAGCGACCAGATCGCCCCCCTTTTTTCCCCACTAGGGGGATGATGTGCTGGGGGGGGTCTGATTGCTCCTGCCTGTGTGTGGCTGGCGGGGGGGCACCTCAAAGCCCCCTCCACCGCAGGATTCCCCTCTCCCTCTCCTCCCTCCCTTCCCCGGAGATCGGAGGCTGCACAGAAACGGATCTGTCCTGTGCAGCCTCTAACAGGCTCCTGCCTGTCATGTGACAGCGATCCCCGGCCGCTGATTGGCCGGGGATCGCTGATCTGGTACAACGCTGCTACTGTTAGCAGCGTTGTACAAATGTAAACAAAGCGGATTATTTCCGATTGTGTTTACATTTAGCCTGCGAGCCGCGATCGCTGTGAATTGGAGCCCCCCGCTGTGAATTGACAGGAAGCAGCCGCTTGTGCGAGCGGCTGCTTCCTGATTAATTAGCCTGCAGCCGGCGACGCAGATCTGCGTCGCTGGCCCTGCAGCTGCCACTTTGCCGACGCGCATTATGAGTGCGCGGTCGGCAAGTGGTTAAAGTACACCTGAAGTGATAGGGAGGTGGAGGCTTCCATAATTCTTTCCTCAACCAATACCAGTTGCCTGGCTGTCCTCTTTGGCTTCAGTAGTATCTGGGTCACACACCCGAAACAATCATGGGGCTAATCTAGTCAGACTTCAGTCAGAAGCATCTGATTTGCATTAGAGGGTAAAGAGGCACCCAATGTATATAAAACACTTTAAAATCAATAAAAATGAAAAAAGGTTGAGTTGGCTTACCTCACAGACTACAAACTCACTTTAGGTAAGGAAGTTTGATTTAATATTAAGCATTAATGCTTAATAATGCTTAATATTCAATTAAACTTCCTTACCTAAAGTGAGTTTGTCGTCTGTGAGGTAAGCCAACTCAACCTTTTTTCATTTTTATTGATTTTAAAGTGTTTTATATACATTGGGCGCCTCTTTACTCTCTACTGTACCTTACTCCCCCCACCCTTCTGGGAGGGGAGCCTTGCGCACCTATCCAAGGGGCGCAGGTTTTTTGCTAAGAGAGCGACCGAGTCCAGGACTGCTAGTAGACCTGAGTGGAGTCAGGTTTAAAACACTCCACCTGCCTGAAGTGGTCAGTTGCCCCCTTTGCAACCCACCTTTGTGGGTACCCATCTATGAAGGTGTACATCAAAAAAGGGCGTCGGGAAAAAAGGCCGCGTGGTGTAAACGATAAACAGTATTATCGTTTATTGAAATATTGTGTAGAATTTCGTTTAGAAATAGTGTTTTAAGAATTTATAAATCACTAAATAATGTGTATGAGATCGGCAATTCTTAAAACGTTAATCTTCCGTATTTGTAAACTGAAACTGATATTTACGTTTGTTAAAACCCTCCCTGTACCTATCCCTAACCCCTAGACCCCCTGTTGGTGCCTAAACCTAAGACCCCCCTGTGGGTGTCTAAACCTAAGACCCCCCTGTTGGTGCCTAAACCTATGACCCCCCTGTTGGTGCCTAAACCTAAGACCCCCCTGTTGGTGCCTAAACCTAAGACCCCACTGTTGGTGCCTAAACCTAAGACCCCCCTGTTGGTGCCTAAACCTAAGACCCCCCAGTTGGTGCCTAAACCTAAGACCCCCCAGTTGGTGCCTAAACCTAAGACCCCCCTGTTGGTGCCTAAACCTAAGACCCCCCTGTTGGTGCCTAAACCTAAGACCCCCCTGTTGGTGCCTAAACCTAAGACCCCCCAGTTGGTGCCTAAACCTAAGACCCCCCTGTTGGTGCCTAAACCTAAGACCCCCCAGTTGGTGCCTAAACCTAAGACCCCCCTGTTGGTACCTAAACCTAAGACCCCCCTGTTGGTGCCTAAACCTAAGACCCCCCTGTTGGTGCCTAAACCTAAGACCCCCCTGTTGGTGCCTAAACCTAAGACCCCCTATGGATAATAATGTTTTACAGACATTAATAAATAAATAAAAAATGTAAATAAAAAAATGTAAATAATTTTTTGGGGTGGATAATAATGTTTTAGAAATAGTGATTTAGTATCTTTATAAACGTTATTCGTCACGGCTCATTTTGTAAAGTTAAATCATCACAAACATAGTTATAAATCCTTAAAAATCTCCGGGCGCCGTTTGTAAAACATTAATAATCTCCGGCGCCTTTTTTTCCCTGTTCGGCGCCCGGTAAACTATATTTATAATGGGAGTGAATGGGGCGCCCTTTTTGTCCACTTGTCTCATGCGCCCAAATCTCCTGCTTCCCTATAAAGTACTTTTTTATACCCAATACCTGTGAAATTCTGCACCATTTGGGCTCCCGTTTGTCTTTGTTTTTTTCCCTCCAGTACTGTACAATCTGATTTGCATGCTTGTTTAGGGTCTATGGCTAAAGGTATTAGATGAAGAGGATCAGCAGGACAGCCAGGCAATTAGCATTATTTAAATGGACATTAATATGTCAGCCTCCATATCCCTCTCGGTTCAGGTCCACTTTAACAACTGCCATCTTGTATGCTTGTTCTCTATGTCTCCCCTATGACAGAGCTGTCTCATTGCCATGTGTTGTGCTTCAGCATGGTGATAATTTGTTACAGGCCAGCCATCGGGCATGTGGTGCTGGCATCAGGGGATGGGATGAAATCCCGTGACTGAAGTCGGAGGAGTTTGCGCTAATTGTCGTAGCTGTGTACAGACATCTGGTTCACATGAAGTCCCGGCACATGGAGCGGCAACAGATGTTATTGCGTAAGGAAATCACATGTCTCACACCAGCTTTGACATTTTACTGAGAACTGTAACAGCAGAACAGCGTGTATACAGCCTTCAGCTTGTACAGCTTAAAACATGCAAACAAAGGGGGTTATTTATAGAGGGCTGTGTGTTACATTAACAGTTCCTTCACCCTGCCTTAGCCTAAGATTTAAAGTATCAAAAAACATGCTAACATGATCAATAAAGCACTGGTGAGCAGGACTGGTTTTCGGGGAAGGCCGAAAAGGCCCTGGCCTTGGGCGGCTGCAGCCCAAGGTGGTACCTGGTCATGAAATAGTGGTTGTTGCTGCATATAAAAGAGAAAGCAGAAAAATGGGAAGCGGAAGCTGATGCCCAGGAGAGCTTTTACATGAAAGAGAGGGGCTGCTGTCCATAGATGTTACACATGGAAGAGGGGCCTGCACATGGAATGGGAGGGGCTGCTGTACATGGATGATACACATGGAAGAGGGGCTGCACATGGAATGGGAGGGGTTGCTGTACATGGATGATACACATGGAAGAGGGGGCTGTACATGGAATGGGAGGGGCTGCTGTACATGGATGATGCACATGGAAGAGGGGCCTGCACATGGAATGGGAGGGGTTGCTGTACATGGATGATACACATGGAAGAGGGGGCTGCACATGGAATGGAGGGGCTGCTGTACATGGATGATACACATGGAAGAGGGGGACTGCACATGGAATGGGAGGGGCACTGCTGTACATGGATGTTACATATGGAAGAGGGGCCTGCACATGGAATGGGAGGGGGGCTGCAGTACATGGATGATGCACATGGAAGAGGGGACTGCACATGAGATGGGAGGGGCTGCTGTCCATAGATGTTACACATGGAAGAGGGGGCCTCACATGGAATGGGAGGGGCTGCTGTACATGGATGTTACACATGGAAGAGGGGCCTGCACATGGAATGGGAGGGGCTGCAGTACATGGATGATACACATGGAAGAGGGGGCTGCACATGGGATGGGAGGGGCTGCTGTACATGGATGTTACACATGGAAGAGGGGCCTGCACATGGGATGGGAGGGGCTGCTGTACATGGATGATACACATGGAAGAGGGCATACCTCCCAACATTTCAATGTCCCAAAACGGGACAATTAGGCCACACCCCTGGCCACGCCCCCAACCCCCTAGTCACGCCCACCCCAGGGGAAAAAAAAGTTGTTTTTTTTTAAATAATTTTGTTTTTAAATTACTCCCAAATGGGAGGGTGCCGGGGTGGTGGTGGTGAGGAGGAGGAGGGGGGTGGCCAGGCAGAGAGAGAGGGGAAAAAAAGCCGATCGAGGCACCAGCCCGCCCGGTATGCGGCATGTATGGCCGCCGCCGCCATCATTATCCTTCTCCCTCCCTCCTAATATGTCCCCCAGTGTCCCCGGCTTCCCCCCGCACAGTAATATGGGCAGCAGAGCGGGCAGTGAGTCTTACCACTGCCTCTTCGCTGCGTACCGGGATCTCCTCTGATCTTCTCGCTTCCTGTGACGTCACAGGAAGCGAGAAGATCAGAGGAGATCCCGGTACGCAGCGGAGAGGCAGTGGTAAGACTCACTGCCCGCTCCGCTGCCCATATTACTGTGCGGGGGGAAGCCGGGGACACTGGGGGACACATTAGGAAGGAGGGAGGGAGAAATAAATAGCGGCGGCAATCCATCCCGCATGCAGATCCCCGGGGCTGGTGCCTCGATCAATTTTTTTCCTTCTCTCTGCCCAGCGGCCGGGACAGAAGGGGGGCAGCGCGGGATGGCGGGAGGGGCCCCCCAAATCGGTACAGTCCCGATCAAATCGGGACTGTTGGGGACTATGGAAGAGGGGCCTGCACCTGGAATGGGAGGGGCTGCTGTACATGGATGATACACATGGAAGAGGGGGCTGCACATGGAATGGTAGGGGCTGCTGTACATGGATGATACACATGGAAGAGGGGGGCTGCACATGGAATTGGAGGGGCTGCTGTGCATGGATGATACACATGGAAGAGGGAACTGCACATGAGATGGGAGGGGCTGCCTGCAGTACATGAAGGGTACACAAGGAAGAGGGGGCTGCACATGGAATGGGAGGGGGCTGCTGTACATGGATGATACACATGGAAGAGGGGGCTGCACATGGAATGGGAGAGGCTACAGTACATGGATGATGCACGTGGAAGGGGAGCTGCACAAGAAATGGGAGGGGGGCTGCAGTACATGGATGATACACATGGAAGAGGGGGCTGCACATGGAATGGAGGGGCTGCTGTACATGGATGATACACATGGAAGAGGGGGACTGCACATGGAATGGGAGGGGCACTGCTGTACATGGATGTTACATATGGAAGAGGGGCCTGCACATGGAATGGGAGGGGGGCTGCAGTACATGGATGATGCACATGGAAGAGGGGACTGCACATGAGATGGGAGGGGCTGCTGTCCATAGATGTTACACATGGAAGAGGGGGCCTCACATGGAATGGGAGGGGCTGCTGTACATGGATGTTACACATGGAAGAGGGGCCTGCACATGGAATGGGAGGGGCTGCAGTACATGGATGATACACATGGAAGAGGGGGCTGCACATGGGATGGGAGGGGCTGCTGTACATGGATGTTACACATGGAAGAGGGGCCTGCACATGGAATGGGAGGGGCTGCTGTACATGGATGATACACATGGAAGAGGGGCCTGCACCTGGAATGGGAGGGGCTGCTGTACATGGATGATACACATGGAAGAGGGGGCTGCACATGGAATGGTAGGGGCTGCTGTACATGGATGATACACATGGAAGAGGGGGGCTGCACATGGAATTGGAGGGGCTGCTGTGCATGGATGATACACATGGAAGAGGGAACTGCACATGAGATGGGAGGGGCTGCCTGCAGTACATGAAGGGTACACAAGGAAGAGGGGGCTGCACATGGAATGGGAGGGGGCTGCTGTACATGGATGATACACATGGAAGAGGGGGCTGCACATGGAATGGGAGAGGCTACAGT
Source organism: Hyperolius riggenbachi (assembly GCF_040937935.1). Taxonomy (NCBI): domain Eukaryota; kingdom Metazoa; phylum Chordata; class Amphibia; order Anura; family Hyperoliidae; genus Hyperolius; species Hyperolius riggenbachi. Next base: position 40,465,714 of record NC_090647.1, on the reverse strand, counting down.
ACATGGATGATGCACGTGGAAGGGGAGCTGCACAAGAAATGGGAGGGGGGCTGCAGTACATGGATGATACACATGGAAGAGGGGGCTGCACATGGAATGGGAAGGGGCTGCTGTACATGGATGTTACACATAGAATAGGGGGCTGCACATGGGATGGGAGGGGCTGCAGTACATGGAGGGTATACATGGGAGAGGGGGCTGCACATGGAATGGGAAAAGCTGCTGTACATGGAGATTACACATGGAAGAGGGGGCAACACATGGAATGGGAGGGGCTGCAGCACATGGATGTTACACATGGAAGAGGGGGCTGCACATGGGATGGGAGGGGCTGCAGTACATGGAGGGTATACATGGAAGAGGGGACTGCACATGGAATGGGAGGGGCTGCAATACATGGATGTTACACATGGGAGAGGGGGCTGCACATGGAATGGGAGGGGCACTGCTGCACATGGAATTTATGCCACTTGTTGCGTCTGACAATTTAATCACATTGCTAATACAATGCAATTATATTGTAATAATATGTTCACATTTATGCATTGCGTTTCTGCAGAACCCACTGGAGTAACGTGATGCATGCAGTACTATACTGGATAATGGGGCAGTAACAGTTGCAGTGAAGCATACTTTGAATGTATTGTATAAATGAATTGTATGCTTCACTGTATGTGTTGCACTGCAGATATAATGCACAATGCAGCTTTTCTCTCCATTGCATTGCGATGTTGCTTTTGCAGGATTTGCAAAAAAACAAATAATGCACATTGCCTGGCTGTCCTGCTGATCCTCTGCCTCTAATACTTTAAGCCATAGACCCTGAACAAGTATGCAAATCAGGTGCTCAGCCTCTGACCAATCAGACAAGATTAGCTGCATGCTTATTTCAGGTGTGTGATTTAGACCCTACTGACCAGAAAGATCAGCAGAACAGCCAGGAAACGGGTATTGTTTAACAGGAAATAAATATGGCAGCTTCCATAGGTCTCACACAGGGCCGGCCCTAGACTTTTTGCCGCCTGAGGCATAATTAGAAAAAAATCGCTTCCCCCCCCCACCACCACCACCAGCCGTGGGTGGGGGGGGGCGCCTAGCTGGAGGGGTAGCTGACAGAGAGGGGGTATTGGGCCTAGCAGTGCGGAGGGGGTCGGACCCCCCTCCCTCGCCTGGGTCCCCCGATCTGCGCTCCTCCTCCAGCGTTAAGTAACTAGCGTGCATAAAGATGAAGAGGCAATGGGCGGGGGAATCCCTCACCTCTTCCGCGTTCCATTGTGCGCTCCACTGACGGCACTTCCTGCAAGGCCGTCCACTTACAATACAGTGGGCGACATTGCCGGAAGTGACGTCAGTGGAGCACACGATGGAACGCGGAAGAGGTGAGTGATTCCCCCGCCCGTTGCCTCTTCATCTTTATGCACGCTGGTTACTTAACGCTGGAGGAGGAGCGCAGATCGGGGGACCCAGGCGAGGGAGGGAGGGGGTCCGACCCCCCTCCCCACCGCTAGGCCCAATACCCCCTTTCTGCCAGCTACCCCTCCAGCTCGGCGGGCGGCACCCAGCATCCACAGACAGGCGTGCCGCCCCCCCCCCCCCCCCCCCCAGATCTGCCGCCTGAGGCAAATGTTTCACCCCGCCTCATGAGCGGGCCGGGCCTGGTCTCACACTTTGGGTTCCTTTAAACAGTTAAGTCTCTCTGCACTGTAATTCTGCAGCCGGCCTCCGGGGCAGGAACGTGAGCACTTTCTAGCACTTGGCTTGGAACCCTGGGAAGGATTTAAGTGTCACTGTACGTTCCAGGCTGCAGTATTAATTGCGGCATTTGGTGTTGTGGGGTTTAGCGGGAGGAACATGAGTTAGATGAGATTACTGCACATAAAACACATTCCCCGCAGTCAGTGCCTTCTTCAGGTCTTTGAAGTTCTTGAATGGAGCTGGCCTGTGTGAGCTGCAGATGCTGGGAGACAAGCAGTGGAATGGTAAACATTTCCATAAAAAAAAAAAAAAAAAAGGAGAAAAAGATCTTCACATTCCAGCAAACAGCACTTCCTAAAGCGCTCTCCAGGGAGATGATTGTGCACTTTCACAGGGAATTACTCATCGCTGGAAGAAGTCTTACAAGGTGGAGAGGCTGGAGGAGCAGAAGGGATGTTATAAAGTGCTTTCGAAAACCCAAAAGCCATTGGCCACAATCCACTATACTCATCTTCTGTCTTTATTAACGATTCTGTGCTGTTTTTACTGTTATCACCATGGTGGTAAAAGCATGTAGTATTCACTAAGCAGATTACCTCAGGCAAACCTTAAAATAAGGATTCTGTCCTTAAGTTAAGGAGTGATTTCTAAAGTTAAGCTTTCAATCATAAAAATACAACAGAATTCTAAAGTTAAAGAAAATGTGTAACATCAAAAAGTTCCCCTGGGGGGTACTCACCTCGGGAGGGGGAAGCCTCAGGGTCCCAATGAGGCTTCCCACACTGTCCTCCGTCCCTCGGGGGTCTCGCTGCAGCCCTCTGAACAGTGGTGAAGTAAATATTTACCTTCCCGGCTCCTGCGCAGGTGCTGTGGCGGCTCTCGGCTCCGAAATAGGCGGGAATACCCGATCGCCATCGGGTCTCCGGCGCCTGCGCAGTAGAGCGGACCCGACTGAAATCGGGTAGTTCCGTCTACTTCGGAGCCGAAAGCCGCAACAGCGCCCCCGCTGGAGCCTGAAAAGGTAAATATTGAACAAGCTGACGGATTTGTCTGGCCGCTGTTCGGAGGGCTGCAGCGAGACCCCCGTGGGACAGAGGAGGACGGGGGAAGCCTCATTAGGATCCTGAGGCTTCCCCCTCCCGAGGTGAGTACCTCCCAGGGGAACTTTTTGATGTTACAGTGTCTCTTTAAAGACAGGATGTTAATTTACAGAGAAGAATGCAAGTGATAACAACTGTAAAGTGTGTGAGGAATTATCACATGTCCTCATCTGTCATTAAGTTGAGTGTTTCTACAGACAGCAATGTGAAGTGAAGCATTCTGAGCTGTCTGCTTTATTTTTTTTATTAGTTCATGCAGAAGGGAACTCTGTATAGAGAAGAAATGTAAACAGTAGGCACACAAAGAGCCACACACAGCCAGACTCTCTCTCTCCCCTTCCCTGGCTGTCCTACACAGGCTAGCTGTAATTCTGTAATAGTCCTCCTGGCAGCAGGAGGGGTGGAGCTACATCCTGCATGCCTGTGCTCCTTCGCTCCCTATCTACTGCAAGTAAGAAGAACTACAGAGGTGATAACTTATGGAGTTTATGAGACTTTCACTGTGAAAGCTTATCACATGTTAAGCTTCTTTAGTGAACTAACACTTAAAATACTGATTGATATGTGGTCATACGTTTTCACCTGCCTTATTAGCATTAGCATGATTTCAGTTGGTTGTGGCCATTGTTTAGAAAGGATACTGGGATAAAATAGCAATGGTAACTAATTTCCCTCCTTCCATCTTTGCTCCCTCCCATCCTTTGGCTTCAAAAATATTATTATCATGTTCACATGACCACTTGGCCTCTGGCTCCTGAGCACCACACTGCTCTTCTGTAGGGCGTGACACCTTTCATGCTTTGTGGGGGTTCAAGAGTTTACATCAATAACTTGTGATGCTATGTAGTCCCTATTCCAAAACCAGAACCAGACACTAGGTAATTGTACGGGGGGGGGGGGGGGGGGTTAGGACCATTAGACACCAGGGAACAGTGTAAGGGAGGGAGGGATGACCACTAGACACCAGGGAACTGTATAGGGGAGGGACAAACAACAACAACAACAACAAACAACATTTGTAAAGCGCTTTTCTCCCGTGGGACTCAAAGCGCATAAGCATGGCTCCGACCATCGTGGTACAGGGGAAGAATTTTATAAATCTGGAAATGCCAGGCTAAACAGGTGGCTTTTCAGTCTGGATTTGAATAGCTCCAGGGATGGTGCTGTCTTTACTGGGTGTGGTAGGGAGTTCCAAAGAGTAGGGGCAGCATGACAGAAGGCTCTGTCTCCAGATTTTTTGAGGTGCACTCTGGGAGTGACCAAGTTTATAGAACTTGCTGATCTGAGGTTGTGAGAGGTGTGGTGCAGCTTCAGCAAGTCCTTCATGTATCCAGGGCCCAGATTGTGCAGGGATTTGAATGTCAGCAGTCCAATCTTGAAGAGTATTCTCCATTCTACTGGTAGCCAGTGCAGTGAGCGAAGGATCGGTGTAATGTGACAGTGGCGAGGCTGGTTTGTTAGCAATCTGGCAGCAGCATTCTGCACTAATTGCAGGCGACGCAAGTCTTTTTTGGGGAGGCCAGCATAAAGGGCATTGCAGTAGTCCAGCCGTGATGTGATGAAGGCGTGGACTAGGGTTTGAAGATCCTCTGGGGGAATCAGATGTTTAATCTTTGCAATGTTCTTCAGATGAAAGAAGGAAGATTTAACTACAGATGAAATTTGGTTTCTGAAACTCAATTCCCCATCGATTAGTACGCCAAGGCTGCGCACAAGGTTGGAGCTGTTTATGTCTGAATTCCCAATCCTGATTGGTGTTGCTTTAGGATAGAGCTGTTTTGATGGCGAGCACTGGCTTTGGACAAACAGGACCTCAGTTTTGTCAGCATTCAGTTTCAACCAGTTATCATTCATCCATGCCTGAAGCTCAGCTAAGCAAGAGTTTATTTTTGGGGTAGGGTCTGTTCCACCAGGTTTGAAGGACAGGTATAGCTGTGTGTCATCGGCGTAGCAGTGGTACGTCAGGCCATGTCGTTGGATAAGTGTACCGAGTGGCAACATGTAGATTGCAAACAGCAGAGGGGATAGGATTGATCCTTGTGGCACTCCGAATTGTAGAGGTGCAGGTTTGGACATTATAGGTCCTAGGGATACTCTCTGTGTTCTGTCAGTCAGGAATGATCTGAACCACTGGAGGACTGATCCACTGATGCCACAGTACTCCTGCAGTCTGTTAAGCAGGATTTCATGGTCAACTGTATCAAAAGCCGCTGAGAGATCCAACAGGATTAGGATGGAGCATTCCCCTCTGTCCCTTGCCATGAGCAGATCGTTGCAGACTTGGATGAGGGCTGTTTCACAGCTGTGGTGTTTCTTAAAGCCAGATTGTAGAGGGTCCAGGATGTTGTTTACTGACAGCCTGGTTTCAAGTTGCAGATAGACAGCCTTTTCAATAACTTTACCTAAGAAGGGGAGGTTGGAGACAGGTCTGTAGCTGCTCATAGCATCTGGATCCATGGAAGGTTTTTTGAGAAGGGGCTTGATGATTCCTTCTTTTAGAGAGGTAGGAAACCTCCCTGCTTGCAGAGAGCAATTTACTATTTTGTGAAATGCTGGACCAAGCAGGTCAGGGCATTTCAGCATATGTTTAGTTGGTCCAGGGTCCAGGTCGCAGGTTGTCTGGTGGAGACGACAGAGGGTGTCTGAGATCTCTTCCTCACTAATACTTTTGAAATCAGTCCAGGGTGATAGGTTGTTTTTGCAGCTATTTCCATTAGTTGCATGAGTCTTGGGTGCTGTGGACTGAATGAGAGACCGAATAGAAGATACTTTGTCAGCAAAGTAGCAGGCAAATTTCTCACATAGCTCCTTTGAGGGAGTTATAGTGGGTTTTAGACAGGATGGATTACATAGTCTATCAACTGTGCGGAATAGTTGGGCTGGTCTGTTGGCGGCCTTTGCGATCTCCTGTGATAGGTAGGAGGATTTTTTCTTGGTGATCGCATTTTGGTAGCTTTCCCGGTGAGAGACAAGGGTGTGTTTATCTTTTGAATTCTGAGATTTTCGCCACTTCCTTTCTAGTCTGCGCACTTCTTTCTTTAGGTCCTTTAGTGAGCTGTCAAACCACCGTGCATGGTGAAGTGGTGTAGATCGTTTGATGCGAACTGGAGCGAGGGCGTCATAGGCAGATGACACTGCATGGTTGTAAATCAGGACCATGGAGTCTGGGTCTGCGCAATGATTGGTTAATGCGTCGAAGTTGAGGATATTCTGAACGTGCTGGGGTGAGACATCTTTCAGTGAACGGTATTTTATGAGTTCTTTCCCTCTGTGTTTTATCGCTGGTGCTGTCAGAGAGAAGTGGATGGTGTGGTGGTCTGACCATACCACTGGGTTTATATCCATGTGTGATATTAAAAGTCCGGAATGAAATATAAGATCCAGGGTGTGCCCTTTCGTATGGGTGGGGAGGTTGATAGCCTGAGAGAAACCCAGTTCATTCATTATGAGAAGTAGTTCACTTCCTAGCTGGGAGTCGTGATCATCCACCCATGCATTGAAGTCTCCCAGGATGATCCATCTAGGGTGTTCCACTGTTACGCAGGATAAGAGTTCAGATATTTCCTTAAGAAAGGCTGGACCATTTTTTGGGGGGCGGTATATGAGCAATATGTTGATGTTTACTTCTGCTGACAGTTGAGCTGCAATACATTCAAAGGTTTCAGTGGGGCCTATGGGCAGGGGCCTTATGTTCAAGGAGCACTTGACATAGGAGCTGTATATTGGGAGGGACAGAGGAGATCTAGAGATGCCAGGAAGCTGTCTAGAGATGGTGGGGGTGGCTCTAGACACAAGGGAACCTCATATGGTAGGGGGGCTCTAGACACATGCACATAGAAGTATGCACATGGGGGGGAGGGACTGAACAATATTTGCAGGTAGTTCATATGTTCTCCTCACTGACACAACAATGTGCTATACTTTGCCAGCACCATGAGGAAGGTCACATTTGAAGTGACATGTGCACTTTAAGTCTTCTTGCATGAATCCGGATGAGCCCCGCAGAGTCTTTCATCTGAACTTCATTCCTAGAAGTCAGGATGTCTGTTTCGTTTTCCAGGGTCAGGAAAGTTAATCAGAGCGGACAGATTCTTGGAGATTGCGTTCTCCGCTCATGTAAATATCTCCTCCACTAGAACACGGCCCATAATTTCTCAGGTCCTGGAGGAGTTTAGAATTGTTCTGCTCTATAAAAAGCTGCAGCTCCCAGCAGAGCCAAGCTTCCCAGAGGAAGAGCTCCCGTCTCTTCCAGATTCTTGCGGGAACTTGGCACTGCTCGCCGCATTGTTATCTGCCGGACTTTCTCCACTCGGAGACTTTCACTACGAGGTCACCCATAAATACAGATGGACATCTAATGCCCAGTACCGCCCTACTTGCGTCATACCCAGCGCAAGACGTGATGTTACGGGGAGGGACAGCTTTGGTCATAAATGTATAACTTGGCAAACCGCTTATAAAGGAAAAATGATGAGAAAATTATTACAGTTCCAATTTTTTCCAACGCATTTTTGCGGATTATTTTGACTGTACCAGGGTTTTTATTTCTTGGCAGGTTGTGAAAAAATGTTCAAACTTAGGGTGCCCCAAAGTTACTCGATTTTCAGCATCGATATCCAGCCAATTCGATCAAAATCTGTCAGATATCAACGCTGCCACATGGCCACCGAGTCAATCGCTTTGGTCAATTTCTGGCCAAAATTGGTGGAAAGGATTGATCTGGCATGCTGGAAAAGCTTGGTCGTAAGGGCTTGAGGGGTTCAATTTCCTGAAGACCAATTAACCACCGGCTATTGTCTCTCCCGGCCTGCTTGTTCCTGTGCTGGCTCCCCACTGGCATTCTCCGATCAATCGGTCGGAGACAGGCCCGGTCCACCCATGAGGCCAAGTGAGGCGGCTTCCTCAAGCGGCAGAAGTCTGGGGACAGCACCAGGCAGAAACAGGAAGTGAAGAGAGTGCCTGGCCATCCTATACTGGGGGCGACTGTACCTGGCTAACCTACACCCGGCCCTGGTCACTCCGTGCTGCGTCCGTGCGAGCGCCCTCTCTCGCATGCGCAGTACGGATGGGCAGTACAGAGCCACCGCCCAAGTGCTCCCAAAGACTTCCACATCATCCCGCGGTGGGAGATTTAAAAGGAAGAGCCTGCGGGGTAACGAGGTGATGAGGAGAGGAACGGTAAGGCTCTATAGGACCCAGAGCCTTTCTTCTCCTTCGGTGTCTGTTTTTTTTTTTTTTTTTAATTTAGGTTTCAGATTCACTTTAAGCAACTCAACTGCAGATATGACACGGAGATATGTCAGACTATGGGCTCTATTCATAAAAGGTTACCGCAAGTTTTCCGCTCAAAACAGCGTATTTTACCGTCCATTTAGCAAAGTGGGCATTCATAAAAGCTGTTCCCGCATGAAAATCTACAATCCCCCAGCAGAGCGAGAAATTTCCGCCTTCTCCAGTGTTTTTCTAGATTTATCTAGAAAAAAGTAACAAAATGGCCATTCATAAAGTTTAGAGGAAGCGGTATGTGGACGGGAAATACCGCTTCCTCTGATTTTGCGGATTACATACAAGTGAATGGGACAGACCTTTCCAGAGAGAGCAGTGCACAGAGGGACTCTGCCGGCTGAAGTGTCTCCGCATGCCTTCCGACAGCTTACCGCCAGCTTTCAGCGGGAGATCTCCGCACTTGCATCGCAGCTGGCAATATTTTTATGAATTACCACCCAGAAGTCTAAAATACCGCTGCGGTATTTTCCCTCCAGGAGTTTTTTCGCCACAACTTTTTTATGAATAGAGCCCATTGTATTAAGAAGTAGTGAAATCGTCAGGACTTACCATGCAGGGCCAGTTATCCAGGGGGCGATGACTGGAGCAGCCTCGCTTCACCACGACTGCTAGCAATAGGATCAGATAATGGAGCATGGCTCTGTTTAAATATAAATAAATAATTAATAGTAAATTTGAGGCAATATTCACAGTTTTATATTAATGTGTAAACCAGCAGAGACATATTCTAAAAGTCTCACCGCTCCTAGATCTAAAACTGGTTAGAGATAGACATTCGTAAAGGGTAGCTGAGATGGGGGATTAACATTAAAATATACATACCTGGGGCTTCGTCCTACCCCCTACGGCCTGATCGCTCAGCCTCCCACAGTGTCCTATTCTGACTCCCCGCTCGCCTGCAACTGGCCTCCGAAAAGTCCTGCAGTTTGGGGCCATCTGCTCATGCTTGGCCCGGCAGTGCGCGCGCTCCCGCTGCATTCACATCACCTGGAGCGTTCTGCGCCTGCCGACTGGCCCCGGCTGATGGATTTTCCGGGGCCAGTTGTGGGCGAACGGAGAGGGAGAAGAGGACGCTGTGGGAGCGATCAGGCCGTAGAGGGTAGGTGTTATTTACACTTGCATTGAGTTGTGTTGAGTTGTGTTAAGTTGCATCCCATCTGCCTGATGGAATGCAATGGGACACAACTCAACGCAACTCATTAAGTGTTAATAGGGCCTTAAGGACAACTGAACTGAGAAGAATATGGAGGCTGCCATATTTATTTCTTTTTAAGGCCCTATTCACACTTAATGCATTGTGTTCCAGCACTCCCTGGAAAGGATCTATACAAAGATGCAGCTCTCCTCACACCTATTTGCACGCTATTCTGGCAGTTGGACTGTACAACTGCCATTCTTTACGTGCTTTTGAAAATAAAGAAAACCCAGAGAATCCCCTATAAGGAGATGGGCTAGTCCAAAATCTGTCAGTCCTGTCAGATTTTTACTACCTACTATAAGTGACAGAAACAAAGTAATTTATAGCACATTTTATGCTGGGAGAAATGTACTTTTTACTTATGTGTTATTAATTCTAAATTTTATAATTTTTTTGCAATAGTTGTCAATAGGCAACTTTATACCCGGCATCAGTTTTTTAAAACGCTTAGAATATTATCGCTGTAGTGACTATCTGGGTTCACAGTGGCAATAACTTTACTTCTATCCATCCCAGCTGCGGAGGGAAGCACATGGTTAAACGAGGTGCATTTTTGTGTGTTTGTTTTTTTTTCTCTGTCTTTCCCTTTTGATCTGGCTGCGACCCAGGAGATAAATATAAAAGGAGTGCCTTTATTCATTGTGTTCCTCTGATCCTTATAATGAGAGTCACGTTTATTCTTATTTTTCCTGTTTCATTCTTCTCTAATGAATGTCTTTTGTGCTGCAGGGTTGTTCCAGTATTGTTGCATTTTCAACTTCAGAACTTTCTTTATCTTGGCTGGTCTTAAAAGAGAACTCTAGGTTGTCCCACGTTGTTTCAAATCCACCTGTGGAACTCTCTCCCACTGCCCATCAGGCTTGCCCTCTCCTTCAACACCTTCAAAAAAAAGCACTCAAAACTCACTTCTTCAAGGAGGCCTACCTCACCTTCGACGCTGCCCTAACTCTCTCTGCCAAGAACCTCTTGAGGCACACCCCTCCTTTCGTGTCACCACCCTCCCTCTAGATTGTAAAGGTAGCAATACACTGGTCGATTTGCCATCAGATCCGACCAACAGATAGATCCCTCTCTGATCGAATCTGATCAGAGAGGGATCGTATGGCTGCCTTTACTGCAAACAGATTGTGAATCGACTTCAGCATGAAACCGATCACATTCTGTGGTGGTGTGCCGCTCCCCCCCCCCCCCCCTCCGCATACATTACCTGCTCCAGCGCGTGTCCCCTGGTCTCCACTGTCCCTTCTCCGTGCTCGGCTCCTCCAGCTTCACTGAACTACCTGCCAGGGAAGTTTAAACTGTAGAGGGCGCTCTACTGTTTAAACTTCCTGCCTGGACAGGAAGTTCAGTGAAGCTGGAGGAGCGGAGCATGGAGAAGTGACAGCGGAGAGAGCGGGGACTCGCGCCGGCCGGAACAGGTAATGTAGTGCCGCTAGCGCTGGTCATTGGGCATTCGAACGCAGCTATCGACGCACTCACGACCCGCCGGCGATTGAGCGAAAATCTTCCGCACGGACGGATCGACGGGTATCGACGGGAACGATTGATTTCGGATGGAAATCATTCTGGCAGCGTTTGCGCAATGATTTCACAGCAGATTCAATCACAGTGATCGAATCTGCTGTATATCGGTGGGAAAATCGTTCGGTGTATGGGCCCCTTAAGCCTTTGGCAGGGCCCTCTCTCCTTGTATATCATACTTGATTGTACACCCTACCCAGAATATGTGAACCAGTATTATTAGCACTTTCACTCTAGTGTATGATCTGGCATTGTATACTTTATTGCCTTTTTATTACGTGTATTGTTGTATCTGTTGTCTATTACCTGTATTGTGCTGCCGGTCACCCCTGTTCTCATTGTCTGTAATCCTATGTACTGTACACCACTGCGTTATATGTTGGCGCTATATAAATCCAATAAATAATAATAACTCTTCCTGTACTATATGAGACTCTTTTCTTTGCTTCTAATGTTCTAGTTCTTAGCTCTACTACATATACAAATCAGTTTATTTTGACTTCAGATTCTGTTTAAGTTGAATTACTGAAATAAAAGGACTTCAGCACGATATTCTAATTTTTCAACTTTCACATGTATGTGGGGAGCTGGACGGTGTTAGCGATTATACAGGCCCCGCTGTGACATGCTTTCTGAGTAAAACCTGTTTATCTGACATTCACACCAAGCAAGCCAAATGGATGTCCGTTTCCTCCAGTACCGTAACAAAAGAAACTCTGGATGTTTTCCTTGTTCCTCAGCCATACCCAAGAGGCTTCCTGTTTTCTAATGCATTCCTTACACACTGAGGAAGAGAAGGATCTCTGTAAGGGAATATCCAAAGAGATAGCATCTACTCATTGTTGTTAGCCAGGGCACTGAGAAAAACATCACATTTGGCTTAACCGCTCCATTTTTCATAAGCTTATGGTGGACAAGTGTATGGTAGCTTTACCGTATTCCCTACATGAGTAAGAAAAAGAGTCCAGGGAGGACCTGAGTTTCTTCCAGTAAGCTGGACAGATGTCCTCAGTGAATGCCAGGACACAGGAGACCAATTAGGATTTGAGTTTGTCTGGTTTTTAAAGAAATCTAGCTAGGCCAATTTTTTTAAAGAATTAGTGGAAATTGCTGGAGAGGGTGTGTATGATGGACAGATAGTCTCTCTGTTCTATTTTCGAACAGGTTTTCAGTCTAGACACTCTGTGTTATATTGAGGAATTTTTCAGAAGAATGCGACTCAAGGAATACTTCCATGGCAAGGAGGCACACAATACAACTGATAATCAACCCCCCCCCCCCCCCCCACACACACACACACACACCAGATCAAAAAAAAATCCAGGTGTATCCCCTGAAGTAGGAATCAAATACCGATGGCTAATACGGTACAATACTCATTCCCTGCTCATTCCCCGAAAGGACCTTCCAACACTAGTTCACACCTTCATCACATCACGGCAGGACTACTGCAATGTTCTCTATATAGGCCTTCCAAACAAGGACCTGTACTGCCTGCAACTAGTACAGAATGCAGCTACCAGATTGCTAATAAACCAGCCTCACCACTGTCACATTACGCCGATTTTTGGCTCACTGCACTGGCTACCTGTAAAATGGAGAATACTCTTCACGATTATACTGTCGACATCAGTCGCGTAGCTAAGGAGCTGTGGGCCCTGATGCAAGTTTACTCCACCCCCTCCCCCAGCACTCTATACATAACAATTGATACGGCGCACCAAAACCTGCCAATGGCAACTACAGTGTCAGAAGTGCAAGAAGGGGATGGGGAACAGTTTGTTAATGATTACCACTATTCAAAGTATCTATAGAAGTGATTATTATGAGCACAGGACCAATAGAGAGCTAATACTACAGTTGAGGGAGGGTCCCTCTGGGCCCCTCTGGCCCAAGGGCCTCGATGCGGTCACTACCTCTCCACCCCCTATTGCTATGCCCCTGGTTTACATTCAAATCCCTACACAATTTGGGTCCTGGATACATGAAAGACTTGCTGAAACTGCACCACAACTCTCACAACCTCAGATCAGCAGGTTCCATAAATTTGGCCACTCCCAGAGCGCACCTCAAATTCTTTGGAGCCAGAGATCAATGTCATGCTGTGCCTACCCTTTGGAATTCCCAACCACACCCAATAAAGACAGCCCCATCCCTTGAGTTATTCAAATCCAGACTGAAAAGCCACCAGTTTAGCCTGGCATTTGTAGACCTATAGAGTTCTTCCTCTGTACCACAATTTATCAAGCAATCAATTATTGGTCTGAGCCATGCTTACGCACTTTGAGTCCTACGGGGGTGAAAAGCACTTTACAAATGATATTTCGTTGTTGTTGTTGCTACAAAAGTTACAATAAAACTTTGTGACCTAGACCCATGGGCCATTCTGTCTAACAACACCTAGCACCCCATGGGTAAATAGTACAAGAATTCCATAATTCCGTTACTACTCAATGCTGCCAAAAGCACAGTCACTATAATGCTCCTTGCTCAATCCAAGACTGGTTACTGAACATTAACAAAATGATGGAACCAGAAAGAACACCTGAGCAAGTGCAAGGCGTTCTAAAACATATGTGTACAATATAAGCGGCATTGCCAAGCAAGGGTGCCTCCCTCTGATCACATGAATAGTATTGCATTATATTGGAATGGTGTGCTACAGAAGGTCAAGCGCTGACATTCAGGAGATACAGCCTCTTAGGAGGTAGTAGAAGTCTTGAATAGTAAATTTGGAACCAGAGAGAACAATAGCTTTATTTAAAGATGAATACAAGAAATTGTGCCATATCTCTGCAACTTGGAAAGTTGCAGATTCTTGGTTTGGTCTTGGTCTGCAGGGGTTGGGAGTAATTGTAAAGCTGTGTGCTAAAGATGGCTAGCTACACACATTACAATTTTTCTGCTCAATTTTACCGCAATTCAATGAAAACGATGAATTGTGCAGAAAAAGTTAAAGTATTTGCCATTTTGTTTTCATTTTTTTGAGATTGGACATGTTGGAAAATTCAGAACAATTTATCCAGATGGATTAAAGCACTAGATACCGAACATTTCCCAGAATCCAAGCACTACAGTGGAAATCATGCCCCTGCATGAAGAGGCGGGACTTTGTTGTTCACAGGAAGTACATATAACCATTTGTAAGACCTCAGCTCTAAAGCTCTGGTAACAGGAAATATCAGGCTTTTAGAGGATGTATGCCTCTATAGATAGGTGCACAGCACCGCAGCAGGCACCATTACTCTAAGTATTTTTCAATTTGTTTAACTTGGGCTTAAAGGGGAACTAAAGTGAAAATAATGTAATAAAAAAGTGCTTAATTTCCACAATAATTATGTATAAATGATTTAGTCAGTGTTTGTCCATTGTAAAAGCTTTCCTCTCCCTTATTTACATTCTGACATTTATCACATTGTGACATTTTTACTGCTGGAAAGCGATGTCACTGGACGTAGCTGCTGCTTGTTTTTTTGGCAGTTGGAAACAGCTGTAAACAGTTATTTCCCATAATGCAATGAGGTTCACAGACAGGAAACTGCCAGGATCATGGTCCTCACAGTTTCCTGTGGGAGGGGTTTCACCACAATATCAGCCATACAGCGCCCCCTGATGATCCATTTGTGAAAAGGAATAGATTTCTCACGTAGAAGGGGGTATCAGCTACTGATTGGGGTGAAGTTCAATTCTTGGACACACGGTTTCTCTTTAAACGTAAATCGTTTTTAAAAACTTTACTTTGTAAACTCGTGAATTCCGTAAATACTAAAACTGAATAAAACCAAGTGTAATTTGTATTTAGCTGGAAGCAGGCGTGGGCGCCTTGTGACATTATGCTGGGATTACAATGCCTCATTGTCACCTCTGTGTGTGATGTCACCTGTATGCAGTCTCTGGGTTTTGTCACAGTGGCGTTGAGGACCTGTGGGACAGGATTGGGTTTCGCTGTGGATTTCCCCCGTGTTTCAGGTGCTTTCCAGAGGCTGTTAATGAGCATGTGATATACGGAAGTCATTACACATCAGCGTTCAGCGTAAATATGCCAACCGATAAGGAAAGAGTGGGAAAATCCTTTTCATAAATGACTAAGAGTGAAGTGAAAGTAAAGTTTGATGCGGAGATCTGGTTCCTGAAAGTCGGGATTTTCAGTGGGTCAGATAGAAACTACTTCGGATTAGCTAGTTGATAAGTGAACAAGTGAGGGGTCCTTTTGTCCCTTTACCAGTACATTAACCCTTTCCAATGCATGTTGGTGACCACACAAATACCTCCTTTTGTTCTGGTGAGCTAAGGGGGCGGGGAGGATCACAAAAATACAGGAGCCGCAGGGATCTGGAGGGCCTCTACCTCCTCGCACTAGACCCAGCATCAGGGTTAGGGGGTGGGCCGG
The DNA here is from genome assembly GCF_040937935.1 of Hyperolius riggenbachi. NCBI lineage: Eukaryota > Metazoa > Chordata > Amphibia > Anura > Hyperoliidae > Hyperolius > Hyperolius riggenbachi. The sequence continues at coordinate 40,450,524 of NC_090647.1, read as the reverse complement.
TGCCAGCTTGTGCGCTGTAGCTCTGCCCCCCTTGCACATGTGCCAGCACAAATTCACCGTGGCCGTGCGGGGGCTCGGAGGGTCCTAGCTCTGCATCGGTGGAGGTGATGGGAATGGTGGAAGCTCTACTTACTTACCTCTACTTAGTGGTGTAGCTAAGGAGCTATGGGCCCCGGTGCAAGTTTTGCATTGGGCCCCCCAAGCATGCTATACATAACATTTGAAACCGTCCACCCAAACCAATAGAGGTCAGCCACAGTGTCAGAGGTGTAAGAAGGGGATGGGGGACAGTGTGTTAATGCTTACTACTATTCAAAGCATCTATAGAAGTTATTATTACCAGCACAGGACCAATAGAGAGCTAATACTTTGGTTGAGGGAGGGACCTAAGGGGCCCCTCTGGTCCAAGGGCCCTGATGCGGTCGCTACCTCTGCACCCCCTATTGCTGCACCACTGCCTCAACTGAGGTAACTAAGTACCCATTTGGGACGCTTTTTTCCCTTTCAGAAGTTTGAAAAATATAGAGAAATCTGGAGCTCTAAATAGTGTTGTATGTTAGTATAGTAAGTACTGTTTTTGTATAAATGAGCAGGTACTCACAAAGATGGGTTACCACTTAGGCAGCCACTGTAATTACAGTTGGGGAGAATAGACCCCACTCGGGTTAAGAATGCCGTAAAAGATAAGGGGTAACAGCCCTCCACCAAGGGTGGACTCAAAGTATTGGTAATTTTTAAACAGAGGTGCCAGATGAAAGTAAAACAATTTAAAAACAGTTTAAAATGGGAGGTAGTGGTGGACCTAGCTATCACCCCAAACTGACTCGAGCAATCTCGAGCAAAGTCTGCTTCCATGAAAGCAGGAAGTAGACACACAGCAGATTTATCTCAGGATTTGTATCAACTGTAACAAAGAAATGTTTTTCTGTAAAGGTTATTATGCTGTTGCTTATATTTTAGAGCAGAGAGGAAGTTCTGAGTTTAGGTCCGCTTTAATAGACAGTTGAATGAATCCTATAGGACAAGTTGCTAGAATTGTCTGTTTGCTGACTGGGAAATCCTATTCAGCACAACTGGCAGGAGATGAGACGGGTAGTAACTGTCAGAGGAGCTCGTTTTTCCTGCCCCGGTGGCTGGGAAGCAGTGTGTGGGCTTGTTCTGCAGCTGACAACATGCTTTGTGTTACCAGGCTGGATGATGATTAATTGGACAACAATAAGGGGAATGTCTCCTGGTGTAATGCTAGTCATAATGCGTGTTTTATTCAGCGGGTGCCGGGTGCCCTCAGGCTGCCATCGCAGCAGGTTCAGTGATGGAGCACCTGCACATAACCTGCCTTCCTCCTATTGTGTCTGTCACAGCAATGCTGAGTGCTGCATCCCCTCCACATTATACTGTTGTTTATATTTCTCATCCACATAAACCCAGCCTGTGCTCAGGGGAAACCCCGACACAAAACCCTCCATGTTCCCAGCAGGCTTCCCAGGATCTGGTAGTTACTTTAAAGCGAGGGGAATATGGAGTAGAGATGGCCCGAACTGTTTGCTGGCGAGCAGTATTCTGGGAACATCCGCTGGTCGCTTTCGTGGAGAATAGCGAACATTTGGCGTGTTTGATTTGCTTTCTATACATCATCATTGAGCTAAACTTTGACCCCTTACTTCACAGTCAGCAGACACATGGCAGCCAATCAGCTAGCACTCCCTCCTGGACCCCCCACCCCTCTATCAAAAAGCAGTTGCAGTGGCCATATTGGATCAATTCTCTGCTGGCTGCTGACAGTTAGTGAGAGCTGGGTCAGACTTGCTGCAGATAGGTAGGGAAAGCATTAGCTAGGCCTGTGTTCTTGTTCCTCACTTGCTGTGAAAACACCCCAAACAGCCCTTTTGAGGGCTAGCACATCAACCTCCTGTGTTTTTTTTTTCCTCCACAGCCCACTGACACCCAGAGCTGTGTGCACACTACTGCTGTTGCCTCATTAAGTTGCACGCACAGAACCGCGCCAATGCATTATTATGTCACTGTATTCTGATAGTACTATTGCATTTCTCTGTGTGAGACAAACAACAAACAACAACAAACAAACACAGAACACTTATATCGCGCTTTTCTCCTGGCGGACTCAAAGCGCCAGAGCTGCAGCCACTAGGACGCGCTCTATAGGCAGTAGCAGTGTTAGGGAGACTTGCCTAAGGTCTCCTACTGAATAGGTGCTGGCTTACTGAACAGGCAGAGCCGAGATTCGAACCCTGGTCTCCTGTGTCAGAGGCAGAGCCCTTAACCATTACACCATCCAGCCACCCACATACCACAGCCCACTAACACCCAGAGCTGTGCATAATGTGATTTCTGCCCTTTAGAGATTAAAACCCGACTTTGCATCAACTCTGTAATTTTTGGTGGGACTTTTGGCATGGATCCCCCTCCAGCATGCCCCTGTGCAGGTGTTAGGCCCCTTGAAACAACTTTTCCATCACTTTTGTGGCCAGAAACAGTCTTTTTAGGTTTTAAAAATCACCTGCCCATTGAAGTCTAAGGCGGTTCGCCAGATTCGCCTGTTCACAAACAGTTTTCGGAAGTTCGCGTTCGCCGTTCGCGAACAGAAAATTCTAAATCTGCAGTGTGTCTACTTCCTGCTTTCATGGAAGCAGATATCGGGTTAACATCCTGTGTTTACAAATTAGCTGCTCTGACTAGGCTGCAGAGATTCCTGAGCTGACATCTGAGAGATCAAATTACAGTGGTGATTTGTCGCAGATGCGGGGGAATTAGACAGGCTAAACTCTCTAAATACATAAAGGATGCATTTCTATATGATTTCCTTCTGTCTTGTGCAATAGTTCAGCGATTAGCAAATTCATTTCTGATTGGTTGTTTCAAATTAGTATTTTTTTTTTTACAGTTTTTTCAAAATCACACACAAATTGCTATGTGTAGCGATACATTAGTGATTTGCCAGCGCTTCAATACTTTACAATGGAACGTAAACACTCCCAAAATGATGTGTGGCCTGCGTTTGCGATTCCCCTTATCGCAATCGCTCCAGTGGAATCAGTCCCATCCACCTACACTGGCTAGTGATTTAAGGCGTTTCCTAAACCCTCAAAAAAACGCTCTAGTGGGTTCCTGCTCTCACACTTTTTAAAGAGACTCTGTAACAATTTTTTCAGCCTTAGTTCTTCTATCCTATGAGTTCCTATGCCTGTTCTAATGTGCTGGGGCTTACTGCAGCTCTTCCTAATTACACTGTCTCTGTAATAAATCAATGTATCTTTCCTCTGTCCTGTTTGTCGGGCTAAGGCTTTGATTGTGTGGAATGTGCAGGGCTGCTTGTGATTGGTAGAAGCGATACACACCCTCTGCAGGCCCCCTGCACACTCTGAATGACTCACACACTATGCTTAGCTGAGCCTATTAGAAGCTGGTTAGTTTGTTTGTAAACATTGCCTAAAACTGTTAATTACAAGCCAGGATTGCAGCAGAGAGTGGCAGAAACAGCACAGAGGGGCACAGGAGAAAATAAGGAATAGAATGGTATGCTTTTTAGTGTAAGAATATTAGAGTACAGATTCTCTTTAACCTCCCCTGCGTTTAATTTATGCAGGATTTTTGTACCAAAAAAAAAATCAAAAACATTTTTTTTAAGTGTTTCTCTATATTGTAAGCATTTTTGCGGACCGCTTGCAAGTTGGGACCTTGCAAGCTGTCCTCTAGCATGCGTACAATACAGAAAAAGGACAGTAGTGCTGCCCATAGCTTCTTTTTTAACACTTAGAATTTTTTATATTGAATCCAATACAGATGTTTGTATTGCATCTAATACAAAAAAATTTGAATCGGCCGCCTGATTTGATGACACTGCATGCGCATGACACCAGTGGGCTCGCGCAGCGTCATCAGAGGAAAACAGCAGAGGGCATATGATCGCGGAGGGACAGGAAGTGTTGAACGCAAAAGAATGTAGATCACCGAGAAGACGTTGGGAATGCGCTTACAGGAAAGTCGTGAGGTGCAGGCGAGGGTTCTCACATGCCAGAGGCACCACAGGTGAGTATTTGTAATTGCTGGAAAAGCCTTACTCGTCCTTACCATTACTAGCTATTCTTTTATGGACGAGTCAGGCTCGTCCATACCGCTAGGAAAGTTAATAATACAAGTGAAACTCAAAAAATTTGAATATCAAGCAAAAGTCCATTTATTTCAGTCATTCAGCTTAAACAGTAAAACTGATATACCAAATAGGAACCCTTGGCAGAAGTTTTGGATGTATTAGCTGATTAGAGTCTGACACTTTGAGCTCAGAATATTGAACATTTTCACAATATTCTAATGGCCTGAGATTATTATTTTGGGGTTCTCATAAGCTGTAAACCATAATCCTCAAAATTATAACAAATAAAGGCTTGAAATGAGTATATTTCATATATTAGTTTCACCTTTTAAAGAGGAACTCCAGTGAAAATAATGTAATAAAAAGGTGCTTCATTTTTACAATAATTATGTATACATGATTTAGTCAATGTTTGCCCATTGTACAATTTTTCCTCTCCCTGATTTACATTCTGACATTTATCACATGGTGACATTTTTACTGCTGGCAGGTGATGTCACTGGACGGAGATGCTGCTTGCTTTTTTTTTTGGGCAGTCGGAAACAGCTGTAAACAGCTCTTATTTCCCACAATGCAATGAGATTCACAGATAGGAAACTGTCAGGACCATGGTCCTGACATCACACTATGGGAGGGGTTTCATTGCAATATTAGCCATACAGAGCCCCCCGATGATCCGTTTGTGAAAAGGAATAGATTTCTCATGGGAAAGAGGGTATCAGCTACTGATTGGGATGAAGTTCAGTTCTTGGTTACGGTTTCTCTTTAAGTTGAATTACTGAAATAAATTGACTTTTGCACGATATTCTAATTTTTCGAGTTTCACCTGTATGTTGACGCCTTGTAAATACAATAAATTATAATAATAATAAAGTACTTACTGCAGGCTCGGGGCACTTGGCTTTCGACTAGTCGCCTCAATAAACAAGGCTTTCGTGAGAGCTGCATCCTCTCTTTAAAGGCCGCTGAGGTGTAACTGAGAAGTAAACCTCCCAGCAGCGATGAGTTTGGTGATTTCCACATTACCTGCGGCCCGGGAAAGAATCGCTTTCAGCTCATTAGCCTTTACTGATATCACACCAAGGTTATTTTACTCCATGAATTGAGTGTGTAACAAATGTAATTATGTCATTAGCAGTCAGTGAGCAGGGACAGCCCCCTCTCTATTTACTGTAAAGGCAAAGCTGGCTGATTCCCGGCAGATGAACTTGCCATACAAGTGGAGATTACACAGGCTGCCTCCTCCTAGGCTGCCTAACCTTCAAAGGGAATTTCCGCTGTCATTATATCACCGCCATATACATAGATCAGCGCCGCTTAAGTCGTTCTGCAATTGAATGATGTATCAAGGTCGGATTTATACTTTTTATGCCCCTAGGCCAAGTATGTTGTGGTTACCCTTTCCTGTGCAGCAGTGCTCCTCCCATTACATGTGCAGCAGCCCCCTCCTATTCCATGTGCAGCCCCCTCTTCCATGTGTAACATCCATGTACTATAGTTCCTTTCTTTCATCAACATCTCTTGAGCATCAGTTTCCCTTTTTCATATATTGCTTTCCATTCTCAGCCTCCTCTTTCATATGTAGCAACCCCTCTTTCATGCCCAGGTGCCCCTTTGAGCTGCAACTGCCCAAGGCCCGAACCTTTTGTTGCCTCTCCAGAAATCCGGCCCTGATGCTATTAAAAGTTATATTTGCATTTTAACCACTTGCGTTCCAACAGTCTCTGGCCCCTTAACAGTGTCTTGCCCCTGCTACCAAAAAACGGGGCTTTCTGCCATCTTAGAGTGATCATGGGGCTCAGGAGTCAATGAAATTGGCTCCTAGCTGGCTCATGGAGCTCTGCTGTCATAGCGATGGCAGAGTGAGTGGCCTGCAGCGACTGGACAGCAGCGCAATCAGTGGTAGTGGTGGGTCCGTGCGGCGTGGTAAATCTACACCCTGGGAGGAATAAGGAGCCATAAACAGAGTGTAGATTTCCATTACCACGGTCCGGAAGTGGTTAATGGACATTCGAGGTGGGTTTTTTTTGTTGCAAATATTAGTGTCATCCAGATATAATAATTACAAGGGTTCTTGCAAGGATTGTGAGGTATTTATGTCAAATAGATAAGACCCTTGGTTTACTTAATGCCTACATAGACATTGTAACAAACAGTTTTTTACAGACACTATCCTGTTCACTGTATGCTGCTGGAGCCTGGAAATGGTTAACTGTATGTTACTGAGCGGGGGGCGGGAACTCAGGGGGGCACAGTGATTCCCTGGGGGGGCCAGTGCCCCAGCAGGTCCCAATGTAGCGCCACCCATGATTCTTACTCTACATGTGCAGATTGCTTCCAGCAATAGGAGCACAATTGTGCAGGGGTTGAACAACCATGCATGCGCAGAAGCGATCATTACAAAGGGGCTAGCCTTGGACTAGAGGAGAGTGGAACTACATCGAGAGGCCACACAGACTTCTAGGGGCTGGAAGAAGCCCCAGTTAAGTAAAGCATAATATGTTACTGCCACCTCGGATGTCCTTTAACCAGAGAATCCATTTCAAACTCTTCTTATCCCTAACCTACAAAGCTCTCTACAATATTTTCCCCCTATACATCTTCCTCACCAGTTTCCAGATACCAACCCAATTGCAAATTCCACTCTGCAAACAACCTCATTCTGTCCTCCTCTAGAATCAGCTCCTCGCATTAACATAAACAAGATTTCTCACACGCCTCACTCCTTATCTGGAATCCCCTTCCAAAAACACATCTGTCACTCTCCAACCTTTGAAATATTTCATCTTGAAAGCATGTGCAACCCTACACTAGGGATGAGCTTCCGAATTTCATGGAATTCAGATTTTCAAGTAGTAGCCGGTCGGAAATCGGCATTTCGAGGAGGAAATTGGTATATTGAAATCGGTATGGCGAAATCGGAAATTTCCTGGAAATACCGCATTACTGTGATTTAGTATTAGGCCAATCAGAATCAGAGAGTGCAGACGTTTACTGTGGTTGCCGGCTGGAAATGTGTATTCCACAAAATAGTGCTGTGTAAGGTGGCCACACACGATACAATAAAATGATCAGATTTTACGGCAATTCGATAAAAATGATCAGATCTCCCGAAAAAATCGAAAACTTTTTTTTCATTCGACTGAAAAATCCGATCGGCTTTCCCGTTTTTTTCGATTTTTATCTATCCAGAATGCCAGATATTTTTCTTTAATTTCTCTAAAGATTGTATGGTGTGTGTTGGATTAATGGATTGTCAATTTATCAATATACACACCCTAGCAATTTTCTCAGAGTCTCCAATCATTTTTATCATAATTGGGGAAGGATTGAATATACGTGTTTGGTACATTGGTCATATTTTTGAAATGTTACAATCCGTCAGAAAAATTTCTTGCAATTCTTAAATTGAACAGATATTTAAAAGATTGTATTGTGTGTGGCCATCTTTAGGCCAATTCAGAAGTTTACTGCGGTTACCTATTGGAAATGCGGATTCTACATAATAGCGCACATCCGCAAATAAGAGAAGATTTTTTCATGTTTTTATTTTTCCAATTAACAAACTTTATTCTTTTTTTTTTGCGGAAATCGGAAATAACGTGAGAAACAGAAAAACACTTCTCGGAAAGCAGAAATCCATCGGAATTGGAAATTCTGCATTTCCAACCATCCTTACCCCTCGCCTTGTCCCCAGGGTTAGTCATGCTATGTTAGCAAATGATTCCTGGTTGACAGTCACACAAGACTAGGGCTTTTAGTAGGTTTACCATTAGGCATTGTAGACATATGCCTACAGGCGCCTGATGCTGAAAAGGCAGCTCAGTACCCTCCCCAAGTGCCTCCCTCTCATTCCCTATGCAGAGTCCTGATGAGAGTGTAAATGAGAGGTTACTCACCCTGCTCTCTGCATTCCACTGATGAGATTTTTGCTCAGAGGCACCTCTAGCTACTTAATATTGAGGGTACTTATGGCTACCTAATATTAAGTGACACCTGTAGCTACCTATGTCCAGGGGCGTAGCAATAGGGGTTGCAGAGATTGCGACCGCATTGGGGCCCTTGGGCCAGAGGGGCCCCAAAGGGTCCTCCCTCAACTACAGTATTAGCTCTCTATTGGCCCTGTGCTCATAATAATCACTTCTATAGATGCTTTGAATAGTGGTGATCATTAACAAACTGTTCCCCCTCCCTTCTTGCACCTCTGGCACTGTAGTTGCCAATGGCAGGTTTTGGTGCACCGTATCAATTGTTATGTAGAGAGTGCTCTGGGGGGCCCCATTGTAAAACTTGCATCGGGGCCCACAGCTCCTTAGCTACGCCACTGCCTATGTCGGCATGGGAAGTAAGGTAGAAGCGACAGATGGGCCAGCCAACACAGTTGCGGGGCAGTTTGGCGGGGGTTTGAGGGCTCATGGAGGGGGAAATCTAAGGTGCCAGGACATCTGTGCCTATAGGCAACTGTGAGGTAAATCTGAGCTTGCACAAGACACAGAACATTTATATCGCGCTTTTCTCCTGGTGGACTCAAAGCACCAGAGCTGCAGCCACTAGGGCGCTCTATAGGCAGTAGCAGTGAAAGGGAGTCTTGCTCAAGAACTCCTTACTGAATAGGAAGAGACGAGATTCCAACCCTGATCTCCTGTGTCAGAGGCAGAGCTCTTAACAGTCGTGATGCTAGTTTGGGAATCACCTGCCTGTGTCACCTGTAACAGCCTCCGCCCCCTCTGGGCGTGCCTCTCCTCCACACCTTGCCTCACATCTCACCTGTATGACATCTGCCCTCAGGGCAAACAGATTTGAAGGCACAAAAGAACAGTTACACGTGGCTATAGAGCTTGTTATTTGACATGCTGGGACTTGCGGTGCCACTATAGCCTGTTGAAAATCAAAAGCATATCCTGGCCAAGCTCCTATGGGAAGTAGAGCTCCAAGTCTTGAGTACATAGGAGGCTTCTGTGAAAACCTCACAGCCATTCGCTTGGCGCAGTCACCAGTGCTGTTCCCCAGTCTTATCGGCCTTGTTCTTTCTGTGTGTCCTCTGCTTCTGCTGAGGACTTCTCAGCCGGCACAGCCGATAACTTTCCTGCCGGGGTCGCCTGCTGTGATTGTTATCACAGCTGAAAAAGCAAATGTTATGAAGACCTTCCTCTACTTCACCCATAGCAGCGATAGCAGACACACTGCTCCAAGCAGGCCTGTCATATCACTGACCAACAGAAGGGGGCGCTATGGTGAAGAAAGACATAAGAGGCTGCTCTATGCCCATCTCAATAATATCAAAGATTAGAGCAGCAGAATTTACCTGTATAAACACACCTAAAACAAGCATGCAGATAATCTTGTCAGATTTTTGTCAGAAACACCTGATCTGCTGCATGCCTGTTCAGGGTCTATGGCCTCTTTTCCATGGACTGTTGATGAGCAGTGAAATGTCTCTCAAACTCTCACAACTGCTTGCTGCTGCCTGGTAACTGCTCACTGCCGCCTGGCAACTGCCCACTGCTGCCTGAAAGCTGAGGGCTCCCAGCAGAAGCCCTAGCAACCAATCACAGAGGGGAACCCTGGCCAGTCCCACCTGACCTCACTGAGCCAATTAGAGGGCACCCAGCCTAAACCCTGGCACCCAATCACAGAAAGGAACACTGGCCAGCCCCCCTGTATAATAACGAGGGCTGCCATGATGAGACATATCGTCTTAGCTTGCTGAATGCTCACTGAGAGACATGCTCCAGTGCTGCTGGGCCTAGCAAGGGCTGTACACAATGATAAACCGAAAGCTGTTCAGTGATTAACCCCTTCACTATCACTACACTATTGTTAAATCATTAATTAGCTTGATGTCATTTGTGTAACAGTCAGAGTGTGTGCTGCAGGCAGCTGCTATGTGTCTGTGTGTGTGCTGTGCACAGACCAGGCCAGCTGCTGCATGCTGACCAGCTATTAGCCTAAGGTATAGGTTAGGTTAGGGATTAGGAGATAGGATTACTGTGTTATTGTGTAGTTAGTACTGTAGTTCTGCAGCCAGTGCTAGTAGTTGTTAGAGTAGTAGTACTACTGTGTTAGCTTTCTACAGAACTGCTGTGCTGTGAGCAGTGCCAGTGTGACAGTTAGTGTGCACTAGTGTCTTCTCCTCTGCTGCCTGACTGTCACGTGGCACTTGGCACGTGTCACATGGCACTTGCCACGTGTCACTTTCCATGTGTCACTTGCGATGTGCCATGTCCTGGCACATGTTACACCTGCTGCTGCTGCATTGCCCTGCTCCTGCTGCCTGTGCAACTCCCACCGCCAGGGTGCCACAGGCCACTGATACCACCCATATTTAACCCAAAACACAATTGCTGCGTAATTTTTTGGAGGTGTCTGGGCTGAAAAGTTAAAAAACTTCAGTTGTTATTTATGCAAATAAGCCTCTCTGAGATCTTTGACCAACTGGGTTGAATAAAGTCCGGTTTTCTGAAGTATTTAAACAGCCAACATACATTGAGAGACAGCTTGAGATAAGGTTTTACTGAGGGAAAGTTCAAAGGGTCATTATTTCTGCTTTGTGTTATAGCTTAAAAGACAGAATGTGGTTTCTAAACCGCAAATATGACAAAATTATGCAAAGCTATAAAAAAAAGCTATATATCTGAAAATAAAAATATGACTCTTTTCTACTCTTTTTCCAAGTGACAGTCACCCAACAGTGTACTGTTGCCATGACTGAAATTATACCCTATGTGTGGATAAGAAGTAGGGTGAACCATTCATCAGTCACATAGTGAAACTAAAATTAAAACTTTGTAAATTGGACTGATAGTTGCAGTATGGGGTAAAGCATGAGAGAAAATTGTGACCCAGCAAACCTTGACTGTATAGTTTTAAAAAAATTACCTTTTACTAAAAGTTTGCAGCTCTACCTGGGTCATATCATATCATATTGCTTAAGGAGACCCTGTAGTGGCTCCAAGTATATAAATGCACAGGTACATCCTAAAAGAAAGTGACTTTGAAAAGTACCTTTGCTGTTACCAACCTTATAAAGATTTTCCTCTTCCTAATCGCTGAAAACTATGTTGACATTCGACTACAGCATGGCATGTTCGGATCTGCAGCTCTGCCCCGCCTCTCTGCTGACTCCGTCTCCACCCCTTCTGATGAGTCATGCTGTCTACTCTCCTGTGTGCCTCACCAAGACAGCTGCTCTGTGTGTTCAATGCTGTACGATAGCAAGCCTGAGAACAGCAGAGAACTGCAGTCTATGCACTTCTGTCCTCGTGGATCACATATACCAATACCATATTGTGCTGGAAACATGATCATTATCCCAGAATTAGGGAAAGGGCCTAAAGATGCCCATTAACGGTGCAATTTAAGGGTCGATAATCGCGATTGTAATGGGGAGTGATGATGGTGCTAATTGACCACAAACGATTACATTATCGATTGGATTATCGATCTATATCACGTGTAATGTGCGCCATCAGTTTCTAGCCAGATGAAATATACAGTTTGGGATTGGGATGACACCATTTATTACATTACTATTTATAACTTTAGATTGTAAGCTCACAAGGGCAGGGCTCTCTCCTGCTTTTGTGTTTTGGAAATCAGTATACATTTTATTTATCATGTTACTTTTATCACTGTCATTACCAATTCTGTATTTTGTTTTCTGTATTTTGTATCATTTTTGTACTCTGTCACTAATTATGTATCTTGTGTATTGGTGTTGGTGTACACCATTGTCTGTATTATTATGTACCCCGTGTTTGTTTCTTACTTCGTACAGCGCCACGGAATATGTTGCCGCTTTATAAATCAATAATAATAATAATAAAATAATAATAATTATTATTATAAAGACAGACTCCCATACTGCGCACTGGGCTAAAGTTAAAAGCAGAAGTTATCCTGTACACATTTTTTTTTTTTGCTAGCAAAGATAAGGGTCATTATAATGGAAAGTTATTTATGACAACCTGACAAGTTCTCTTGGGGAATTCTGACATACCCGGGAAAGTCTGACCTGTCATGAAGGGTTATAAACTCACTCAGATTAGGTCTGGTTGTTTAGGCAAATGAGATACAAGGTTATTTAAAGAGGAACTCCAGTGAAAATAATGTAATTAAAAAAAGTGCTTCATTTTTACAATAATTATGTATAAATGATTTAGTCAGTGTTTGCCCATTGTAAAATCTTTTAAATCCCTGATTTATATTCTGACATTTATTACATGGTGACATTTTTACTGTTGGCAGGTGATGTAGCTGCTGCTTGCAGTTTTGGCAGTTGGAAACAGCTGTAAACAGCTATTTCCCACAATGTAACAAGGTTCACAGACAGGAAACTGCCAGAAGTACCTCGGTACTCAGAGCTTCTTGTGGGAGGGGTTTCACCACAATATCAGCCATACAGAGCCCCCTGATGGTCTGTTTGTGAAAAGGAATAGATTTCTCATGTAAAAGGGGATATCAGCTACTGATTGGGATAAAGTTCAATTCTTGGTCGGAGTTTCTCTTTAAAGGGTACCTGAGATGAGCCAAAAGAAAAGTTTAATACATAGCCTGGGGGCTTCCTCCAGCCCCCTTCAGGCTCCCTCGCCCTCCTCCTTCGCCACCTGGATCCTCCACTACGGGTCCCGGTAATCTCAAAAGTCGCACCAGCTGGCACAGGAGCAGTGCCCCCCCCCCGACTGGGAGCATTCTGTGCCTGCACAGTAGTATTGTGCAGGCGGAGAAATCTCCCGGCTACGGGAAAGCGAAGGGGCTCAGCCATATCTGTGCATTATGCCCCGACTTGGGAGATTACTGGGACCTGTACCAGAGGTGGTGCAACTGCAAGAGGAGGTCAAGGGTCTGATCAGCCTGAAGGGGGATGAAGGAATCCCCAAGTATATATTAAATGTTTGGCTCATCTCAGGTACCCTGTAAGGGGGAGAGAGATGTATTAATTTTGTAGTCAAAGACGTACCTGCATATTCTGCTATTACTAGATAATTATCATTGCCCCAGCTAAATGATAAATCACACCTGAATTAGAACAAAAATTAATTTTTTACTTCCCCTGTAGTCTTTCAGGGACACTGGGGTCCTCTGGGTCCTGTCCATTGTACCTCTGCACCCTCTGAAAGTTCTGTGACTGGAGCTCCAGTTAAATAGAAACCGTAACCAAGAATTGAACTTCATTCCAATCAGTAGCTGATACCCCCTTTTACATGAGAAATCTATTTCTTTTCTCAGATCATCAGGGGGCTCTGTATGACTGATATTGTGGTGAAACACCTCCCACAGGAAACTGTGAGGGCCATGGTCCTGGCAGTTTCCTGTCTGTGAACCTGTGCGAAATAACTGTTTACCGCTGTTTCCAACTGCCAAAAAAAGAGCAGCAGCTACTTCCAGTGACATCACCTACCAGCAGTAAGAATGTCACCATGTGATAAATGTCAGAATGTAAATCAGAGAGAGGAAAGCTTTTACAATGGGAAAACACTGACTAAATCATTTAGGGCTCGTTTCCACTATAGCGAATCCGCATGCAGGCAATGCATGCGGATTCGCATGGGCAATACAAGTGGATGGGATTGTTTCCACTTGTGCGTCGTGCGGGTGCGCTTTGGTGTGCAGGGGAAATCTGCACGGCAGAGCCGTCAGATTTCGCGTGCGGCAGGAATGTGGGCGAATCGCCCGCAATGCTTTTAATAGGGAAATCGCATGCAGCTTTGTCATGCGGTTTTCCCCACGATTTCGCGTGCGATTTCACATGTAATGCTATTGAAATTTACACAGGCAGTGACATGGTTAAATTTGCCTGCTTCTTAGCCATGCGAAATTGCATGCGAAATCGCGGGGAAACCCGCATGCGGAAATGCATCCGCATGCGATTTCGTCTGCGGTGGAATCCAGGCGATTCCGCACTGCAACAGTGGAAACGAGCCCTCATACATAATTATTGTAAAAATGAAGCACTTTTTTTTTAATTACATTATTTTCACTGGAGTTCCTCTTTAAGGCTACCATACAAGTGCCTCCTTGACCTCCCTCCTGTGGCCGGGAGCGTTCTGCTTTCCAATTCAGGTGTGATTAACAGGCAGTCCTTTCTTGCTAATGATGCGACAGTTCAGAACTTTGCATGGTGGTGTATTATTTGTAAACTTTATTTATAAAGCGCTGCTCAAGGGGGAGACATTACAGCACTCTCGCCTAGCAGCACTGCATCCCCCAGTTTGTGTCTGGCCTGGCACACTATCTGCATGGAGTTTGTATGCTTCTCTCTTTATGTGTGTGCGGGTTTCCTCTGGGCACTCCAGTAGTTTTCCAGTACAGGAAGAGTTAAACATTTCAATTGTCATCTATGTAAAAAGCTATTCGACCCAAGTTAGAGTCCTGTTTTCTGAAGCACTTAAACAGCCAAGAAATCACGAGAGACAGCTTGAGATAAGGTTTTACTGCAAGCAAGTTCAAAGGGTCATTATTTCTGCTTTGTTTTACAGCTTAAAAGACAGAGTGGGGTTTTAAAACCGCAAATGTGACAGAATGATGCAATGTTATAAAAGAAAAAGTTATATAACTGAAAATAAAAATATGAGACTCTTTTCTTTGCTTCTAATGTTCTATTCATTATCCGTACTACACATACATGTTTTTTTTTTTTTTTTTGCTTTATCAGTCCTTCCTTGGTTTGCAAGTCCAGTAAAGTATCTCTTATTGGTCAGAATGATTTACTTGTATTGCTCTGTCCTTTGCTGGCCTTATGTGATGAGACCCCCTGGCAGAGGTGAAGACCACCCTGTACTGCCTGTCTCCATAGCAGCTGCACCATGTGCTATGGCTACAGACATGCCCTGTGCTGTGTATGTTGCTGGTATTTGATGCATGATAGTGATGCAGTGTGAATGTCAGGCTGGTACATCTGTATGGGGCTATCACATTTCCCTAAGCGTAGTACAGAGAGCATCAAACAAGTGACATCACTGAGTGCTCACCACAGGAGCTCACAGTCTAATGCCCTACCTCAACCTAAGGGTTAGGGCTAGGGAAGACAATTACACTATCAGTGTGTTATAGGAGAAACTGGTGTACCCAGAGGACCCCTACACAAACACAGAGAACATACAAACTCCATGTAGAGAGTGGCCTTCCAGTTGGGTTTCAAACCCGGGACTCCAGTAATGTCTATCTATCTATCTATCTATCTATCTATCTATCTATCTATCTATCTATCTATCTATCTATCTATCTATCTATCTATCTATCTATCTATCTATCTATCATCTATCTCTGTCTGTCTGTCAGGGCCAGTGCACACCAAAAAGTGCTATTGTGATCACAAAGCCTGTGCTTTTTTAAGTGATTTTTCAGAGCGATTCTAGGCATGTGCCTAGTGATTTTTTAATCATGCCTAGCGATTTTCAGAGCGTTTTTGATTTCTTGTTTCAGTAGAGCTTCTGTAACAAAAACACTTGGAGAATCTCTCTGATCTGGCGTTTTTCAGAGCGGTTTTCTACTTTCCTTTACTTAACATTGAAGCTGAATCGCCTCAGAAATCTGCAAAAATGCTGCAGGACCTGCGTTTGCATTTGGAAGAAAATCCCATCGCTCTGGTTTGCTCCATCCCATTTAGATACATTAGCCAAGCGCTTTTGAAAGTGCTGGCATTTTTAAAAGCACTCAGAAGTGCTCGTTGTGTGCAGAGACGGGACAAGGTCCTCCAGCACCCAAGGCTGTGACAGCAAAGTGCGCTCTCCCCCATCTCTCCCACCCCAGCCGTCACACACTGATTGCTATTAGACTAATAGGTGCCCCAGGGCCCCCAACCTCCCCAACGCCCCAATCTCTAGTTATCTGGCTTGCAGTCACTGTCATGTATCCCCTTTTCTTATTTCTTTCTGCTTCAAACACAATAGGCGAACGATAGCTGAATGAGTTGTGCGCCCCCTCCTACACTGCGCCCTGAGGCTGGAGCCTCTCTTGCCTCTGCCTCGGCCCGGCCCTGGTTGTGTGCACCAGCCCTCTGTCTGTCCGTCCATTCATCCGTCCGTCCATCCATTTATCCATCTTTCCATCTGTCTATCTATCTATCTATCTATCTATCTATCTATCTATCTATCTATCTATCTATTCATCCATCCATACACCTACCTACTACCTACCAACGTACCTGCCTATCTTTCTATCCATCCATCGATCCATCTAATACATTATAACTATATAGTCTATTCTTGATGCGATTTCATCAGGAATATTGGACCAAACATTGCTCCCACCCTCCATCACTCTGTAATGTTGTGGTTGCATCTGCCAATCCACCTGCTGTTACTGCTGTCCCTGTCACTGACAGTGAACAAAAATTTTGCGATCATATCTAGAGAGAGGAAGTGCCATAGCCGTCCCGTCTACGCGAGCAATTGATTATTACCTCCTGATTATTGGCGATGATACCACAAATCTGACCAAAGGATCAGGAAAATATTGTACCGTTAATGGTCACTGAGCGATCCTCCTGTCCCCCGTAGCACCCCTTATTCAGCCGGGTGACTCAGATTCGAAGGCGACTGTGCATTCGCTGTGCCGGCCACGTGTGTCCTCGTACCCGCTCTGCCATCTCTCATCGCTCTGTTCTGCGCATACACTGTAAAGATTTTTCATGATCAGGAGGCGCATGGACTGGGGCTGTGCCTCCAGCTGACAGAGGGGAGCTGGGGGTGACAGGAGCATCGTAGAATGATGGCATGGGCACAGGGCGGCTGCAGGGGGCTGGTAGAAGCCCAGCAGGGGAGTAACAATAGACCCTACAAAGGATGCAGCCGCAAGGGGACCCAGAAGCCGCCTGAGGGGGGAGAAGTTTATTTTCCCTGTCTTGAGAGACTGACAACTAAGGGCACGGAGAGAAGAAACGTTCTACTCGCTGCACAATTGTTCTAATGACTGCATCTGCTCAGCCACTGACAAGGAATCAAACAAAGTTTTGTAGACAAAGATTTGTGCAGCAGGGTCTTGTGTACAGCGCCCAGCCCCCAACCTCTCTACATCTCCCCAAGTGCTGTGTACTGTAGTGATGCTGAAGAAGTCTGCAAAGCCAATTCTGCTCCATCCGAGATGGACAGAGTGAGTGTAATAAGTTGAGGCTGGGAGCACACTCGTCTGCTGGTTCTCTGTATGTGTGGAAACATGCATGTTTAACACAGAAGCTAATGTAATTGATAGAGAAAATGTGTGCAGTGCTTTACTGCTGTCTGTTTTTATCTGCATGGGGAAAATACATTCAAGTGTGCACTAGCCAATTGAATAATAATGGTTCTCAGTTTTCCTGTGCAGAATGCGAGTGGGGGGGTCAGCATCCAAAGTTTTGCAGGGGGGGGGGGGCAATGATTTCTAGTTCCAGCCCCAGGGAGGTTAAACTACTCTTTTTTTCACTTTAGTTTTTCTTTAAGGTGTCCATTAAGGCTTCTTGCACACCAAGACGTTGCGTTAGGTGCTACGTTAAGGTCGCATAACGTGCACCTAACACAACGTATGGTGCTGCAAGAGCCGACGGTAGAGTGAGCCGCGTTAGGCGGCTCGAGTTGTCTCCCAGAGTGGCGCTGATTGGCCAGCGGGACCACGTGATACGGAGCGAGACACTCCGCATCACGTGGTCCCGCCGGCCAATCAGCGGCCGCCAGTGCAGTGAATATTAAGTAGCCATGTGCGCGGCTACTGTAGCTGGCTCTCCCCGCCTCCTCCGCCCCCCACTGCGCATGTGCAAACAGTCTAACGCGGCTATAGCCGCTCCAACGCCGTAGCATGCTGCACTTTGCGGAGAACGTGCAGCGTTACATGTAACGCAACGTGGGCTGTGTGAACAGCCTACTTGTGTTACATTGCTGTGCGTTGGGGGAGCGTTACAGGCGCTTGGTGTGCAAGCAGCCTAAAGGTACAATGTTTTCGTGATCATTCGGTCAGATTTGCGGTATCATTAGTTATTGGAAGGGAAAGATCAATTGCACGTTCTCTCTTCCGATACAATTGTAATAGCCAACATTCTGATTTTCAAATTTCTGAATTCCAATCAACCATGGAATTGTTTCATGACAATTTTATCCTCATAATGGCCTCAATTCACTAAGCTTTATTGAACACTTTATTGAACGTTTGATAATTTACCTCATGGGTAAAATCTAATTTTGAATTCACTAAGGTGTTATAGATTTATCGAATGTTTGATAAAGTGTTTGATAAAGCTCAGTGAGCTGAGGCCATTGTGATCTTCTGTACAATTCAAACATAAAAATATTACTGAATGATTGCATCTGAGGAAAATATTGTCCCGTCAGTAAGGAAGGTCGTAGATGCCCATTTCCGATTCCACAAAATTCCGATTTCTGCCAAATCCAATTTCTGTTTTCCCGATTTTCCATTTTCCCGATTTCCGAGGAGTATTTTATTTTAATTTTGTTTTTTTGCAGTAGATCATGTAATAAAATAAAAAATAAATTGGAAATACGGAACCTTGAAATTGGTCCAAAAATACAGCGGTGATTCGATTTTTTGTGGAAAAATTCTGCATTCTCTGATTGGTCCAGTACTTCCGAGCTCTGTGATTGGGCAAAAATCACCAAATTGCAGCAAATCGGATTTCCGCTTTCTAAATTCCGATCGGAAATCTCGAAATGCAGAATTGTCATATTGCCCAGAATCAGAATGAGCGCCCTTCACCGTTAATGGCCACTTTTAGGTAGTCCCTCATGTTACACAGAAGTAAGACGATTGTACAATCAAGATTGTATCATTAATGGACAGTTTGAAATTGATCTAATCCAGTCCAATCAGTCCAGTCAATCAGTAAATCAGTCCTATATCAGTCCCTATATATCTATTTTGTACTAGTTCTGTACTTACAGAATGTATTATTATGTGTATTATTGTTATGCTGTATGTATTTATGTATTGTTATATGTATCATGGTTATTGCGGTTATTCTATACATTATTGTTGTTGTTATTATTACTAGTTATGCAATTTGAGCCTTATGGGAGAAAAGCGCTTTCCAAATGTCCTTTTTGTTATTTCTGAGATTTAAAGACACAGCACAGTGGCGTAGTGATTAGCGCTGTCGCCTTGCAGTGCTGGGTCCCAGGTTCGAATCCCAGCTACGGCACTACCTGCATGGAGTTTGTATGCCCCCGTCTGTGTGGGTTTCCTCCAGGTACTCCAGTTTCCTCCCACGTCCCAAAACATACAGATAAGGTAATTGGCTTCCCCCTAAAATGTCCCTAGACTATGATACATAAACTACAGGATATAGACATAGGACTATGGTAGGAATTAGATTGTGAGCCCCTCTGAGGGACAGAAAAGTGACAAGACAATATACACTGTACAGCACTGTGGAAGATGTCAGCGCTATATAAATACTAAATAATAATGCTTGTTGCGGGATAAAGCCGCCTCTCTTGCTGGTAATCATGCGTTTGGTGTAATCGCCGAGTACAGATGACAGCGGAACAGCAGCTGAAGTGTTTGCACAAGTTCCCCCTTCCGAATATGTACAGCTGTGATCACTGTACATAAAGTCAGTCACTCTGACAAGCCAGTGTAAAATCACAGTATAAAACAGAACATATAATAACCAATATGCAGAAAAAGTCAGTGTCATCTCATGACAGTGAGTACAGTACAGCCCATGTAAATCGATCTCAAAACTTCTCATACTGTGTTTTAAAGGAGAACAAAGTTAACTGTCTGTTACCTTATCTGCGGCAGAAGCTGTCGGGGTCCCTTGGTTTGGATGTAAGTGATAATTGAGGTTTCTCGGAGTCACTCATCACTGTGGCTGGCTGGGGCGAGCTGGGAAACACTGACTGGAGAGCAAAGCAAACTCAACAGGAACTAAGACATTTTAAGGAAAATATCCTGATATCCTTATATGGGACTCTGCCTGCCTGCTTTAATTTATGTTAACTACAGGATGTGAGGAGGTCTTAGTGCTCGCAGTGTTATTAGGGCACTGATAGGATGGGGGATCGTATGCAAATGAGCCAGCCAATTATTCTTAAAGGGGCCGCACACACACAGCGGTTCGCAAAACTTTTCTCTTGAATGATCGCTCTTTAACTTATCTATGAAAAACTTTTTAAGAACTCAACAAGCAACAAAAGATACTAGAAATATGTAATACAGTTGTCATTATAACTTATTATATTGTCTACCAGTTATGTGATGTAACAGTATCGGTATTTTTTATGTAACATCATCAATTATAATAATATTGAAGCTAAGTGAGGAACAACTCCTTTCCATTGATTTTTTTTTCTTTGCTTGAAACATGCTGATGAATTATTATTTTATACATAAAGTAGCAAATGGGTTAAAGCAAATCCTGAAGTGAGAAATTCAGGTTGTCTATTTACCTAACATAAGCCCCTCCCTGATGTCTAACCTCAACCTTCCTCCAACATAAACCCCTCCCTAATCCCTAATCCTAACTTCCTTCCAGCATAAACCCTTCCCTGATGCCTAACCCTACCTTCCTTCAGCATAAACTCCTCCCTGATGCCTAACCCTAATTTACCTTCAACATAAACCCCTCCCTGATGCCTAACCCTACCTCCCTCCAGCATAAACCCCTCCCTGATGCGTAACCTAACCTTCCCTCCAGTATAACCCCCTACCTTATGCCTAACCCAAACCTCTCTTCAATATAAACCCCTCCCTGATGCCTAACCTCCCTCCAACATAAACCCCTCCCTGATGCCTAGCCCCAACCTCCCTCCAACATAAACCCCTTTCTAATACCTAACCCTACCTCCCTTCCAGCATAAACCCCTTTCTAATACCTAACCTTAACCTCCCTTCAGCATAAACCCCTCCCTGATGCTTAACCCCAACCTCCCTCCAACATAAACCCTTCCCTAATGCCTAACTTACCTCCAACATAATTCTCTCCCTGATGCCTAACCCTACCTCCCTCCAGCATAAACCCCACCCTGATGCCTAACCCTACCTCCCTCCAGCATAAATCCCTCCCTGATGCCTAACCCTACCTCCCTCCAGCATAAACCCCACCCTGATGTCTAATCACAACCTAACCCAAACCTCTTTTCAATGTAAACCCCTCCATGATGCCTAGCCCTAACCTCCCTCCAGCATAAACCCCTTTCTGATGCCTAACCACAACTTACCTCCAGCATATACCCCTCCCTGTCCCTGATGCCTAACCTCCCTCCAACATAAACCCCCTCCTAATGCCTAAGCCTAGCCTCTCCCCAACATAAGCACCTTCCCGATACCTAACTCTAACAGAAACCCCTCCCTGATGCCCAACCCTAACTTCCTTCCAACATAATGTCCTTCCTGATGCCTAACCCTGACTTCTCTCCAACATAAGCTCCTCCCTGATGCCTAGCCCAACCTTCCCCCAACATAATCCCTTCCCTTATATCTAACCCTAACTTCCCTCTCCAACATTAACCCCTTTCTAATGCCTAACCCTACCTCCCTCCAGCATAAACCCCTTCCCAATAGAAGCCCTTTAATGTGACTGCGCCGAGCACTTCTTGGTGGAACCAAACGTACATCCATAAATCCAATAGGAACTCCTCCCATTTGCATGATCTCTCAGTGAATCTTTGAATCGGGGTGGATGATATTACGGTATTAAGTGGCTAACTTTTAATTCAAATGGTAAGCTTTCCGCTCAATCAGCCTCCTTCAGACTCTATGTTTGTCCACTGAGTTAAATGCTAGGAAGCCGTAAATATTTGCAGGAATCGTTTTGGTCAACCTACTGAATTCTGAAAACAGAAGGAGGCACAACTATATTTTGCTAATACAAATAAATGTCTTCAAGATAATTTATTATACTTGGACATCAAAGGGTACATCATGGATGTTTGCTAATGACCAAAATGTTATTTACGACCAACAGATAAGACCCCCAGTGTTTTTTAGTGTAGGAATGTCTGACCTGGCCTTGATGGACCATAAATCCAGCATTCATTTAGGAGGGTTAAACCAAACTGATACAATAATTATTTCAGGCTGAAAGAGAAATATCCCAGACAGTTAACATCAAAAAGCATACAAGCATAAATGACCACGCCTTCTGATTACGGATGAGCGAGGGAGATCTGGTGGCTAATCAGGCCTTTCTCAATCACAGAACTTTCCCGCGAGAAAGTCCCGCTGATTCACCATGCGGTTGGTGTCTCACCGAGCGAGAATACCGCGGGAGCTACTGACCAGTTTCAGCGCTGCCACTATTAAATCTGTCCTTTGTGCCTCCTAATTGTCTAGTACTCAGGTGCGAATGCAAGCAACAGGCACAAACTCCACAGAGTAGTCAGTGGTGCTGAGAAGATCATCGGTTCACCCCTGTCTCCTCTGGACCTCCTCCGTACATCTAGAATGAGGTTCAGGGCCAACAGGATTACACATAACCCCTCCCACCCTGGCAGCTGCTTCTTCAACCTCCTTCCCTCAGGCAAACAGTATAGGTCCATCACCACCAAAACCTCTAGGTATAGAAACACCTTCTTTCCCAACTCAAGCCCTCTCCCCAATGATATCCGCTAGTCTCCTCCATCCGCTCTGGTGCCCCAACGTAGTGTGTGGGAAATTGATTGAATTGTTCCAGACAGTCACCCGCTGGAAATCTTTGCACCAACACTAATTGCAATGTGCAGTTGCGTACAATTTATTGACGCATATGCAATTAACTTTTTCTCCTTAGTTTTCTTTTCTCCCAGGTGATATTTTTACAACTTTTCAATATAATACTTTTTAAACCACTGGCAAGCAAGAAAATGCTCAAAATAATTTTGCTAGTACTTTTTCTCCTACTTTTTGGTACTTTTTCAATTACAAAGTGCTGACAAGTTATTTTAAAGTTAGGATGAAAAAAGTTATTTGCATATGGCCCTTTGGCTTCAATTCACTAAGACTTGTTCAGTAAAAAATAATACTGTAGCTCTGTAAAATACCGCATTCAATAGTTAAAGGAAATATTTTTGTTTTCAGAAAATGACCGTTAAAAAAACTTTTTTTCTTTGCATTCTTAAATTTGATTTTCTTAAAAACTACAAGGTCTTTTTAAATTTTTTATTTTTTCTTGCCTTCATTCCCCTTAACAGACACTGCAGTTTTGGTGATGATATCATGTGTGGGGCTTTGCTATTAACCACTAAAGTCAGCACAAAATTACGCAAAAATTATGCAAAACTGAAAAATGGCAGTACATGATTAGGTTTACAAATGCAATGAATTACAATTTCCCTGAAACTTCCCTGAAATTTGACATTATGATTCTACATTGTATTTTGCATTGTAATTGTAATTACAATATTACAGTGCAAAATTAGGATTACCGTATTTTTCAGACTTTATGACGCTCCTTACCATAAGACACACCTAGATTTCGAGGACAAGAACCAAGGAAAAAATCTATACTAAACCTGGTGCATCCATAGCGAGGGGGCATCTTGTGGATTATGCCACCTTTGTACCTCATGCCCCCTCGTACCTCGTGTCTCCCTGTGTCCTCCTCTGTCTCCCTTGTGTCCTTCTCTATGTCCCTTTGTGTCCCAGTATCCTCCTTTGTTTGTCCCCCTGTGTCCTCCTCTGCATGAGCACAGTACAGGGAGTCCCCGACATTGCGGCGGGTTGGAGGTTGGTATTGGGAGGCGTTCACAAGTCAGAAACTCCCTGCATTTGGACTATAAGGCACAGTGACTTTTTTACCCACTTTTGGGTGAGAAAAAGTGAGTCTTATAGTCCAAAAAATATAGTATGTAAAAGTTGTGCTCATCATTAAAACGGGGCCAGAGGCAACCCTCTGAACGTAGTCCAGGGCCTTGATCCACTTTTGGTTGTCATACACATTTCTACTGGTTCCAGGAGGTCAAGCAACTGCAGATAAAAACACCCAGCACTACTACAGTGACGGGTACCGTTACTTTTGCCTAATTTGTATGCTAGGTATTGTGAGGTTGGATGGCATTCATGTCATCCAGTTCATGATGCAAACTAGCAAAATCGTCTCAAGAAACAGCAAAAAATTGACAGCACTCATATCCTAGGCAAATGAAATGAAACCAACACAGGCATGCAAATCCTTTAACTAGTGGTTAGGTCTCTTGCGTGGGGGCACATGATCGCCGTGGAAGAATCTAGTAGGGAATAATTTGTGCACTTATTATTTATGATGAAGCTAACACCCTCCTTTGCTGTACCTGTTTTGAATGCCAGTTGTGTAATGTGCCCGTTCTTCGAGCTCTGCACATCTATGCAGGTAGTTAATTTGAGTGCAGCCTCTGTCTGGAAGTGCTGCGAATCTCTCCTGCTGTACATAACAATATCCTTATGACCGCTTCTGATGAACTCATAATTCTATTTTTACTCATAGGCTAATATTCTTGATCTTGATGTCTGCATTGTACTCTTTTGAGTGACATTGCTAATGCAGTCCACCCAACTCATACTGTCAGCTAGCCATCCGACCCATGTTCCATCTCAGGTCCCACCAACTCCTCCTGCTGCTGCCACTTTAACCTTTAGTGCACCGGCTGCTTAGCCGGATCCCCAATGTAGATAGCAAGGCTTGGTGTCCCCCCCTGTAGCCGGGTGTCCCCAGTATAGTCAGCAGCCTTTACTCACCTTCCTGGGTCCTGCGATGAGCAGCTCTAGACCCCTTCGCTTTGGCTGGCATCCTCGCTCGCACTGACTCTCAGTTCCGGTTCACGACTTGATGACGTCATCAAGCCGGTACCCAGCACTGAAGTCAGAGCGAGCAGAGATGCTGGGCAGAGCGGAGGCATGCGACGATCGCCGGGGAACGTTAGGAAGGAGAGTGGATCCTCTTCTTCGCCTCAGACTGCCGCAGTTCTGATGGTGATCACTACGATCCATCAGCGATCGTAATGATCACGTGATCAGGAGCCAATCGCGATGGCTTCTGATCACTGAGGGAAGATGTCAGCTGTCATATGACAGCTTAATCTCCCCTCTCGGGTGCTCATGATCGCGTTGGAAGTGGAAACGGCAGGCGGCATAAATCCTACGCCGCATCAGGCTTAGACAACCAATAGTTAAACATCAGGTATGTAAGTGGCAGTTCCCGTCTGAGTCAGGACTGGGTCAGACTACAGTGTGACCCTCACTGATAAGAAATTACAACTATAAAACACTTCCCTAGCAGAAAATGGCTTCTGAGAGCAGGAAAGAGATAAAAAGAGTCAGTAGTTAATAGATTTTAGCTCTGACATACTTCAATGAATGTGTCATTGAGCAAAAACAATAAAACAGTCACAACTTAAAAAAGTAGATTCAAATATAAAATAAAACCGTGGAATATCTTAAAAAGTGATTTTTATAAAAAGGAGGATAGATACAATTGTTTATTTCATTAGTGTATTTTCACCCTGGGTGTCCTTTAAAGAGACTCCGTAACAAAAATTGCATCCTGTTTTTTATCATCCTACAAGTTCCAAAAGCTATTCTAATGTGTTCTGGCTAACTGCAGCACTTTCTACTATGACAGTCTCTGTAATAAATCAATGTATCTTTCCCCTGTCAGACTTGTCGGCCTGTGTCTGGAAGGCTGCCAAGTTCTTCAGTGTTGTGGTTCTGCTATGAACTCACCCTTCCAGGCCCCTCTCTGCACACTGCCTGTGTGTTATTTAGATTAAAACAGCTTCTCTCTTCTCTCTTATCTTTTACAAGCTGGATAAATCATCCTCTGAGCTGGCTGGGCTTTCACATACTGAGGAATTACAAACAAGGGCAAAGCTGTTTGCAGGAAGAAAAGAGCAGCCTGAAACTTCAGTGCATGGGGGAAAGAAACACACAAATGATCTCTTGAGATTCAAAAGGAATGCTGTATACAGCCTGCTTGTGTATGGATGTATTTTTCTATGTGTTGACATACTGTACATCAACCTACTTCCTGTTTTGGTGGCCATTTTGTTTGTTTACAAACAAACTTTTTAAAACTGTTTTTAACCACTTTTAATGCGGCGAGGAGCGGCGAAATTGTGACAGAGCGTAATAGGAGATGTCCCCTAACGCACTGGTATGTTTACTTTTGAGCGATTTTAACAATACAGATTCTCTTTAAAGTCTTCCATTGACGCAACTGACATGTACACGTCTGGGTGGCATTGCCGATGCATTACACACAGTTCACGCTTCCAGTTAGCAGTGTGGTCTCCCTGGCAATAGCTGACCAGAAGCCACACCCAGAGCAACAATAATCCAACATGCATGTAGACGGACTGTTTCGGACTGGTTGGTTCTCATTAGTGCATGGCATGGACAAATGTGGCTTTATGGGGTAGGACTCTGGGTGTTTCAAGTCCTACCCCATAGAGCCATATTAGTCCATGCCATGCACTGATGAGGACAACAATCAATCTGGAACAGTCTGTATGCATGTTGGAATATTGTGGCTGTGTACATTTAACAAGCTGACACATTATTGCATTCCAGCAATAAGGTGTGTTTAGCTATCAGGGACAACAAAGGGATGATTAGCATATTCAGCAGTGGTGCATTGTGGGACAACTCAGAGCTCACTCTAACCTGAATAATGGCAAATACCTTCTGTTTCAAGAAGGCAAACTTCTGTATTGCATAGTGTTATAGTAAGGAGGTTTTTGGTCCGTTTCAGCCCCTTACACATTCCTAGGAGTTTTAGTTCACCATAAGCTTGCTGGGTAACTCTTTTTTTCTATGAATCCCTCGTATTTTGTGTATTATACTGTCCATAATATTAAATTCACAACTTCCTGAAGTTTATCTCATTCTGTCATCCCGTTGCAGTGCCACAAGCCGCACTGTTTACTTTGTGGCCGCGGTTTTTGTTGGCCTCCTCTGAGCCAGGCTCCTCGGTGGTGAGCGAACCCTCGGCCAAGCAGTGATGTCACATCTGGATGAACTCTCGCTGGTACTTGTGGGGTCACACCACAGTGAGTGAGGTCCCAGTTACTCAGCCTCATACTTCCAGGAGAAGGTCATTGCTCGGATGCCGGTGACCTGACTGAAGAATGGGAGGTAAAAAGAAAGAAAAACATCCTTCTATTACCAGGCCACGATCTTCTCATTAATAAAATCTTGCAACAAGGAGTTTGTGTTCCCCCTGACAAGTTATTGTTCATGGAGCTCTTTCTATCTATTATTAGGACATCTCTGCTGAGTTTAAAGGTACCCATTAGGGTTACAATCTTGATTGTACAATCTAATGACTTGTATGTAGGGGGACTGCCTTATCCATTCAAAGTATAGTCACTGAGTTTACCCTTCTACACAGTGGTGTATTTACAGGGGTGCAGGCATGGCTTGTGACATAGGCGCCACAGGGCCATGGGCACCATCCCATGTAGGCAGCAATAAATCTAATGTCGCTGCGGCGCCAGAGCCCATTGCCATGGCTCCGGTGCCGCTATGTCAGCCAGGCCTGTGCCTTCCCTTTTTAGACCTTTAGGTCAGCATGGCAGCAGATACAGACCTGCCGATCAGTGCGGAAACCAAGGGCGGCTGTTCAGTAACCTTCATATGCAGAAGTGATGTCACTCATCATATCCTACATTTGAAGTTATTATTATTATTATTGATTTATAAAGCGCCAACATATTCTGTGGCGCTGTACAAAGTAAGAAACAAACATGGGGTACATAATACAGACAATGGTGTACACTAATCTACAAGATACATAATTAGTGACAAAATACAAAAAATGATACAGCATACAGAATACAAAATACAGAAATGGTAATGACAGTGATAAAAGTAACATGATGAATAAAATGTATACTGATTTCCAAGACACAAAAAGGGGGGAGAACCCTGCCCTTGCGAGCTTACAATCTAAATCTTATTCACGTGGTCATGTTGCCCTTCAGATCCCTTCAGGACCTTCAGGTTCTGTGCTGATATGCAGGCCTGCACCTGTCACCGCGGTGATCAGAAAGTCTGAGAAAGAGTGCGTGCTGAGTAACAGGGCCACCTTTGTCTACTTATGGATGCTACCTATACTGGAGACACCTTTGGCTACCTATGGGGGGGGGGGGAGGCTACCTATACTGTGGAAACCTTTAGCTACCTATAGGGGCCTCCTATACTGAGGACACCTTGGATACCTATGGGGGGCTACCTATACTAGGGACACCTTTGGCTACCTATGGGGCGCTACCTATACTGGGCACACACTTAGCTACCTATGGGGCGCTACCTATACTGGGGACACACTGGGGGCGCTACCTATACTGGACACACACTTAGCTACCTATGGGGCGCTACCTATACTGGGCACACACTTAGCTACCTATGGGGCGCTACCTATACTGGGGACACACTGGGGGCGCTACCTATACTGGGGACACACTTTGCTACCTATGGGGGCTACCTATACTGGGGACACACTGGGGGCGCTACCTATACTGGGCACACACTTAGCTACCTATGGGGCGCTACCTATACTGGGCACACACTGGGGGCACTACCTATACTGGGGACACACTGGGGGCGCTACCTATACTGGGGACACACTTAGCTACCTATGGGGGCGCTACCTATACTGGGGACACACTGGGGCCGCTACCTATACTGGGGACACATTTTGCTACCTATGGGGGCTACCTTAGGGGTTGCTTTTCCTATGAGGTAGTAAGGAAGTTAGGAAGCTGTCATTTGGGGAGTTCTGAAGGGGTGGGGGATGGTGTAATTTCAGTGTTCAGGGGGCAATGGGAAGCCTCCTCGTGGCGCCCCTGGATAGTGCTATGTAGCATGAACTAATTCCCGCAGGGCGATTGTTTTGCGTTTTTTGGTTTTTGACCCTGCATATTTAGGCATGCGAAAGCAAATGCTTATTTGCATGAGCAATGTCTCGTGATTAGCCAATAGGCCAAATTTGCAAAGCCAGATTTGTCAGGTTCACTTGGTTGATGCACACATTTTCTCTCTGTTGTAATTGTAATTTCAGTGTCTGCCACGGACACTATTTTACCTAGATATGCCTCTGCTTCTACTGCATGGACCTGGAAAGCTTGGACAATCAAGATTGTGCTATGGATAAGCACCTTAAAAACTCAAGCTAATGCTAGATGAATCTAGCATGAGCATGGCCAATAAAGACCGCCTTTGCTGATAAACTAGTGTGAGTACAGCAGACCCAAGAATCTAGACCAGTAAATGGCAAAGCAGATTAACTTAGTTCAAATGGATGACACCATTCATACCCCGTACACACCCTGCAGGAAAATACCTTTTCCGGAGGTAGCAAGCACAGCATGTAAGAACAAATCCGCAACTCTCCAATAGGCTCCAATAAAACTTCCACTTTTATTTGTTAGAAAAACAGGAAAGACAAAATGGCTGACGTACTTCAGACGCGCATCAGACCGGGCATAGAGCAAACAGGTATGAACAAAACAAGGTATGTGTACACATGTACAAACCCCTCCCACAGGAAATGAGCCCAGCCCAAGACAAGGAAGGGGGAGGTATTAACATCCCAGACAAGTAAATGTGTAAGGTGTGTGTGTGTGTGTGTGGGGGGGGGGGGGGGGGGGGGGATACACTCATAAAAATAAATAAATCAAGTTCAAATCCCAGCAAATGTTTGCGCTATGGAAACACAGAATGTTATACCTTTGTCTGTTCCATGAAAGCAGGAAGTAAGGAAGTAGACACACTGCAGATTTATTTCAGGCGTTCTGTAAACTGTAACAAAGAAATGCTTTTTCTTTAAAGGTTATTATGCTGTTGCTTATCTATTAGAGCATAGAGGAAGTTCTGAGTTCAGGTCCCCTTTAAGGATATTAAAATGGTCTGTCCATTTTAAGTTGCAGCCAGCTGTATTATGTTAAAACTTCAGTAAACATTTTAAAATAGAAATTATACATCTATGTAACTATGACAACTGTACAGTTTTTGGACTACTGTTCAGATCGATTTCATTAATCTGATAGAATTAGTTAGCAGTTTTCCTTCCATCAGTGGGCCCGAACAATCATTTTTAATCGATCATTATGATCGAATTGGACAATCAGTCCAGGTAATTGTATCATTAATGGGCATATTTAGAGTAGGCAGTAAAAATCTGACAGATCTGACAGTTTTTTGACTAGTCAATCTCCTCACTGGAGATTCTTAATGTTACCTTTATTCTTTACAAAAGCATTCCCTGGAAAGGATCTATACTTAGATGCCAGTCGGTGTTGCCACTTTTTGCGCACTATTTTTGCAGCTGCATTGAGCAACTGCCGTTCAGCAAATGCTTTTCTATATAAAGGAAATACTGAGACTCTCCCATAAGAAGATGGACTAGTTCAAAACCATTCAGTTCTCTTAGATTTTCACTACTGTCAGTGACCTTAAAATAGGAAAAAAGTCATGTGTAGTCCTTTTAGTCTGGTAGAAATATAAATTTTATATGTATGTATATATTTTCTATTTTCTCGCTATATTTGTTTTTTAACCCATCAGCAGCAAATTTATTTAGAGGCTTGCAAGTGCTCCAGACCAATTTATTTTAGCATTTTTTTTATTTCTTACGTTTCCCTGCTTCTAATTAGTACCGCTGTAATGTGTATTTATGGGCATTTGTTACTATGGGGCAGTGTGAGACAATATCAGAGGGCTTCTGCTTTCAGTTTTTTATATTTCCTGCTAGTAGAGAGAGATCAAAGCATTCCAAGAATTTACAGCACAACGAATTCTGCTGACTGAGGTAAAAAGCACTTATCTCAAATGTGATAACTCTATTGAAGCTGCTTAAGGGCTGTTATTTGCATTAAGAAGTGTGTATGTGCATCCCTTAGGTCTGTAAAACTCTACTCCTGCAGCAGAGTTCTTGCTTCCAGTTCTGGAATTTCGCCTTTAAATGGTAACCTTTTCCCCGAAGCCGGAGCCTTAGATTTGCCGAGCTTCCCTCAGAACAGGAAACCAGTTCATCCGCGAGAAACCCAAGCTGCACTGAAAAGGAAAGTGAGCAATCGATAATCAGCATAGAGAATCCGCCATCCCGGCAGCCGTAATTAGTTCCCTCTGTATGTTAACAAACCTCGCGGCTTTGAAGTCTCCTAAGTTACTCATTAAGATGCTCCTGGCCAGATGTGGGGGTCTCGGCTTATGTGAAGTCGGGGGAGGGAGGGGGCACATCTCCCTCATTCCTTTTTCATTTTATAATGAGTGAGATTCCTCCGGGCCGCTTCCACGGGAGTCTCACGTCTAAACCAAATGGGAAACCGCAGGTAGGAACATCCACTGACTTTCCACGCAGGAATGTTCCAATGGAACGCAAGAGGTTTTCTTTTGTTGCTGTAACATATACATTACCGCCCTCCCCCCCATTTTTTTTTTAATATAGGTCCCTATACTGTATATAGCCCACATTTTTTGTTTCTTTTTACCTTGTCTGTGCGCATTTTCCTAACAGCAGGAACTGTGTGGTGCCAGTGGGATTGTGGGAAGTTTTTTGTTTTTTTTTTAGCTACAGTAATGAGCTTATCTCAGCATACAAATGACAAAAAGCTTCCTATTTCAAATAAGATAAGGACACTATGACCAGAAAGTAATTGAATCCCCCCACTCCTTTGAAGAGTTTACACAGTGATGTAAGCCTGTTGTCTAGGTGATGTTTGCTGTGGGAGGGACAGTAGGCTGACGCAGTAGGAAGGGAAAATTAATTGAGCTAGGTTGAAAATAGAAAAAAAAAGAGCAAAAGTGATGTCACTTTTGGCGTCACAGAGAAACAGTAAAGATGGAAACCAGCAGAATTTTTTGTACCTTTTTTTTATACCACATTTCTCCTAAACCTAATACAGAACACTAAAACAATAAAAACCAGCATGATAGGTAAGCTAAATAAGTCATTTCTTATTGGATTTTTTTAACCACTTGAGGACCGCAGTGTTAACCCCCCCTAAAGACCAGGCACATTTACTTAAAATTGGCCACTGCAGCTTTAAGGCCAAGCTGCAGGACCGTATAACTCAGCACACAAGTGATTCCTCCCCCCTTTTCTCCCCACCAACTGAGCTCTTTGTTAGCGTGGTCTGATCGTCCCCCCTGTGTTTGTTTGTTTTTTAAATAAATATTTATTTATATTTTTTTGTAATATTTATTGTCATTTTCTTTTTATTTATTTTTCAAAATCCCCCTCCCTCCCCACAGCTGGCCAATCACGGCGATCGGCTGTCATAGGCTTCTGCCTATGAGAGCCTATCGCTCTCTTGTCCCCCAGGGGGACAGCCGTGTCACACGGCTGTCCCCAGTACAGCGCTGCTGCTGATTGCAGCACTGTACATGTAAATACACGGTGGTTTCGCCGTGTAACAGTCTTCCGAGCGGCAATTGCCTCTCAGAGACTGAAGGCTCCGCTCCGCTCCGCCCCGCCCACCAAGCGGGAGATGCGTGCGATCTCCTGCAAACTGCTGCCCCAGGACTTTACGCCACTCGGTGTTAGCTGGTCCTGGGGCTGCCGCCGCGGCCATGCCCATTGACGCGGTCTGCAAGCAGTTAAATATTTTCAGTTCATGTGGAGTTTCATTCTAGAGATAGCTGGAAATAACGGTTTACGATTCCACGAGAATTCCAATTATAGGCTGATTATCGATCCTTTTGGATTTCCATGGAAATTGGAATTGCCGTTTACTAAATTCCATGGAAATTATTTTTTTTTTTTGTCATTTTTGTTAATAAAGTTATGTAATTTAAAAAAAACTAATTGCGGAATACGGTCATTTTTTCAGATGTCTGCTATTATGTGGGCATCCTTGTTACACTACCCAATTCTCTGATTGGCCAAATATTTCCGAGTCAGAAGCAATGGGCCAATCACAGGTTGCAGAATTTTTAGGTAAAAATTGGAAAATACAGAAATGTTAGACCAATCACAAGACTGTAAAACTCGGTAGTATCTGATACTTATGATTGGCCTAAAATTTCCATGGTATTCCAATTTCCAAGGTAAACCTCCACATTCTCTGACTGGTCCAATACTTCCAAGAATTTCCGATTTTAGGCCCATCACACTACATAGTTACACAGTTAGTTTCGTTAAAAAAAGATATTCATTTATCAAGTCCAACCAGAAAATAAATAAATAAATAAAATAATAATAAACACAACAATAATAATAATAATAATAATAATACACACCATCCTGAACCTGCACATATGCCAGTTGATCCAGGGTAAGGCAAAAAACCTTACAAGGCCAGGGCCAATTAGCCTTAAAAGGGAAAAATTCCTTCCCGACTACAGATGGCAATCAGATAAATCCCTGGATCAACCCTCCCAGGTATTACTTAATAATTATAGCCGTGGATGCCCTTCAATGCAAGGAAAGCACCCAAGCCCTCTTTAAATGTAGATATAGAGTTTGCCTTAACTACTTCTTGAAGTAAGATGTTCCAGATTTTATCCACTCTCCACTCTTTCTAAATAGGAAAAAAAAAAACGTTTTTCCTCCACAGTCCACACACAAATCATGTCCCCTTGTCTATTGTACAACCCTAAGGATGAAAGCTCATCTGCCAACTTGCCAAGCTTTTGTATTGCCCTCTGATGTACTTATACATGTTAATCAGGTCACATTTCAGTCACCTTTTTTCCAAGCTAAATAAGCCCAGTTTGTCCAGCCTTTCTTGGTAAGTGAGATCTTCCATCTCTCGGATTAATTTAGTTGCTCATCTTTGTTCCCATTACATTTGGAAATACTACATTTGGAAATACTCGGAAGTATCGGACCAACCAGAGAATGCTGTGGTTTTCTGTAGAAATACTATGGAAATTTTAGACCAATCAAAAGACCTGGATACTACCGAGTCTTGTGATTGATTTTTCCACCGAAAAATTCTGCAACCTGTGATTGGTCCAATGCTCCCGAGCTCTGTGATTTGGCTAACATTTCCAAGCTTCAGTAACCTCGTATTTTTACGGAATACCGATTTCCAAGACCGATTTTCAATTGTGCTGAGGTAAGCCCATTTCTGGAAATTTTTTTCATCTCACTTTAAATGTTCTGCTTATGATTATTTACATTATTGGGAGATCTTCTGCATGTCTAGAGATTGGTGAATGAGTTGCTAATAATTCTGTAGTCCACAAAGACTGAAGCACAGTCATCCCTTCGCAATTATGGGAAACATTTCAAAATACTCTTTATAAAGAAATATATATCAAATATCTCTAGGCACAGCCTTAGAAGGTCATTGCATGTGATTCACTGCGATCAGCCGCAACTCACGTGTGGCCCGCTGGAGATTGCCCGCTTAGCCCCTCTGACTCGCTTTCATGATTGACATTGGATGACTGGAAGTAATACAAGATACAAGATACAAGATACAAGATGGATTTATTCGCCAAGTACGGTGGTGCCATACTCAGAATTGCTTGTGGTACACGTGGCTTAGGCAAAGTACACAATACAACAGTTATACATGTTACATATACAGTCAGAATTACACATATTGACAAAACATTAACAGTGCATAACGTCTACATCTAACATCTAGCTAATGGTGTGTGTACGAGATTCAGAAGGGAGGGCAGAAGAGCAGCTCCTGTGGCCCGCGTGCTGATTGCAGACTAGGAGGGAAGAGTCAGGGGTCGGTGTTGTTGAGTAGTAGAACTGCCTGGGGGAAGAAGGAGTTCCTGCGCCTGGTGGTCTTGGAAGGGATAGTTCGGAAACGCCGACCAGATCGGAGGAGCTCAAAGAAGAGGCTGCCCGGGTGGGAGGGGTCACTAGAGATCTTAGTTGCCCTCTTCCTCATCCTGGCCGAGTGGAGGAGATCAAGAGGTGGCAGGGGCGAACCGATGATCTTTTCCGCCTCACTAATGATTCTTTGCAATTTGTGTCTGTCGCTGGCCGTTGCGCCGGCATACCAGACAATGACTGATGAGCAAAGTATGGACTCCGTGGTAGCAGTGTAGAAGCTGGTCAGCAGCTCCCGAGGCATGCCAAATTTTTTAAGTTGGCGCAGGAAGAATAGCCTCTGCTGTGCCTTCTTTTGAATTTTTATGGTGTTTTGCCCCCATCTTAGGTCAGTGGATAAGGTTGTGCCAAGGAACCTGACTGATGGTACTCTGGAGACCTCGGTCCCACCTATGTGGACTGGTGGGGGAGTGGGAGGATTTTTCCTGAAATCAACAATCAGCTCTACAGTCTTAGTTGCGTTAAGGACAAGGTTGTTGTTCTTGCACCAGTCGCAGATTCTCTCTATCTCACTGCGGTAGTCTTGCTCTCCGTTGCTGCCGATGAGGCCGATGATAGTTGTGTCGTCAGCAAACTTGATGACCTTGACTGACTCTGAGGAGGAAGAGCAGTTGTTGGTGTACATGGAGAACAGAAGCGGGGACAGTACACACCCTTGAGGCGCCCCTGTATTAGTAGTTCTCTCACTGGAGGAGCAGTTGCCTAGCTTGACCCGTTGTGTCCTTTCTGAGAGGAAGCTCTTGACCCATGCACAGAGTATGGGGTCGATACCAAGCTGCGTCAGATTATCGACTAGGGTGTCCGGGCAGATCGTGTTAAAGGCCGAGCTGAAATCTAGGAACAGGATTCTGACGTAGGAGTCAGGCTTGTCAAGGTGCTCCATGATGTATGCCAGGCTGATGTTTATGGCGTCCTCTATGGACCTGTTGGCCCTGTAAGCAAATTGGAGTGGGTCTAATAGTGCATTGGTGGTGCGTTTGAGGTGGGTGAGGACTAGCCGTTCTAGAACCTTCATAATGGTAGGTGTTAAGGCTACAGGTCTGAAGTTGTTGAGGTCTGTGGTGCCTGGCTTTTTGGGGATTGGTACGATAGTGGACCTCTTCAGACAGGAGGGAACTGTGCCTTCTGCTAGCGACTTACTGAACAAAGTGGTGAGCACCGGAGCCAACTGATCTGCACAGGTCCTTAGGCAGTTTGATGAAACACCATCCGGGCCTGAGGCCTTCCTGGGATTGAGCTTGCGGAGCAGCCTGAGAACTTCTGCTTCTGCGATTGGTGCAGCAATGTCACGATCTTTCAGTGTGGAGGGTGTCGCTGTCATTGTCGGCCTCGGGGCCCCGAGCTGCAGTGGCTGTTGCTCAAACCTGCAGTAGAACTCATTGAGTTCCTCAGCAAGTTGTGTGCTAGGGATCACCTGTTGAGGAGGAGGTTTGAAGTTAGTGACTGCCCTGAGGCCTTGCCATACCTCCCTTGGATTGTTGGACTGGAGGCTGAGTCCCAGCTTGTCGGAGTAGGCTCTCTTTGCCACTCGCAGTTCCCGTTTCAGAGCGTACTTGGCCTCTTTGAACTCAGCTGGGGAGCCGGACTTATGCGCCTGCTCCTTGCGTTTACGAAGCTGGCGCAGCTTGTTATTGAACCAGGGCTTGTTATTGGGGAAGACCTTGAAGGATTTAGAAGGGATGCACATTTCTTCGCAAAAGCTAATGTAAGAGGAGACATTCTCCGACCACTCGTCAATGGTGGGTGCCTCCAGGGATGACCAGTCGGTGCAGTCAAAGCACGCCTGCAGCTCCAGCTTGGCCTCCTCTGTCCACTTTTTGACAGACTTGACAGTGGGTTTGGCAGTCTCAAGGAGCCTCCTGTAGGTTGGGATCAGGTGGATTAGGTTGTGATCAGAATTCCCCAAGGGAGCACCCTGGGTGGCCTTGTATGCGTCCTTGTGAACCGTGTAGCAGTGGTCCAGGGTGTTGTGATGCCTGGTGGGACAGGTGATGTGCTGCCTGTAGCGGGGCATCTCCTGACGCAGATTTGCATTATTGAAGTCGCCCAGGATGATGAAGAGGGCTTCTGGATGGGCAGTCTCCCACCGAGAGATGCTGTCGCCGAGTGCTTGCAGGGCATCCTTGGTGCTGGCGTCGGGTGGGATGTAGACTCCGACAAGAACGAGGGATGAGAACTCCCTGGGGGAGTACTGTGGTCTGCAGTTGATGGCTAGGAACTCGACTTCTGGGGTGCAGACCCTGCTGAGGATGGTGGTGTTGGTGCACCAGGTAGTGTTTATGTAAAAACAGATGCCCCCTCCTTTCTTTTTCCCAGAGAGCGTAGGGTCGCGGTCGGCGCGGAGCAGGTCATAGCCTGGAACCTGCAGGGTGTGATCGGGGATGTATTCGCTCAGCCAGGTCTCCGTAAAACAGAGGACCGGGGTATTCTTGCCGATCGAGGATTTGCTGCCAAGTAGTAGGAGCAGCTCGTCTATTTTGTTCGGGAGAGAGCAAACGTTAGCTAGCAGGATGGCCGGAATGGAGGAGCGAAGGCCTTTCCTCTTGAGTCTCACAAGTGCACCGGCTCTTCTCCCTCTGTAACGTTTGTTTCGGGCACCTTCAGTTTTGTTTGTAAGATGTATGATGTGTTCAGTGACCACGTCCCACAGGGGCTCCCCTTTTGATGGGTTGTTTCTGTCGAGGGGTTCCCATTTCAGGAGCTCTTCCCTGGCCAGAATGGTGATGTGCTGTGAAGCTGATTCGGCTCCCATGGCTATGAGTGCTGCGGCCTGGGGTGGTGGAACAGGACACAATGGGGGATGCAGGGCGCTTCAAAGACAGGACAGGAAGCCCTGGTAGGGATGGTGCAGAGTGCCCTGGCAATCAGTGAGGATGGCGGAGCGCAGCTGGGTTCCCAGTGTCTGACAGTTTAGGTAGCAGAGCAGTTGTGTGACCTTGGCAGGGCTGGGGGCAGATAGTTCATAGGTTGTGGCAGAAGTGCCGGCAGTGGTTCACGTGTACAGGGCAGATGTGCGTGAACAATTCTAAGTGAGTGGCAGTTGTCTGGGCAGAGGTATACGGTGGAGGTAGTAGCTTATAGCAGCTGTGCGGGCAATAGTACAGACCTAGCGGTTCTACAGGCAATATACAAGGTACATAGCATAACAATAAACAAGGTACATAGCGGTTCTACAGGCAATATACAAGGTACATAGCAGTGCTACAGGCAATAATAACAAGTTTCATAGCAGGGTTTCAAGGTTCATAGCAGTTTTACAGACAATAGTTCAAGGATCAAAGCAGGTATGCTGGCAATAGTGCAACGCTCATAGCATTTACACTGGCAGTAGTCAGTTGGTTCAATAGCAGTTGTCCAGGCTATGGCCTGTAGTAACAGTTATAGGGGCAGTAGAGCATGGATAATAAGTATGTGTGGGCAAGGTTTTGTAGCAGTGTGTGTGGGCAAGGGTTTGTAGCAGATATGCAGGCAGTGGAGCATGAATATGCAGGCAGGGCAGGCATCATAGCGGGCAAACGTTCCCCATGTGTAACAGCCGGGTCTCACCTTGTGTCTCTTAGAGAAGCTGCATGGCCTAGATCCCCATGGCCAGATCTGGGCAGCAGATTGGTGGTTCAGGAGACCCAAGACCTTAGGGTGCCCCTCTGGGGACTGGATTGGGGCCACGTGGGAGGCGTGTGGTGAGCATGGGCTGGGAGCCTCCTGCAAGCAGAGGCCTCTGCCGAGTGAGGGGCAGGTGAGGAGGAACGGGCAGACGGAGATCCGATCCGGGTGGAGGAGGACTGCAGCAGCTGGACTGGAGCGAAGCGCCACTGAGTGTCTGGGCAGCGAGCAGGCCTTTGTCCGAGGGGGCCAAATCAAATTGCTCTGACTCTATTAAAATTTGGCTCTTATATCCAGCCTGGATTAAATCTTCGTTGAAAAGTCTTTTACGGTTTCCAGATCACGTCTCGTCTATCTGAACATTGGATCACCTCCCTGGAGGCCAACCGAGAACCGCGAGCCAACCCAAATCTCTGACATCCATTTCCTATCTCCACTAATTTCGTAGAAAATACGATAAGGAGATTTTATTGAAAAGCAAATAAAATATATCTTTTTTTTTATTATCCACGTACATTAAACTCTATCAAGTATAAATAATTCTGTGTATGATAACTATTCTGTGATGGTTTTTCTCTCGTTCCTCAGTAACGATGACATAATATGAGAAGGACTGGTAATGGATCACAGATGAACATTAGAGTGGTCTCACCCTACGCGCTTTGGAGATTAAACATTGCCGTTATGGGCTAACATACAGCTGCAGTGATACTGTACAGTCATGTGTGGTTTGTTTATTGTTACTGTAGAAGTGGTAGATAAAAAGGCAAGAGAGCTCATTAGCAGCACTAACTAGATTTGTACATAAGAGTGTGGCTGAAGGTAATAAATGTGTATCCTGTACGCTCCTCTAGACAGGCCCGTTCCACCCATGATGCCAAGTGAGGAGACTTCCTCAGTCGAAGGCCCGAATTTACTTCACAGGACCCTGTAGGCACAGATGTCCTGGCACCTTAGACTTCGCCCTCCATGGACCTACAAATCCTCGCCAAACCGCACAGCAGGTTTTCTGGCTGTCCCAGATGTCACTTCTCCCTTCCCTTGCCCATCACAGGTAGCTACAGGCGCCCCTTAGTATCAGGTAGACAGAAGTACTCTCAATAATAAGTATCTAGAGGTGCCCCCAAGTATTAGGTGGCTAGAAGAACCTCAGTATTAAGTAGCTAGAGGTTCCCCTGGTTGAAGGGAGATCTCGTCAGTGGAATGCCGAGAGCCGGTGAGTAACCTCTCATTTACACTCTTATCAGGACTCTGCATAGGGAAGGAGGGAGGGAAGCGCTCGAGGAGGTGAGTGAGCCGCCTTTCCATCACCAGGTTGCCTGTAGGCGTGTGCCTATAGTGCCTTATGGGAAATCCAGCCCTGCTCAGGCGGCAGAAGTCTGGAGGCAGCACCAGGCAGAAACAGGAAGTGAAGAGTTCCTTGCCAACCTATACTGGGGGCAACTGTACCTGGCTATCCTATACTACGGGCAACTGTACCTAGCTACCAATACTGGGGGCAACTGTACCTAGCTACCAATACTGGGGGCACCTATACCTGGCTTTGTCGGGTGCTGTGTGCCCATTTCAATTCCGGAAGGGAGGTGCATCCTCACAAGTTTTCCTCAGGCAGCAAAAAGTTTAGAACCGGCGCTGCCTCTAGATATAGAAAGGTTACACAGAACTACTAACTAGCAAAGCCCGAACAATTTCCAAGCTAAGGCCCCGTTCAAACTTACGGTTGCAAAACGCTAGCGATCATCGCTAACCTTTTGCCACTGCATTTTGTAAACGATAATTGTGTGTTTTTCACTGGACATTTTCACGATTTTTGAGCGATCGTGATTAAAGGGGAACTGAAGAGAGAGGTATATGGAGGCTGTCATGTTTATTTCCTTTTAATCAATACCAGTTGCCTGGCAGCCCTGCTGGTCTATTTCTCTGCAGTAGTGTCTGATTAAAACCAGAAACAAGCATGCAGCTAGTCTTGTCAGATCTGACTTATAAGTCTGAACCACTGAAACACCTGATCTGCTGCATGCTTGTTCAGGGGCTATGGCTAATAGTATTAGAGGCAGAGGATCAGCAGGGCTGCCAGGCAACTGGTTTTGTCTAAAAGGAAATAAACATGACAGCCTCCATATACCTCTCTCTTCAGTTCCCCTTTAAGATACATTGCAATCCTGATCGAAAAAATGCTGCATGTAGCGTGTTTGCGTTTAGCGCTAATCGTGAATCACCGCTGATTAAGGCAGTGAGATTTCTGCCATATAGTTAACATTGCATCAGCGCTTTAAAAAGCGCTGGCAACCGCCGGCGATTCGGTGATTAGTGGTAAACGCCCGATAATCGCCTAAGTGTGAATGGGCTCACAGGGTTTGTACACATGTACGATAAATGTCGCCTGGGGGGATCAGGACGGTACCTGATCCTGCGGGTGACATTGCATGGCTGACACTGTACAGATGCATCGTCAGCCTACAGGCTAGCGACATGCTCTGTTCCTATGTGTGGGGGAATCTGAGGACCAATGGAGCAGTGTGGTTGTTCCATTGTAGTGCAAAATGAAAAAGCAATGGGTCATGTACTCTCCTACCTGCGTACAGGGACATCACTTGGCACCCCTGCGACTTTGGATGGGGCCCACTACTGCCAACACACCCTCCCCCCCCCCCCCCCCCCCACTTTCCACACAGGTAAATTGAGAACCAATGTTATTCAGTTGGCTAGTGCACACTTGGATGTGTTTTCCCCATGCAGATAAAACTGACAGCAGTGAAGCACTGCACACATTTTCTCTATCAATTACTTTCGCTTCTTATCAGAGTAGCATAGCGAGCGCTAAAAACTTATGCCTGCTAATTGGCAATGGCACTCGTCCATCCCTGAGCCCCTGCGGGTTCGTAGCGCTCGCTATGCTACTCTGATAACGCGTGTTAACGTTGATAACTTTGATAACGTGTAATATCTTTAATAAGATGTGATATTTGAGTTATCACGGTTTAGTGAATCGAGCCCATGGTGTGCAGAAAATACATACGGAAAACTGACAGACGACTGTGCTCCCAGCATCAGCTTATTACACTCACTCTGTCCATCTCTGATGGAGCAGAACTGGCTCTGCAGACTCCGCCAGCATCACTACAGTACACAGCACTTGGGGAGGGGTAGAGAGGTTTGTGGCTGGTCACTGTACACAAGAACCTGCTCCACACTGAATAGCAACTGTCTGCAAATCTTTGCCTGCAAAACTTTGTATGATTCTTTATCAGTGGCTGAGCAGATGCAGCCATTAGAACAATTGTACAGAGAGCAGAAAGATTTTTTTTCTCCTTGTCAGTCTCTCCC
Source organism: Hyperolius riggenbachi (assembly GCF_040937935.1). Taxonomy (NCBI): domain Eukaryota; kingdom Metazoa; phylum Chordata; class Amphibia; order Anura; family Hyperoliidae; genus Hyperolius; species Hyperolius riggenbachi. Next base: position 40,408,804 of record NC_090647.1, on the reverse strand, counting down.
CACGGAGCCCTCTGTGGCTTCTGGGCCCCCTGCAGCTGCACCCCTTGCAGGGTCTATTGTTATGCCCCTGCTAGGGTACATAAATGCAGACATACCAAATCCAAATTTTCTTCATTATTCCATATTTTTCCCAGGATTTTTAGAAAAATAGATTTTTCTATGTATGGTGCCTCCGGGAACAAATGTTGTACCGTAGTTTCATAATTCAACACTACTTCTCAGCACCACTCTTAGAAGCAGAAAATGTGGGCGTGGCCCCTCCTTGCCAATGATTACGATGGGCCCCAATAGCACTGGCTGAAAATTGAAGGGTTTTTTTTGCTGGCGGCAGGGATGGTTAATGTTAGGTATGTAGGGAGAAGGGTTATGCTGCAGTGGGGACAGTTAAGATTAGGTAAGGTCAAGGTTAAGGTGGCCACACACGATACAATAAAATGATCCGATTTTACAGCAATACGATAAAAAAAAGATTGGTTTCTGCAAACAATCAAAAGCTTCTTTTTCTTTTATTCGAGCGAGAAATCCGATCGGAATTCCCATTTTTATTTGATAAAAGTTGATTGGGAATGGTGGGTTTTTCTGCTCAATTTTTATGAAAATTGAATGGCGTAGGGTAGATTGTCTATTTATTTATTTATACACCCAGGAAAGTTTCTCAGAGTTTCCAATTATTTTTATCATAATTGGGGAAAAATTGAACATTTGTGTTGTTTTACATTGGTCAGGTTTTTAAAAAGTTACAATCAGTCAGAAAAATTGATTGCTATTCTTGAATTGAACAGATATTTATAAAATTGTATGGTATGTGGCCACCTTTAGGCATGGGGGGGGAGGGGGGGGTTTGCGGCGGTGGGGACAGTTAAGGTTAGGTTAGCAGGACAGCCAGGCAATGTGCATTGTCTAATACAGGATCTTCTCACAAAATTAGCATATTGTGATAAAGTTCATTATTTTCTGTAATGTACTGATAAACATTAGACTTTCGTATATTTTAGATTCAAATATACACAACTGAAGTAGTTCAAGCCTTTTATTGTTTTAATATTGATGATTTTGGCATACAGCTCATGAAAACCCAAATTTCCTATCTCAAAAAATTAGCATATTTCATCCGACCAATAAAAGAAAAGTGTTTTTAAAACAAAAAAAGTCAACCTTCAAATAATTATGTTCAGTTATGCACTCAATACTTGGTCGGGAATCCTTTTGCAGAAATGACTGCTTCAATGCGGCGTGGCATGGAGGCAATCAGCCTGTGGCACTGCTCAGGTGTTATGGAGGCCCAGGATGCTTCTGTAGCGGCCTTAATCTCATCCAGAGTGTTGGGTCTTGCGTCTCTCAACCTTCTCTTCACAATATCCCACAGATTCTCTATGGGGTTCAGGTCAGGAAAGTTGGCAGGCCAATTGAGCACAGTAATACCCTGGTCAGTAAAACATTTACCAGTGGTTTTGGCACTGTGAGCAGGTGCCAGGTCGTGCTGAAAAATGAAATCTTCATCTCCATAAAGCTTTTCAGCAGATGGAAACATGAAGTGCTCCAAAATCTCCTGATAGCTAGCTGCATTGACCCTGCCCTTGATAAAACACAGTGGACCAACACCAGCAGCTGACATGGAACCCCAGACCATCACTGACTGTGGGTACTTGACACTGGACTTCAGGCATTTTGGCATTTCCCTCTCCCCAGTCTTCCTCCAGACTCTGGCACCTTGATTTACGAATGACATGTAAAAGTTGCTTTCATCCGAAAAAAGTACTTTGGACCACTGAGCAACAGTCCAGTGCTGCTTCTCTGTAGCCCAGGTCAGGCGCTTCTGCCGCTGTTTCTGGTTCAAAAGTGGGTTCATGCTTCCATCTGCTGAAAAGCTTTATGGAGACGAAGATTTCATTTTTCAGCACGACCTGGCACCTGCTCACAGTGCCAAAACCACTGGTAAATGGTTTACTGACCAGGGTATTACTGTGCTCAATAGGCCTGCCAACTCTCCTGACCTGAACACCATAGAGAATCTGTGGGATATTGTGAAGAGAAAGTTGAGAGACGCAAGACCCAACACTCTGGATGAGCTTAAGGCTGCTATCGAAGCATCCTGGGCCTCCATAACACCTGAGCAGTGCCACAGGCTGATTGCCTCCATGCCACGCCGCATTGAAGCAGTCATTTCTGCAAAAGGATTCCCGACCAAGTATTGAGTGCATAACTGAACATAATTATTTGAAGGTTGACTTTTTTTGTTTTAAAAACACTTTTCTTTTATTGGTCGGATGAAATATGCTAATTTTTTGAGATAGGAAATTTGGGTTTTCATGAGCTGTATGCCAAAATCATCAATATTAAAACAATAAAAGGCTTGAATAACTTCAGTTGTGTGTATTTGAATCTAAAATATATGAAAGTCTAATGTTTATCAGTACATTACAGAAAATAATGAACTATATCACAATATGCTAATTTTTTGAGAAGATCCTGTAGAAAGTACATATGGCAGTCAGTCTCCATATCCCTCCCACTTCAGAATTAATTTAACATTTGAAGATAAGCAATACCTGATTCAGTTTCAAGGATGGGAATACATTTTGGATCACTTAGGGCCCTTTTTAACTTAAAAACAGAATTGCAATCGCACTGCAATCATGGAGCTCATAGCATAGGAGCTCAACCACATTTAATATGCAGCAAAATGATGATTGCGTTCAGCGCAAAATCACGTCACAAACGGATTGCACTGATGGAAGCGTTCATCTCATTTTCCATTTGTTTTTACTGTACCTACCATTTTGCGATCTCCAAGTGATCGGAATCAGATCGCAAAGTGCTGGTAGTGAAAAAGGGCCATAACCCACTTTTTAGCTGAGAAATACATATATTTACACTGAGTTGTATGTCAGTCTGGAAAAATGGAGAAATGAGGAAGACAGAGGGAACTGCAGTGACAGCGGTCCAGGTCATGTAAACTATTAGACCCCTTGCACACTATCGCATTATTATTTGTATAATTCCACTATTTGTATAGCACTTTTCTCAAATTGATTGTGAGGCAGCCACAAGAGTGCACTCAGTAGGCAGTAGCAGTGTTAGGGAGTCTTGCCGAAGAACTCCTACTGAATAGGTGCGGGCTTACTGAACAGGCAGATTTAACCTCAGGTCTCCTGTGTCAGAAGAAGAGCAAATTGTAAAATGTAAAATACCGTATGTGCAAACATAGACAAATAAGAAGTACGTTTTTTTCCAGAGAAAAATGAGCCATAAATTACTTTTCTCCTATGTTGCTGTCACTTACAGTAGGTAGCAGAAATCTGACAGAAGAGACAGGTTTTGGACTAGTCTATCTCTTCATGGGGGATTCTCAGCAAGGCAATTATTCTTTATAAAGATATCGCCTAAAAAGGATTTAAACAATGATGCTGGCCAGCTTTCCCTGCTTGCTGCACAGTTTTTTGACAGTTGGACATAGCAACTGCCATTCACTAAATGCTTTTGCAATTAAATAAATCAGTGAGAATCCTCTGGGAAAAAAATGTACTTCTTATTTCTTTATGTTTGCACATATTTTACATTTTACAATTCTTCGCCATAGTGCCCCTTTAAGCTACTGCCAATGCCCTCCCCCTGTCCAGCCCTGCCTATCCTATCCAGCCACTGTGGGTCCTCTTCTCCCACCGCTCCTCCACCAGTCCCACATGACAGTAGTCATTAGTCTTTATAAGACCCGCCGTGCGACGAGATGCGATGGAAGTGCTTCGGACGGTACAGAGGCTACGCAGACTCTGCAGTGCATTGCCGAGTGGTGCCGCTCGGCACGTGATTTCATTGGAGTAGTGGAACTGCAAAATTCTATTTAAATTTTTAAAGTACCGGTGTGGCACTTATGCACCGGTTGTTCAAAATCCAGTGACATACTTCTTGTCCAATTGCAAAAAGCAAGGGTTCCGGCACTGCTGTGCCTTTATTGGTTGCCATGTGCATACAGCTCAAAGTGCATCTAGCATCATGAAAGGGTGCACAAATCTGGTGGGTGGTGTAGCGGTGGCTTTGATACACAGGTCTGCCTGACAGCCGTTTCGCTCGTTGAAGCTTCTTCCGAGGCAGGTATCCAACATTCGTTCTGGTCCAGAGCACACTTATCCTGGCTGGTGGTGGTGATGGCCATAGACGGGGGACATCACGTGGTAGTGCCAATTCTGATCACCCTCTCTAAACACAACGTACTTCCTGTCCAACAAGGAGCATGTCACTAGGGAAAGGGGGAGGGGGAAGCGGAGCTAAATAAATTACCATATCGACGCACACAGCCACAGGGTGTTTAAACCATTAGCAGCTTCAATAGAGTTATCCCGTTTGAGATAAGGGCATTGCTTTTGACCTCAGTAGGCAGAACACGTTGTGCTGTAAATTCTTGGAATGCTTTGATGTCTCTCTACTAGCAGGGTATATAGACACTGAAAGCAGAAGTCCTCTATTATTGTCTCACACCGCCCCCTAGTGACAAGTGGCCATAAATATAAATTGCAGCAGTACTAATTAGTAGCAAGGAAATATAAGTAAGAAATAAAAAAAAAAACATGCTGAAATAAATATGCCTGGAGCTCTTGCAAGCCTCTAAATAAATTGGCTGCTAAAGAGTTAAAATATGAAATGGTGTGGAGCGATTGCCCCGTGTCGGGCTCTCCTGCCTGTGACATTATACTGCCACACTAGCGCCCCCTCCCCACCCCAATCTCCATTTGCTCAACTACTGTACAGCTAGGAAGCTCCTTGCCCAAATCTCTTATTACTGATCCAATGATGACCTCAGCATGGCCCGAGTCTTGCCCAATCCTGGGGTCACCCTGAATGACACGACATCGACTCGTCTGACCTATCTTTATACCTGAAACTTTTATTTATTAGTTTGGCTTTCATTTCCCATCATCCAATTACCATCTCCCCATAGTCCCCTAATGACATCAATATGTGTCTTTCATTTCCTACATATTTTGGTTTTGCTTATTTTCTCTGCAGATAAGTGAATATGAGTAGGGGAATGCTTGTGTATTGAGTAATGGCCCCCCGAGGAGGCTGAGATTGCTACATAGAGAACATATTTGAGGAATTAGGCAGACATATCCTGGGATTGCGGCACACACGCACTGCCCTGTGCACGGCCCTGACTCTGACTGCTGTCTGTCCTGCCTATCAGACAGTGATATCTCCTCGTTCTGTTCACTCCACAAAAATGGTGCTAAATATATATTTAAAGAGGAAGTTTAATGGGGGACAAAATGTAAGAAGTTAAAACATAGAAGAGAGATCAAAAAATGATTGATATTCACCATGTAATCCATTCACGTTGTTTGATCCACAACCAGACTGCAGGTTATCACCTTTACTACTTGCAGACACGAAAAAAAAACAAGCACCAACTGCCATTATTTATAACCACACCCCCTAACAAAGGCTATAATGGTTGTTTTTTTTTATAGATATATGTATTTATATAGATATATTTATATAGATATGGGCAGCACGGTGGCGTAGTGGTTAGCACTCTCGCCTTGCAGCGCTGGGTCCCCGGTTTGAATCCCAGGCGGGGCACTATCTGCAAAGAGTTTGTATGTTCTCACCATGTCTGCGTGGGTTTCCTCCCACATTCCAAAAACATACGGATAAGTTGATTGGCTCCCCCTAGAAAAAAAAAATTGGCCCTAGACTACAGTACTTACACTACATAATGTAGACATATGGCAATGGTAGGGATTAGACTGTGAGCTCCTTTGAGGGACAGTTAGTGACAAGATATATATATATACACTGTACAGGGCTGCGTAATATGTCGGCGCTATATAAATACTAAATAATAATAATAATAGATATACATATGGACAGAGGGAGATACTGGTTGCTTGGCAGTTGGAATAAATGTTATTTCCCACAATGCAACAAGGTTCACAGACAGGAAACTGTCAGGACCAAGGTCATGACATCACACTGTGGGAGGGGTTTCACCACAATATTTTCTTGTACTGCGCCTGTGCAGGATGCTCCCGGCAACAGGTAGGCGAATAAGGACACGAGTGGCCAGGCGCAGTGGCCATCGACTTGTAGGTCAGCGGTAACGAAAATGAGCCACGGCGGGGGACTGGAGGATCGTTCAGAGACAGCGCTGGCACACACTGGCTGCAGGGGGCTGGTAGAGGCCCCAGGTAAGTGAAACTCTTTTTTTTGGGGGGGGGGGGGGGGGAGAGGAGGTATTATAGGTTTCCTTTAAATCAAAGTGGACTTTATTCCTGGAAACACTAGAAGGCAGTGAGCGGTGACTATGGACTGGCTGATGCAGCTCTTACTCAGCTGACACTGATGAATGAGGGAGGATGTCTCTGCTGCGATCATCGGACAGTGAACAGTCAGTCAGACCCATCAGCCCAGTCGTAACCGATGAAAGAGGCTTCCTGTTCAATGATGAGCTGAGCTGCTTGCTGAGCTTTGGATGATCCATTTCCTCCAGGAAGTTGCAGAAAGCTTTGGCTGAGTAAGTCAGATAAGAAGTGAACTCATTTAGCAGCCCAGCAAAGCCCCGTCACTTTTCCTAATAATTTCCATCCCTGTCTCTGTCCAGTTCATCATCACTGCTCAATATCTCTGATATCACCTACCTCTAAAGGCACCCATAGACTTACCTCCCAACTTTCTGATATAAGAAGGACACCTTAAAGCAGTAAAAAACCCTGACGTAATATTCAATAAAAACATGTTTTCCTACTTTTTATATGCCATACGGTTTTCATATTTGCATTTGTGCATAAGTATTATTACTCATTTCATAAGTATTATTACTCATTTAGAAATTACAAGTTCCCAAAAGTACATTTTTTTTGCATTAAGAGCTGCCTTTGCGTTTTATTCATAACTGATTTTATTCATGTTTGTATTGAAGGCAGAAATGCTTTCAGTGTCTGTCTGTGTCCAGGAGCTTCTGCACAGTCAGAGAATGTGTCACATTCCTCACTTGATACAATTAAGTAAACACAAGATAACATTATCTACACTTGGGGCCTGATTCACAAAGAGGCGCAAACTGTTTGCACGCCAGTGAAAAGCCCTTTATCACGTCTAAACTCAGTTTAAGCGTGATAAGAAGAAACTCGCGCAAAATTCCCGAGCCCAAAGTTTTGCGCGCGCAGTTGTGCAGCGCACAGCGCAATGCGCCCATTAAACCCTATGGGACTTTGCAGAGCTAACTCAACGGTGCAAAGGTTATCACGCCTAAAGTCTTTTAGGCGTGATAACTTGGTTATCACCCGCTTTGTGAATCAGGCCCTTTGGATGCGTCCGGATTGCTCTGCACTGAACTTTCAAGACCTGTGCTTAACTAATTGAATGCTGTTCTAGTGAAAAAAAAAAGGTGGCAGTATATTATAAATAATTTGTAAATCATTTTTTAGAGCAAAGAAGAAATGCTGGATTTCATTCCGCTTTAAGACACGCCCCTGCCACACCTTTAACCACATCCCACAACACCCCTCACCATGCATTCCACAAGGAAATTATAAGCAAAAGACTTAGTTTTATCATCCAAACCACACTGGTCCTATCAGCATGCCTCCCAACTTTTTGAGTTAAGAAAGAGGGACACTTAAGTCACACCCCTGCCACACCCTAAACCACGCCCCTGACAAACCCCTAGTCACGCATACCATAAAGATTTCATATGAAATATATTCTAATCTAAACCACACTGGTCCTTTCTATCCTGGTTCATGTTCCTTCATTTCAGGGCCCATTTCCACTATCGCGAATTCGCATGCGTTTTTCACATGCAAATTCGCATAGCAATACAAGTGAATGGGACTGTTTCCACTTGTCAGGATTCCTTTGCGGTTTTCTGTGCAGAAAAAATATGCATGGCAGAGCCATCAGAATTTGCATGCCGCATACCGCTATGCGAATCGCATACAATGTATTTAATAGGAAATTCGCATGCTGTTTGGGTATGCAAATTTTCATGCGAATTTTCATGCAAATTCGCATAGAAACAATGGAAAAACACACCAGCACTGCCATGGCTAAATTCGCATACATCGTCATCCATGCTAATTCGGATGGAAACGGGCCCTGAACATTTTAAAATAGGAAATGTATCGATTTAAAAGATGGGAATAAAGTTTAGAGTCAATTAATAAAAAATGTCATTAAAAAAATACACATATTTACACAGATCTGTACATCAGTCCTGAAAGAGGGACAAATGGAGAACAAAGAGACAGAGTTCCCAAAGAGGAACTGACCCTCCAAAAGAAAGAGCAATGCATCAGTAGTGTTCCACTCAGTGCTGGTCGTAATGGAAAAATCTACGCTTACGGATCATTACGCGTCATTTTACGCTATTACGCATTACGGTTACGGCGTAGGAAATTATCTACGGTTCATCACTGTAATTACGCGTTAAATTACGCAGTTACGCGTAAGGATACAGTAATGTAGGCGCTTACACTACGATGTTACGCGTAGTGCCGTAATACCCATTAATGCGTACTTTTTGACGCATACGGACGATGTGTACGCAATAGCCGTCAATGTGACAGCTATTGCGTACACATCATTCGTATGCGTTAAAATGTACGCTTATATACTAAAGGGCGGGAGAAGATACTATTGGTTGCTTAGGATGTTGACTGATTGGCTACTCTTAGAAAAGGGGAGTTTTTACGTTAGTAATTACGCGTAAAATTACGCGTAAGTCTTCGTAAAATTACGCATACCTAGCAATTACGGTACACAGCGTAATTACGATACCACTTTAATATAAATAATTACGCGTAAGACCGTAAGTTACGTGTAGCGCTTACGCGTAAATTTGCATTGAATTACGATGCATAATTACGCTCATGCGTAATTTCGGCCCAGCACTGGTTCCACTTCCTTCATTTTAATTTTTGGAAATAAGAAATATATCAATTTAAAGTGTACATTTGTATATACTGTTCTCCTTTTCATTTTCCCAGCCTGAAAGAGTTAATATCCAGCTATGCATCTGTTTTTCTCCAGTCGGGACCCAGTCGGGCCATAGAGCCCCTCACTGATTACAAATTACAACTATAAAACACTTTCCTAAGCAGATAACTGGGCTTCTGATTGCAAGGGATAGATAGATAAAAAGGAATAGGTATTTTCCCTCTGGGATGCTTGTTAGACACTGGATGCTGATAGACACAATGCAATTGTCCTGTTGTGTGTACCAGCCTTAATATCACCTACCTCTCATATCACCAGTGGCATAGCAATAGGGGATGCAGAGGTAGTGACCGCACCGGAGCCCCTGGACCAAAAGGGCCCTCCTTCTTCCATCTTATTAGCTTTACATTGGTGCTATGCTGGTAATGAACACCTGTGTGTATGTGTATTGCATAGTGGTAAACCTTAAAGGACCACTATTCCGAAAAATTGTAACTGTAAATACATGTAAACACATACAAAGAAGAAGTATGTTTCTTCCACATTAAAAAAGCCATAAATAACTATTCTCCCACCTTGCTGTCACTTACAGTAGGTAATAGAAATCTGACAGAACCGACAGGTTTTGGGCTAGTCCATCTCATCATAGGTGATTTTCAGCATGGCTTTTATTTTTATAAAGATATTCCCTAAAAAGGATTTATACAGCCTCACTGCTCACTGCACACTTTTCTAGCAGTTGAACGGAGCAACTGCCATTCACTAATTGCTTTTGAAAATAAAGAAGTTTCTGAGAATCCCCCATGAAGAGATGGACTAGCCCAAAACCTGTCAGTTCTGTCAGATTTCTACTACCTGCTGTAAGTGACAGCAACATAGGAGAAAATTAATTTGTGGCTCATTTTACTCTGGAAGAAACGTACTTCTTATTTGTATCTGTTTACATGTATTTTAAATTTTTACAATTTCACGATAGTGGTCTGTTTCCTTACTCTGATTACATCTCTCTGACAGTGCAGCTGCTTGGTAGGTTTTGAGGTTCCATATCAGTAGAGTGCTTTGAGCCCTACGTAAAACTCGCATTGGGCCCCCACACTCCTTAGTATGCCACTGCATATCACCAAGGCCGGATATATACTTTTTATGCCCCTAGGCCAAGTATGTTGACACTCCCCTTTCTTGTGCCACGGTTGCCACCGCGCCCCTCCCATTCCATGAGCATACCCCTCTTCCATGTGTATCGTCCATGTACTGCAGCCCCTCCCATTCTATGTGCAGCCCCCTCTTTCATGTGTATCGTCCATGTACTGCAGCCCCTCCCATTCCATGTACAGCCCCCTCTTCCATGTGTATCGTCCATGTACTGCAGCCCCTCCCATTCCATGTGCAGCCCCCTCTTCCATGTGTATCGTCTATGTACTCCAGTCCCTCCCATTCCATGAGCATCCCCTTCTTCCATGTGTATCATCCATGTACTGCAGCCCCTCCCATTCCATGAGCATCCCCCTCTTCCATGTGTATCATCCATGTACTGCAGCCCCTCCCATTCCATGTGCAGCCCCCTCTTCCATGTGTATCATCCATGTACTGCAGCCCCTCCCATTCTATGTGCAGCCCCCTCTTCCATGTGCATCGTCCATGTACTGCAGCCCCTCCCATTCCATGTGCAGCCCCCTCTTCCATGTGTATCGTCCCTCTACTGCAGCCCCTCTCATTCCATGTGCAGCCCCCTCTTCCATGTGTATCGTCCATGTACTGCAGCCCCTCCCATTCCATGAGCATCCCCCTCTTCCATGTGTATCATCCAGCTCAATGATGAGCTGAGCTGCTTGCTGAGCTTTGGATGATCCATTTCCTCCAAGAAGTTGCAGAAAGCTTTGGCTGAGTAAGTCAGATAAGAAGTGAACTCATTTAGCAGCCCAGCAAAGCCGTGTCACTTTTCTCCTTTTAATTTCCATCCCTGTCTCTGTCCATTTGTCCAGTTCATCATCACTGCACAGAATCCCTGATATCACCCACCTCTAAAGGCACCCATAGACTTACCTCCCAACTTTCTGATATAAGAAGGACACCTTAAAGCAGTATAAAACCCTGACGTAATATTCAATAAAAACATGTTTTCCTACTTTTTATATGCCATACGGTTTTCATATTTGCATTTGTGCATAAGTATTATTACTCATTTAGAAATTACAAGTTCCCAAAAGTACATTTTTTTGCATTAAGAGCTGCCTTTGCATTTTATTCATAACTGATTTTATTCATGTTTGTATTGAAGCAGAAATGCTTTCAGTGTCTGTCTGTGTCCAGGAGCTTCTGCACAGTCAGAGAATGTGTCACATTCCTCACTTGATACAATTAAGTAAACACAAGATAACATTATCTACACTTGGGGCCTGATTCACAAAGAGGTACAAACTGTTTGCACGCCAGTGAAAGGCCCTTTATCACGCCTAAACTCAGTGTGTATCATCCATGTAGCGCAGCCCCTCCTATTCCATGTGCAGCCCCCTCTTCCATGTGTATCATCCATGTACAGCAACTCCTTCCATTCCATGTGCAGCCCCCCTCTTTCATGTGTATCATCCATGTACTGCAGCCCCTCCCATTCCATGTACAGCCCCCTCTTTCATGTGTATCATACATGTACAGCAATCTCTCCCATTCCATGTGCAGCCCCCTCTTCCATGTCTTCCATGTGTATCATCCATGTACAGTAGCCCCTCCCATTCCATGTACAGCTCCCTCTTCCATGTGTAACATCCATGTACAGTAGCCCCTCCCATTCCATGTACCGCTCCCTCTTCCATGTGTATCATCCATGTACAGCAGCCCCTCCCATTCCATGTGCACCCCCCTCTTCCATGTGTATCATCCATGTACAGCAATCTCTCCCATTCCATGTGCAGCCTCCTCCTTCATGTGTATCATCCATGTACAGCAGCCCCTCCCATTCTATGTGCAGCCCCCTCTTCCACGTGTATCATCCATGTACTGCAGCCCCCCTCCCATTCCATGTGCAGCCCCCTCTACCATGTGTATCATCCATGTACAGCAGCCCCTCCCATTCCATGTGCAGCCCCCTCTTCCATGTGTATCATCCATGTACAGCAATCTCTCCCATTCCATGTGCAGCCTCCTCCTCCATGTGTAACATCCATGTACTGCAGCCCCTCCCATTCCATGTGCAGTCCCCTCTTCCATGTGTATCCTCCATGTACACCAGCCCCTCCCATTCCATGTGCAGCCCCTTCTTCCATGTGTGACATCCAAGTACAGTAGCCCCTCCCATTCCATGTGCAGTCCCCTCTTCCACGTGTATCATCCATGTACTGCAGCCCCCATCCCATTCCATGTGCAGCCCCCTCTTCCACGTGTATCATCCATGTACTGCAGCCCCCATCCCATTCCATGTGCAGCCACCTCTTCCACGTGTATCATCCATGTACTGCAGCCCCCATCCCATTCCATGTGCAGCCCCCTCTTCCATGTGTATCATCTATATACAGCAGCCCCTCCCATTCCATGTGCTGCCCCCTCTTTTCTATGTGTATCATCCATGTACAGCAGCACCCCTCCCATTCCATGTGCAGCCCCCTCTTCCATGTGTATCATCCATGTACAGCAGCCCCTCCCATTCCATGTGCTGCCCCCTCTTTTCCATGTGTATCATCCATGTACAGCAGCACCCCTCCCATTCCATGTGCCGCCCCCCTTTTCCATGTGTATCATCCATGTACTGCAGCCCCTCTCTTTCATGTACAGGCATCCTTGAGCATCCGTTTCCCCTTTTCACATGTTGATCCCCATTTTCAGCCTCCTCTTTCATATGTTGTAACCCCTCCTTCATGTCTAGTGGCTCCCTTGGTTGGCTTGCAGCCGCCCGAGGCCCGGGCCTTTGTGTCTTTTACAGAAATCCAGCCCTGTATATCACCCACCTCTAATCAGATAAGTGAGGGAGGGGGGGGGGAGGTGTGAAAAAAAAAATCCCGGACAAAGGAAAGTAGACGTGTAAATCTGTGGTTATAATGTGCTGAATGAGTTGCATGTTTGTACAGATGTAAAGAGTAAAAATAAGTAATTGCCTAATTATTTTACACGTGAGTCATTCTCTGCTCATTTTTCTTGCTGAAGTTTGGCAAAACACGTTTATTCCTAGTTGGATACAAGCAGACGGCATAAACAATTTGACAAAAAGAATTTAAGATCAGGGCTGCCATATCACAGGAGTATTTAATAATGGAACCGGTAAATTAACATTCCATTTTCTGGGCTCTTATGGAGTTTACTTTTTACACAGATTCACAAAACTGCAGTTACATTTACAGCTGTTGTTAATGAGAGGTTGAGTTTAAACAAGTCAGCTCACTATGCAACTATTAAACAGCAACACTTGGCCTGGAAACAATTATGTTTACAGTCCGGAAGATTAGACGATTTTGTAACCGCAGTGCCAACTAAGAGAGAAAATAGGGAGGGGGGGGGGGGGAGAAGGGAGGGAGGATGGGGTAGGTAAGGAGTATATGATCGTGAGTGCCTATTGCAATGCTAGGGAACTATTTGTATGTCCTCTTGGTGAGTCAGCATGGTGCATTTTTTAATCTAATGTTGGCCAGAGATTTTCTAGCCCATCCAATTAATACACGCAACCAATTTTAGCCCAAAATTGATCGGATTGTAGATCGGACATTCTTTTGGCAGCAACATGTTTATCAGATTAGCACGGCATAATCAAAAGAGGCCTAAATCATATTACATAAAGCAGTCTTCCAGAGCAGGAAGTGTTTGAGTGGCCTAATTCCAAGCTGCAGGCAATTTACATTTAATTTGCATGCAGGTCAAAATCGTTTGCATCTCACTGACCGTCTTTAGCAATGAACAAATGAAAAGATGTTTTTTTTTAACCTCCTGGGGGATACAATTATATCGCCCAGGAGGTGGCGCAGCACTATTTTTTAATTTTTTTTATTTTTTAAATCATGTAGCGAGCCAAGGGCTCGCTACATGATAGCCGCTGTGCAGCGGCATCCCCCCACCCCCTCCGATCGCCTCCGGCAATCAAAGCAAACAGGAAATCCCGTTCAGAACGGGATTTCCTGTTTGGCTTCCCCCGTCGCCATGGAGACGATCGGGATGACGTCATCGACGTCAACGACGTCGTGACGTCAGAGGGAGTCCCGATCCACCCCTCAGCGCTGCCTGGCACTGATTGGCCAGGCTGCGCACGGGGTCTTGGGGGGGGGAGCGGCGCGGCACGGCGGATAGCGGCGAATCAGCGCGGAGCGGCGGCGATCGGTATATACACGCAGCTAGCAAAGTGCTAGCTGCGTGCAACAAAAAAAAAATTTTGCAAATCGGCCCACCAGGGCCTGAGAAATCCTTTGTGGCGGCTTACCCCGAGCTCAGCTCGGGATTATCCCCCAGAGGGTTAAATGCCCCTGAAAGTAGTTTCTAAAGTGGTGAGTCTTGTCTGCAGTCACATGTCACAGGCAGGAAATGAGATCCTCTTCCTGTCTGAGTGTCACGGGTGCTTCCTCAGCATTGGGGAAAACCTCTGGACAGTGCTGACAGCTTTACATCTATTGCACTTAGGGGCCTCCATGTAAATGGGACTATACAGTGTTTATGTAGACTGTGGAGCAGTTGTAGGTAATAGGCATGAATTTCCTGCCCTACAAATAAGGCCGGCCGGAGAATGCAGCAATGGAAAACAAGTTTAACAGAATACGGACACCAAGAGCCAAATGTAGTGTAGTATGTACTGGTAGTAGAAATTAAGTATGATAGAGTAATAAGCTTAGCTATACTCACAAAGCAGTCCTGACCCCACTCAGGACTAAGAAGTCGCTCCCCGTAGATGAGGAAAAAATGGAGTAACACCCCTCCACCAGGGGTGGACTGGATATAGTCCGGGGGACAATGCAATGCATTTCGCAGGTTTGATCCTGCTTCATCAGGCCATAACAATGGAGCAATAGTATATGTGGTCAATAGAAGAGCCAGGCACCTCTGCACAGAGGTGCCTGGCTCTTCTACTAACCACATATGCTATTGCTGCTCTGTTGTTATTGCCTGATGAAGCAGGATCAAACCTGCGAAACGCGTTGCATTGTCTCCCCTGAGTATGTAAATAAACTTGTTCTATTTGACAAACACATAGGCAATTTTTGTGTCTGCTTGGAGGAGGAAATTCCACCACAGCCTCCTCATGTTTTAAACTTTTTAGATTATTTTATCCTTTTGGCACCTCTGTATCCATACTAGGCTGAGTTTTACATGAGAAGTGTATCACAGGGCACTTAGACAGTTACTGCAGGATTCCCAGAAGTTAAAAAAAGACAGCTACATGTACAGGATCTTCTCCAAAAATTAGCATATTGTGATAAAGTTCATTATTTTCTGTAATGATAAACATTAGACTTTCATATATTTTAGATACAAATACACACAACTGAAGCCTGTTTATTGTTTTAATATTGATGATTTTGGCATACAGCTCATGAAAACCCAAATTTCCTATCTCAAAAAAGTAGCATATTTCATCCGACCAATTAAAGAAAAGTGTTTTTAAAAACAAAAAAAGTCAACCTTCAAATAATGATGTTTAGTTATGCACTCAATACTTGGTCGGGAATCCTTTTGCAGAAACGACTGCTTCAATGCGATGTGGCATGGAGGCAATCAGCCTGTGGCACTGCTCAGGTGTTATGGAGGCCCAGGATGCTTCGATAGCGGCCTTAAGCTCATCCAGAGTGTTGGGTCTTGCATCTCTCAACTTTCTCTTCACAATATCCCACAGATTCTCTATCGGGTTCAGGTCAGGAGAGTTGGCAGGCCAATTGAGCACAGTAATACCATGGTCAGTAAACCATTTACCAGTGGTTTTTGCACTTTTCGTGCTGAAAAATGAAATCTTCATCTCCATAAAGCTTTTCAGCAGATGGAAACATGAACCCACTTTTGAACCAGAAACAGCGGCAGAAGCGCCTGACCTGGGCTACAGAGAAGCATCACTGGACTGTTGCTCAGTGGTCCAAAGTACTTTTTCCGGATGAAAGCAACTTTTACATGTCATTCGGAAATGCACTGATAAACATTACACTTTCATATATTTTAGATTGAAATACACACAACTGAAGTAGTTCAAGCCTTTTATTGTTTTAATATTAGAATAGTAAAAGCCAAAGCCCAAGTATTGTATAAACTGTTATAAGTACTGTAGTCTAAATCACTTTACCCACTTCACCACTGGCTGAATAGAGTACTGGTAAAGGGCACTGCCTTTGACATGAGCGACCAGGGTTCGAATCCTAGCTAGGGTCAGTACCTATTCAGTAAGTAGTTCAAGGCAAGACTCCCTAACACTGCAGGGTGGCCTCTTGAGCATGTCCCAGTGGCTGCAGCTCTTGAGTGCTTTGAGTCCAACAGGAGAAAAGTGCTATACAAATGTTTGGATTATTATATCGGATTATTAGTAAGGGGGTTTCTCCCTTCTGTACCAGAGCAATTTTCACCCGTCAGTGCTCCTCCCATTCATTTGCCAATAACTTTATAGCTACTTATCACAATAAAATAGTCTATATCTTGTTTTTTTCATCACCAATTAGGCTTTTTTTTTTGGTGGTACATTTTGCTAACCATTTGAATGGAAATAATAAATAATAATAATAAAAAAATACTTTTAAATTTTTGGCCATTATAGATTTAAAATAACGTTCTACTTTTTAAAACGTTTTAAAACGTTCTACTGTATATAAAACCGACACGTTTTATTTTCCCATTTGTCCCGGTTTTTGCAGCATTTAAAAAAAATTCCCCAGTACAATGTATGACGCCAATATTTTATTTGTAAATAAAGGTGTATTTTTTTCAGACGGCGTCTGACGAGTATCTACGTCCTGCTGGGTGTAGACATGGCTGGATTTCAGGGATGGCCACATAGGCTGTGGCCTAGGGCACCAGGAAAGCAAGGGGCGGGCTGTGGACAGCAGGTAGACAGTAGAAGTTAGCCTGCCGAACATTCATCTTGCTACACAGAGTTTGCACATAGCATTTGGCGGCAACAAACAGCCGGATTTGGCACTCTGTGGAGAATCGGGCAGCGAATGGGCACTTTCAGTGATCGCTGAGCCACCTGTCACTCACCAAATATGCCGCTCACCAAGGAGCTTACCATCGAATCCCTGCCATTACTAATCACTAACTGTCACTAACCGTCCTCAGAGGAGCCTACAGTCTAATCCCTGCCATGCTGGGGAGGGGTTAGGATGCTGTAGGTCCTGGGGTCGCTGCTGATAGTGGGCCTTGGGCAGTAAAAAGTACAAATCCGGCCCTGGGCGTACATATACTGCCGCGGAAAGGGGTTAAAATACTTTAAAAGCACATTGAAAACAACCCAAAAACATTGTTTATACCAAATGTCCATAATATAGTTGTCCAAAATAGGGGCTTAACTATAAATCATGGGGGCCCCTAGCAAAACTTGGATGCCCCCCCTTCCAATGTTCACACCCCTTCGATTGCCTCCCCCTGGTGACCCTCCCATCCTGGGTGCCCATCTCACAAGGGTCATAGAGCAAGTGTGGCCATCATATTATTCACACCCATAACAAGTGTAGCCACAAAACCCCTAATCTGAAGGATGGACCCCTTTATCAGAGGGAGTGAGGCAGTAGTTGGGGCCCCCTTACAGCTCTGGGCCCCCCTGTGGTTGCAGGCGTACTGCCCTGCAGAAATGGATTAGGATGACATGTGGCCATGGGCAAGGTAGCACTTTTTGCCCACCGCTGATGGTCTCCTGGCTTTCTTTAGTAAGATTTGGTGAGCGCTAGCATCCCCCAGGCCCCTAGACTCTCTCCAGGCCCTGGGCAACTGCCTAGGTCGGCCTTTCAATTAACAGGCTCTGCTCTTCTGTAGTTACTTAGTTACGTATAGAGAAGTAGCTCGGCACTCGGGAAAAGGGGAGGAGCTAAAGTCCTCACACATAAGACAAAATGTAGAAGAAAAAAACATCCATGAGTAGTGATGGTGTCAGATGTGGCAGAGGACGTGCAGCACGGTGGGGTAGTTATTAGCGCTCTTGCCTTGCAGCACTGGGTTCCTGGTTTGAATCCCAGCCAGGTCAACATCTGCAAGGAGTTTATATGTTCTGCGTGGGTTTCCTCTGGGCACTCCAGTTTCCTCCCACATCCAAAAAACACACAGATAAGTTAATTGGCTTCCCCCTGAAAACTGGCCCTAGACTACGATACATACTGTACATGATACATACATAGATATATAACTATGGCAGGGATTAGATTGTGAGCCCCTCTGAGGAACAGTTAGTGAAAAAAAAAGACTCTATATACTCTGTAAAGTGCTGCGGAAGATGTCGGCGCTATATAAATACTAAATAATAATAATAATAAGGACGTGCTGCTGGTAAACTAGTGGAAGAAACACTCATAGGATATGTATACAAAGAGAAGCAGCAGTATGAATTAAACCAAACCTGGTATAGTGCTGTGCTGTTGGTGGGGAAGAGAGGTGACCAGAGGAAAGTAGGACATTATCCCTGCACTTTGATTGGCCCAATAGGCTGCCTGTCAAGTTTCCTGTCAAGTGACAGGCAGCCTATTGGGCCAATCAAAGTGTGGGAATAATGTCCTTTAAATTGTTTGGATTCACAGGGGCTCAGGGCAGGACGAGTGGAGCTCTCGTCATTGCCAATTAGCAGGCATAAGTTCGTAGCACTCGCTATGCTACTCTGATAAGGCATGCTAACTCTGATAAGGCATGCTAACTCTGATAAGGCATGTTGTTTGTTATAGTGAATCAACCCCAATATGTCATAAGGTTTTTTTCATTTCAAGATTGCTTTAGCAGCCAAAAACCACCACAGCCAGTTATTTGCAGTTAATTTATTGGGAAGTCAGTTATTTTCAGTTGAGAAAAATGGTACTTAGGTACAATATCCTTCCAACCTCCATTACCACAAGCCCGCACACAGTGCAGCTCCCCTGCATGCTGTGTACAGTAACTCATATTGGGAACTAAAGCAGCGCTTGGAGGCGGCGGAACTAAGGGCGGGCAGAGAGGAGGAGCAACTGCCACTTCCACCCTGCCCATAATTGACGTTCTGCTCATTTAAAGATTATAACTGAACAAAACGGGGCCACAGGGTGCGCTGGAGGGAGAGGATGGTGCTGTGACATATGTCACAGCACCACTAATAAAACAGCATTAAAATTGGGTCAAGATACTTTAACATATGTAGCAATTTTAGTGATGATAGAATGTACGGGGGTTTTACTATTAAACGCTAAACTCAGCGAGAAATTACACTAAAATTTTGCAAAATTATGAATGGACTTTACGAAATCAATTGAATGTCCAAATCATAATTAAGTATGGCCGTCAGGGTCGGATTTGTACTTTTTACTGCCCAAGGCCCACTATCACAAGCTGGCCCGGACCGACAGCATCCTAACCCCCCCCCCCCCCCCCCCCCCCAACACGGCAGGGATAAAATTGTAGGCTCCTCTGAGGACAGTTAGTGACATGATTGCAAGGATTACATTATAAGCTCCTTTGTGGACAGTTAGTGGCATGATGGCAGGGATTACATTATAAGCTCCATTGTGGACAGTTAGTGGCATGATGGCAGGGATTACATTATAAACTCCTTTGTGGACAGTTAGTGGCATGATGGCAGGGATTACATTATAAGCTCCTTTGTGGACAGTTAGTGGCATGATGGCAGGGATTACATTATAAACTCCTTTGTGGACAGTTAGTGGCATGATGGCAGGGATTACATTATAAGCTCCATTGTGGACAGTTAGTGGCATGATGGCAGGGATTACATTATAAACTCCTTTGTGGACAGTTAGTGGCATGATGGCAGGGATTACATTATAAGCTCCTTTGTGGACAGTTAGTGGCATGATGGCAGGGATTACATTATAAACTCCTTTGTGGACAGTTAGTGGCATGATGGCAGGGATTACATTATAAGCTCCTTTGTGGACAGTTAGTGGCATGATGGCAGGGATTACATTATAAGCTCCATTGTGGACAGTTAGTGGCATGATGGCAGGGATTACATTATAAACTCCTTTGTGGACAGTTAGTGGCATGATGGCAGGGATTACATTATAAGCTCCTTTGTGGACAGTTAGTGGCATGATGGCAGGGATTACATTATAAACTCCTTTGTGGACAGTTAGTGGCATGATGGCAGGGATTACATTATAAGCTCCTTTGTGGACAGTTAGTGGCATGATGGCAGGGATTACATTATAAGCTCCTTTGAGGACAGTTAGTGACATGATGGCAGGCAGCCTTTTGACCACTGTTCAGGTCTGCATTCTGCAGGTCTCTGGAAGAGAGACCTTTTGTCAGTTGTGCAGCTTGCTGCTGAGGAATTTGCATATGTTTGTCATGCAGATTGCCTAGCCACATCCTTTGTGGGCTTGCTCTATAAAGAGCTATGTTTCCCACAGTAAGTCGCTGGTCATAAAGGATTTATCCTGTGAAACACTACGGAGAGTGTCAGCCTTGCTCATTATTTGAAGATTAGTTTAGAGTAATTCCTGGGACTGCACTTGGCAGGTTTCCCTAGTGCAGTTAGGATTGCATATCTGTTTTGTTTGTCTGTTGCGATTGTCCTGTCCCTGCGGTGGTCGACAGGAAGTCGTTCTGATCTTTGTTCTTGGAGTATAGCTGGAGCAGCGGTTGCTACCAGCTATCTCCTCTATCTGTCTTGCCTGGATCGCACTCGTTTAGCGCTAGTGCTGTGGATCCGTCTGATCTCCATCTCTCTGTCTCCCTGGATCGCACTGGCCTCTTTTCGCTAGTGCTGTGGATCCTTCT
This sequence comes from Hyperolius riggenbachi, assembly GCF_040937935.1. Taxonomy (NCBI): domain Eukaryota; kingdom Metazoa; phylum Chordata; class Amphibia; order Anura; family Hyperoliidae; genus Hyperolius; species Hyperolius riggenbachi. Next base: position 40,388,014 of record NC_090647.1, on the reverse strand, counting down.
GTTCTGTCTTCCTGGATCGCACCAGCCTCTTGCGCTAGTGCTGTGGATCCTTCTGGTCTGCTACTCTGTACTTGGATCGCACTAGCATCTTGCGCTAGCGCTGTGAATCCTTCTGTTCTGTCTTCCTGGATTGCGCTAGCCACTTTCGCTAGTGCTGTGGATCCTATCTCTCGCTTGTTCATGTTTTCGTGTGTCTGTCTTGTCTGCTGCGAACGCTTGCTGGAGGCTCGGTGAGGTAACCGTTAAGCAAGCGCTCACGTCCTCTGTTTCATGTTTGTTTGTCGGTGGTTAGTTAGACGTGCTTGTCTCTATTGTGCTTATCACGTGGAGACCGCGCATAAACGCGTGCACTGTTGCGAATGAGTGCGGTGTTCGCGTTTAGCTAGCATTTGTTATTTTCCTTATTTCCTCATTGTATGATTTGCTGTGCCTTTGCTACTCTCGTGCTCTGCCTTGCTGTAGCCTTGTGTCACATCTGGCGATCGCACCTCTCGTGATCGCGTTCCTACTTCATATCTGCTGTGGTGTGTGCACCGTCGCGGGTTGGCGACTAGTTTGGTGCACACACATACAATCTGTCTCTGTGCTCATTCTCAATCGCCTCTCTTGCGATTGCGTTTCTTCCCTTCGTACAATTCCTGTCTGGCGTGTGTGGTAGGGCAGAGGAGCTGTTCCTCTGCACTCCATAGCTCCACCTGCCGAGAGGAATTTCCCTCTACAGGTGCATTACACCTTTTTCTGGGTTCCCGCAAATTATAAGCTTGTGGAGGATTTCCGCAGTGTCAGCGCACATCCTGTGCCCTGATCACAGAGAGAATTCCACAATCGTTACAATTACATTATAAGCTCCTTTGTGGACAGTTAGTGGCATGATGGCAGGGATTACATTATAAGCTCCTTTGTGGACAGTTAGTGACATGATGGCAGGGATTACATTATAAGCTCCTCTGTGGACAGTTAGTGGCATGATGGCAGGGATTACATTATAAGATCCTTTGTGGACAGTTAGTGACATGATGGCAGGGATTACATTATAAACTCCTTTGAGGACAGTTAGTGAAGTGATGGCAGGGATTACATTATAAGATCCTTTGTGGACAGTTAGTGACATGATGGCAGGGATTATATTATAAGCTCCTTTGTGGACAGTTAGTGACATGATGGCATCAATTACATTATAAGCTCCTTTGCGGACAGTTAGTGACGTGGTGGCAGGGATTACATTATAAACTCCTTTGAGGACAGTTAGTGACGTGGTGGCAGGGATTACATTATAAGATCCTTTGAGGACAGTTAGTGACATGATGGCAGGGATTACATTATAAACTCCTTTGCGGACAGTTAGTGAAGTGATGGCAGGGATTACATTATAAGATCCTTTGAGGACAGTTAGTGACATGATGGCAGGGATTACATTATAAACTCCTTTGCGGACAGTTAGTGACATGGTGTCAGGGATTAGATTGTAAGCGCATTTGGTGAGTGACAGGCAGCTCAGAGATCACTGTAAGTGCCCATTTGCTGCCCCTTCATCCCCCCAGTGCCAGATCCGGCTTTTGGTAGCCGCCCACCGCTATGCGCAAACTGTGTGTAGCAGGACGAATATTCAACAGGCTAACTGCTACTGCCACCCTGCTGCTCACAGCCCACCCCTTGCTTTCCCGGTGATCTAGGCCATGGCCTTTTGGCCTTGCCTGAAATCCGGCGATGATGGCCGTAAGTAGCTGATTACACTCATCACTACTTCCTGCATCTGTCTTGTAAGGCATTATAATAGATGTTTCCTGACTCCTGGAATGTGAATTATGTTTCTTTTCTGGGGGGAAATGCATTAATTTCAGCATGGAAAAAGTCAATATCCAAGGCGCTGAACCTGTAAGACAAATACGAGAGTGAAAAGCCAAGAGCTGCATTTTCCTATCCTCATGTGTTATTGTAAGAAGCACATGTTCCTTCCCATCAGCAGATCCGAGCAATTCAATTCTCCAGCCTGCATATAGAAGCCATATGAAGAACATCCTACATACCAGGCTTACCGCAAGTCCTAGTGCAGATTCTTAAAGAGACCCGAGCACCTGGACCTGAAAAACGGTAAAATGAACCTCCCCATAAGGGGTGTGCCTGGTGTGGCTCCCTACTAATCATTGAAATCAGTGGTTTACAGTAGTGTTGGGCGAACAGTGTTCGCCACTGTTCGGGTTCTGCAGAACATCACCCTGTTCGGGTGATGTTCGGGTTCGGCCGAACACCTGATGGTGTTCGGCCAAACTGTTCGGCCATATGGCCGAACTAAGAGCGCATGGCCGAACGTTACCCGAACGTTCGGCTAGCGCTGTGATTGGCCGAACGGGTCACGTGTAGTGTTGGGCGAACATCTAGATGTTCGGGTTCGGGCCGAACATGGCCGAACTCCGAACAAAATGGAAGTCAATGGGGACCCGAACTTTCGTGCTTTGTAAAGCCTCCTTATATGCTACATACCCCAAATTTACAGGGTATGTGCACCTTGGGAGTGGGTACAAGAGGAAAAAAAATTTAGCAAAAAGAGCTTATAGTTTTTGAGAAAATCGATTTTAAAGTTTCAAAGGGAAAACTGTCTTTTAAATGCGGGAAATGTCTGTTTTCTTTGCACAGGTAACATGCTTTTTGTCGGCATGCAGTCATAAATGTAATACATATAAGAGGTTCCAGGAAAAGGGACCGGTAACGCTAACCCAGCAGCAGCACACGTGATGGAACAGGAGGAGGGTGGCGCAGGAGGAGAAGGCCACGCTTTGAGACACAACAACCCAGGCCTTGCATGAGGACAAGAAGCGTGCGGATAGCAATTTGCATTTTGTCGCCATGCAGTCATAAATGTAATACAGATGAGAGGTTCAATAAACAGGGACCGGAAACGCTAACCCATCACAGATGTTCATTGTTCATGTTACTTGGTTGGGGTCCGGGAGTGTTGCGTAGTCGTTTCCAATCCAGGATTGATTCATTTTAATTTGAGTCAGACGGTCTGCATTTTCTGTGGAGAGGCGGATACGCCGCCGATCTGTGACGATGCCTCCGGCAGCACTGAAACAGCGTTCCGACATAACGCTGGCTGCCGGGCAAGCCAGCACCTCTATTGCGTACATTGCCAGTTTGTGCCAGGTGTCTAGCTTCGATACCCAATAGTTGAAGGGTGCAGATGGATTGTTCAACACAGCTACGCCATCTGACATGTAGTCCTTGACCATCTTCTCCAGGCGATCGGTGTTGGAGGTGGATCTGCACGCTTGCTGTTCTGTGTGCTGCTGCATGGGTGTCAGAAAATGTTCCCACTCCAAGGACACTGCCGATACCATTCCCTTGTGGGCACTAGCTGCGGCTTGTGTTGTTTGCTGCCCTCCTGGTCGTCCTGGGTTTGCGGAAGTCAGTCTGTCGGCGTACAACTGGCTAGAGGAGGGGGAGGATGTCAATCTCCTCTTTAAAGTCTCCACAAGGGCCTGCTGGTATTTTTCCATTTTGACCTGTCTGGCTCTTTCTTCAAGCAGTTTTGGAACATTGTGTTTGTACCGTGGATCCAGAAGGGTATAAACCCAGTAATTGGTGTTGTCCAGAATGCGCACAATGCGTGGGTCGCGTTCAATGCAGTCCTAGGCCAAAGAGGTCATAGCCTAGGGTCACAAAACCTGTTTATTGGGCAATTTCAATGGTGGCGAGTCTGACGTACATAAATCGCAGCAATGGCCGTTAGCAACGTCTGAATCTCACGAAATGTCTCATGCAGGTAGAAGACATATTGTTAGACTTGGGCTCCAAAGATGGGTTCCCTACATCTCTGCAAACCAGAGTTACAGGGCTCCAAATTTGGTAAAATCCCCCATAGGCTTTCATTGGGCCTCCTATTTACAGTTCCAAAATCTCACATCTTTTCAAAGGGCAATTACTCAGCAGTGGCAAATTTTCTAGCATTGTAGGGACCCTTAGGGGGAACATGACTGGTGAGTTTCGGGCCCCTAGGCCAAAGAGGTCATAGCCTAGGGTCACAAAAACCTGTTTATTTGGGCTATTTCAATGGTAGTGATGGTGACGTACATAAATCGCAGCAATGGCCGTTAGCAAAGTCTGAATCTCATGAAATGTCTCATGCAGGTAGAAGACATATTGTTAGACTTGGATTCCAAAGATGGGGTCCCTACATCTCTGCAAACCAGAGTTACAGGGGTCCAAAATTGGTAAAATCCCCCATAGGATTTCATTGCCTCCCTATTCCACTTTCCAAAATCTCACATCTTTTCAAAGGGCAATGGCTCAGCAGTACCAAATTTTCTAGCATTGTAGGGACCCTTAGGGGGAACATGACTGGTGAGTTTCGGGCCCCTAGGCCAAAGAGGTCATAGCCTAGGGTCACAAAAACCTGTTTATTTGGGCTATTTCAATGGTAGTGATGGTGGCGTACATAAATCTCAGCCATGGCCATTAGCAACGTCTGAATCTCACGGAATGTCTCATGCAGGTAGAAGACATATTGTTAGACTTGGATTCCAAAGATGGGGTCCCTACATCTCTGCAAACCAGAGTTACAGGGGTCCAAAATTGGTAAAATCCCCCATAGGCTTTCATTGGGCCTCCTATTTACCGTTCCAAAATCTCACACCATTTCAAAGGGCAATGGCTCAGCAGTGGCAAAACTCACCAGTCATGATCCCCCTAAGGGTCCCTACAATGCTAGAAAATTTGGTACTGCTGAGCCATTGCCCTTTGAAAAGATGTGAGATTTTGGAAAGTGAAATAGGGAGGCAATGAAATCCTATGGGGGATTTTACCAATTTTGGACCCCTGTAACTCTGGTTTGCAGAGATGTAGGGACCCCATCTTTGGAATCCAAGTCTAACAATATGTCTTCTACCTGCATGAGACATTTCGTGAGATTCAGACTTTGCTAACGGCCATTGCTGCGATTTATGTACGTCACCATCACTACCATTGAAATAGCCCAAATAAACAGGTTTTTGTGACCCTAAGCTATGACCTCTTCGGCCTAGGGGCCCGAAACTCACCAGTCATGTTCCCCCTAAGGGTCCCTACAATGCTAGAAAATTTGGTACTGCTGAGCCATTGCCCTTTGAAAAGATGTGAGATTTTGGAAAGTGAAATAGGGAGGCAATGAAATCCTATGGGGGATTTTACCAATTTTGGACCCCTGTAACTCTGGTTTGCAGAGATGTAGGGACCCCATCTTTGGAATCCAAGTCTAACAATATGTCTTCTACCTGCATGAGACATTTTGTGAGATTCAGACTTTGCTAACGGCCATTGCTGCGATTTATGTACGCCACCATCACTACCATTGAAATAGCCCAAATAAACAGGTTTTTGTGACCCTAGACTATGATCTCTTTGGCCTAGGGGCCCGAAACTCACCAGTCATGTTCCCCCTAAGGGTCCCTACAATGCTAGAAAATTTGGTACTGCTGAGCCATTGCCCTTTGAAAAGATGTGAGATTTTGGAAAGTGAAATAGGGAGGCAATGAAATCCTATGGGGGATTTTACCAATTTTGGACCCCTGTAACTCTGGTTTGCAGAGATGTAGGGACCCCATCTTTGGAATCCAAGTCTAACAATATGTCTTCTACCTGCATGAGACATTTCGTGAGATTCAGACTTTGCTAACGGCCATTGCTGCGATTTATGTACGCCACCATCACTACCATTGAAATAGCCCAAATAAACAGGTTTTTGTGACCCTAGGCTATGACCTCTTCGGCCTAGGGGCCCGAAACTCACCAGTCATGTTCCCCCTAAGGGTCCCTACAATGCTAGAAAATTTGGTACTGCTGAGCCATTGCCCTTTGAAAAGATGTGAGATTTTGGAAAGTGAAATAGGGAGGCAATGAAATCCTATGGGGGATTTTACCAATTTTGGACCCCTGTAACTCTGGTTTGCAGAGATGTAGGGACCCCATCTTTGGAATCCAAGTCTAACAATATGTCTTCTACCGGCATGAGACATTTCGTGAGATTCAGACGTTGCTAACGGCCATGGCTGAGATTTATGTACGCCACTATCACTACCATTGAAATAGCCCAAATAAACAGGTTTTTGTGACCCTAGGCTATGACCTCTTTGGCCTAGGGGCCCGAAACTCACCAGTCATGTTCCCCCTAAGGGTCCCTACAATGCTAGAAAATTTGCCACTGCTGAGTAATTGCCCTTTGAAAAGATGTGAGATTTTGGAACTGTAAATAGGAGGCCCAATGAAAGCCTATGGGGGATTTTACCAAATTTGGAGCCCTGTAACTCTGGTTTGCAGAGATGTAGGGAACCCATCTTTGGAGCCCAAGTCTAACAATATGTCTTCTACCTGCATGAGACATTTCGTGAGATTCAGACGTTGCTAACGGCCATTGCTGCGATTTATGTACGTCAGACTCGCCACCATTGAAATTGCCCAATAAACAGGTTTTGTGACCCTAGGCTATGACCTCTTCGGCCTAGGACTGCATTGAACGCAACCCACGCATTGTGCGCATTCTGGACAACACCAATTACTGGGTTTATACCCTTCTGGATCCACGGTACAAACACAATGTTCCAAAACTGCTTGAAGAAAGAGCCAGACAGGTCAAAATGGAAGAATACCAGCAGGCCCTTGTGGAGACTTTAGAGAGGAGATTGACATCCTCCCCCTCCTCTAGCCAGTTGTACGCCGACAGACTGACTTCCGCAAACCCAGGACGACCAGGAGGGCAGCAAACAACACAAGCCGCAGCTAGTGCCCACAAGGGAATGGTATCGGCAGTGTCCTTGGAGTGGGAACATTTTCTGACACCCATGCAGCAGCACACAGAACAGCAAGCGTGCAGATCCACCTCCAACACCGATCGCCTGGAGAAGATGGTCAAGGACTACATGTCAGATCTCGTAGCTGTGTTGAACAATCTATCTGCACCCTTCAACTATTGGGTATCGAAGCTAGACACCTGGCACAAACTGGCAATGTACGCAATAGAGGTGCTGGCTTGCCCGGCAGCCAGCGTTATGTCGGAACGCTGTTTCAGTGCTGCCGGAGGCATCGTCACAGATCGGCGGCATATCCGCCTCTCCACAGAAAATGCAGACCGTCTGACTCAAATTAAAATGAATCAATCCTGGATTGGAAACGACTACGCAACACTCCCGGACCCCAACCAAGTAACATGAACAATGAACATCTGTGATGGGTTAGCGTTTCCGGTCCCTGTTTATTGAACCTCTCATCTGTATTACATTTATGACTGCATGGCGACAAAATGCAAATTGCTATCCGCACGCTTCTTGTCCTCATGCAAGGCCTGGGTTGTTGTGTCTCAAAGCGTGGCCTTCTCCTCCTGCGCCACCCTCCTCCTGTTCCATCACGTGTGCTGCTGCTGGGTTAGCGTTACCGGTCCCTTTTCCTGGAACCTCTTATATGTATTACATTTATGACTGCATGCCGACAAAAAGCATGTTACCTGTGCAAAGAAAACAGACATTTCCCGCATTTAAAAGACAGTTTTCCCTTTGAAACTTTAAAATCGATTTTCTCAAAAACTATAAGCTCTTTTTGCTAATTTTTTTTTCCTCTTGTACCCACTCCCAAGGTGCACATACCCTGTAAATTTGGGGTATGTAGCATGTAAGGAGGCTTTACAAAGCACAAAAGTTCGGGTCCCCATTGACTTCCATTATGTTCGGAGTTCGGGTCGAACACTCGAACATCGCGGCCATGTTCGGCCTGTTCGGCCCGAACCCGAACATCTAGATGTTCGCCCAACACTAGTTTACAGATGATTTTCCTGTCCACATTCTAGTGGTAGGCAGTTAGTGATGATATGTAATCTAATGGCTGGCAAGTAGTCATTGGGGAAATGTAGTGGTAGGCAGCTAGTGAGGGTAGATTCTAGTGGTGTTCAAGCAGCGATCAGTAGATTCAAGTGATGAAGAAGCAGTGAGTGCTAGATTAAAGCTACAGGCAGGTAGGGTCCCAGTAACAGTGGGTGGCAAGTAGCTGTAAGAACTAAATAGCAGTGGATTGCAAGTATTAGTGAGTACTAAGTAGCAGTGAGGTTAAGTAACAGTGGGTGCCAAATAGCAGGGGGTACAAAGTAGCAGGGGGTACAAAGTAGCAGTGGGTGCAAAGTAGCAGTGTGTGTTAAAGAGAACCCGAGGTGGGAATTACTTTTACTATTGGGGCACAGAGGCTGGTTGTGCGCACTAAGACCAGCCTCTGTTGCCCCATCGTGTGCCTCCATGTCCCCCCTGCTCGCCGCTATACCCCCCGCATTGCTGGCTGTGTCGCCAGCTCAATGTTTACCTTGCGCTGTCAGTCAGCGCCGCTCCCCCGCCTCCTCCGCATCGGCGCCACCCGCCGCGTCACTTCCCTCCTATCAGCGGGAGGGAAGGGACACGGGCGGGTGCGCCGATGCGGAGGAGGCAGGGGAGCAGCGCTGACTGACAGCGCAAGGTAAACATTGAGCTGGCGACACGCTGCGTGTCGCCAGCAATGCGGGGGGTATAGCGGCGAGCAGGGGGGACATGGAGACACACGATGGGGCAACAGAGGCTGGTCTTAGTGCGCACAACCTGCCTCTGTGCCCCAATAGTAAAAGTAATTCCCACCTCGGGTTCTCTTTAAGTAGCAGTGGGTGCAAAGTAGTAGTGTGTGTTTTTTGGTGTGTAACTATTTGGTGTAGAACGGCGATTCAGGCATCAAATGAAAGAGGAGAGCACACGCTACAGAAAGGTATGCATCTTTAAGTACTTTGCAGTACTGGTCGGAGTCTCTTTAAAGGCATACCCTTGAGAGGTGCCCGGAGTCCCTTTAAGTAGCAGTGGGTGCCGAATAGCAGTAGGTGCAATGTAACAGTGGGGGCCAAGTAGCATAAAGCACTAAGTAGCAGTGAGTGCCAAGAAGCAATGGGCTTGATTCACAAAAAGGGTGCTAACACAGTTAGCACGCCTAAAAGCTTTGGACATGCAAACTAGGGTGCTAAGTAGTTTGCACGTCCAAAGCTATTACTGATCGTGCGTTAAGTTGGTGCACCCGAAACATTGCACCGCTGCACTCGCACCGATCACGTGTAAAATAGCTTTTCAGGCTGTTTTGTGCACGAACGGTGCGACATTTCGCGTGCAGCAGTGTGACGTTTTGCGCCCAGGGCTGACCTTTGCGTGCACAAACGCTTACGCGCATATTAGCGCGCGAAGGGGCCGTTTTCGCATCCTAAGTGTCTTTTCACTGGCGTGCTAACACCTTTAGTGATTCGAAGCTAATTAGCAGTGTGAGCCAAGTGCTGGTAAGTGCTATGTAGCAGCGGGTGCCAAGTAACAGTGAGTGCTAAGTAGCAGTGGGTGAAAAGCTCCAGTCTCTTGGTCGTCCTGTGCCTAGAATTTTACGCTAATTGAATTCTGGTGGTCTTTGAAAAATCTGATTTTGTTAATGGACGTGTCGTCTTATTTTAACCACTTAAGCCCGAAGGGTTGACATTTTTTTACATCCGAGCAACTTTCACCCCCCATTCATTTGCCAATAACTTTATCACTACTCATCACAATTAATTGATCTATATCTTGTTTTTTCCGCCACCAATTAGGCTTTCTGTGGGTGGTACATTTTGCTAAGAGCCACTTTACTGTAAATGCATTTTAACAGGAAGAATAAGAAAAAAATGGAAAAAATTCATCATTTCTCAGTTTTCAGCCATTATAGTTTTAAAATAATACATGCCTCCATAATTAAAACTCACGTATTGTATTTGCCCATATGCCCCGGGTATTTCACCATTAAAATTATGTCCCTATCACAATGTATGGCGACAATATTTTATTTGGAAATAAAGGTGCATTTTTTCCGTTTTGCATCCATCACTGTTTAGAAGCCCATAATTTATTAAATCATATTGATATACTCCTTTGACATGCATATTTAAAAAGTTCAGACCCTTAGGTAACTATTTATGTTTTTTTTTTTTTTTTTTTTATTATTGTAATTTTTTTTTTTTTTAATTTAAACTTGTATGTGGGTATTTTTTGGTGTGGGAGGTAAACAGGTTTTTTTTTTAAATATATTTATATGTTTAATTTGAATTTTTTTTTTTACAGGTGTAATTTGCTATTTGGCCACAAGATGGCCAGAATCAAAAAGTCCTGGGAGCGATCGATCTCGCTCCCAGGCAGAAGAAAGGAGCCCAGAGCTCAGAAAAGCCGCAGCATCTGAAGAGACGCTGTCGGCTTTTCTCCGGGGGGGTCCGATCAGCGAAAGGGATTTATAATCCCTTTCACTGATCGGTAATCTAGCGGCCAGCAGCAGGGGCGCGCACGGGGGGGCCCGCGGGAGCGCGCGCGACCCGCGGGAGTGCGCGCAGCCCAACTGGACGAGAAATCTCGTCCAGTTGGGCTTAAGTGGTTAAACGGGCGCTAGGAGTTTAAAGGGAACCAGAGCTAACCTAAAGAAAATATTCTATACATACCTGGGGCTTCCTCCAGCCCCATACATGCCGCCGTCCTCCGCTGCCTGCATCTACGAGAACTGGCTCCCATCAGTGACGTCATCGGAGCCGGGCTACGCTGGAGAAGTGCGCCCTCTACGTATCTCTCCATACACTGCTGCAGAGATACGCAAAGAGCGCACCTCTGCTACGCTAGACTGGCTCCGAATGACGGCAGAGCGAGGAGCCGGTTCTAGTAGTTGCGGACAGCGGTGGATGGCGGCGTGGGAGCGATCCGTGCTTATGGGGCTGGAGAATGCCCCAGGTATGTATAGAATCTTTTCTTTAGGCTAGCTCTGGTTCTCTTTAAATTCCATGTTCCGTGCTATCTGTGACTGATTTGTAATTTATCTGTAATGATCCCTTGTTATCTTTAAATTACCAGCTAGCTCTTCCTTCATAAACTGATATTAATTTTATGAAGAGAGAAAAATCTCTCTCTGCTGCATCCCCTCTGTAATTACTGATAATACTCCACATTTCAGCAGACTACAAAGTATTCTTGGCTGTAAATCAGAGGAATGTGTCGGATATGAGGAATGAATAGAGTCCAACAGGGGAGACACTGGGATGCCAATAACAGCCAATAGCAAATTCTTTGGCTCAAGGCAAAACTGCTTTTCTTTAGCTTTGGATAGTTTGGTGGCTGGATAGTGTACTGGTTAAGGGCTCTGCCTTTGACATGAGAGACCAGGGTTTGAATCCTGGCTAGGTCAAGTACCTATTCAGTAAGGTGTTTAAGGCAAGACTCCCTAATACTGCAGGGTGGCCTCTTGAGCGCGTCCCAGTGGCTGCAGCTCTTGAGCGCTTTGAGTCCAACAGGAGAAAAGCGCTATACAAATGTTTGGATTATTCGGATTATTATTTAGGAATAAAAATTTCTTTAAAGTGCATCAGAGATGAACTTTTAGTCATTGCATAATTGTGATCCTTTCCTATTGTTATAGGACATTCCTCAAGCCAAATACTTTTTTGTTTTTGTTTTAATACTCAAATTCCCTATAAACTAAACAAGCCTCGCTCACAGCTTTTCAGAGAGCCTTGGCATTTTCAGACAGTAGCAAGGGCTCATGGGAGCTCAGCCTGGGAAGGAGGAAGGGGAGGTATTACTAGCCAGAGATTTCAGAAGCAGAGGAAAGGAGGGAGGAGGAGGGAGATTAGGTTTTTTTTCACAGGCTGAGCGCTGAAGATGCAGATAAGCTTGCCTGTGTGTAATGTTTACAAACAACATGGCTGCTGTCATTGTATCACAGGAAGAAATAATCATATTCTATTGAAGCTGTTTGCAGCTAGATTTGCTGTGTAAACTATCTAAACTTTAGATAAGATATATAGACAAGTTACTTGTTATTGTTAGTCTTTCATCTCGGATCCGCTTTAAAGTGTACCTCCAGCCCCCTTCAGGTTCTTCGCTCCCTCTCTGTCTTCGCGGGCCACCTGGATGATCCTCCGCTAGGCAGGCTGGTAATTCCACCAGTCAACGCAGGTACAGCCCGGCCACGCGGTCTCCCATTGCGTTCCGGTGGCTGTTGCCATTCTGCGCCTGTGCAGTAGTACTTAGCAGGTGCCGAACTCTCCCGCCTACTGGAATGATGGGGCGCGCAGCTGAGCAGTGCATGCGCAGTACGCACCGATTGGCGGAATTACCGGGCTGCCAAGCGGAGGATCCAGGCAGCCTGGGAAGATGGCGAGGGAACGATCAGCTTGAAGGAAACCCCAGTATGTATACATTTTTCATTTACTGGTCTTGGTTGGGACCATGTCTTCTGACTAAGCTTTTTCCAGCCAGAAAATTGTGTCTTTTTCGGGAGCCCAGCAGGTTAGAAGGAACGTGAACTGTATTTATATTCTGATTTCCTAGTAAAAACCTTATGGATGGTGTGTCGCATCTGCTTTCCTTTCCTTTACCCTCTCCAGCGATGATGGGCGGTAAATTAGCTGTTTGGTTGTCACAATGTTATATGTAATTTGTCAGTATTCTTTGTAAAAGCCACAGCAGGTCGAGTCATATAACAAATAATATTACTAAAAGTGATTTTAACAAGAGCTTTTAAAATGTAACACACACATTACCCAAAATACATTTTAAACCATACCATTGAACTGAGACAATAAGCTTGCCATTCAGATAACTACTCATGTACTGTCAGTTACAGCTGATGGTGACAGCATCAATTTGTAACAGAAATAAATCAAAGTTTCCTAAATTATTTAATAGACTGTACTAAGTCATGGATATGTAGCAGAGTTCTGAAATGTCCCACTTTTGGGAACTTAAGGAGCCCATACACTTAACTATTTTCCTGCCGATATACTGCTGTGAAATCGTTGCGCAAACACTGACCGAACGATCGATTTCCATCTGCAATCGAATCAAATCAAATCTTCCCGTCGATCCATTCGTGTGGAAGATTTCGCTTGATTAGCATGCGACGCTAAGTGTAATGGAGCGTACACACAGCGCAGAGGAGACAGAGGAATGAACGTGCTTCTGAGCCGATCGCTATGCGCCGGCCAGAAGTGTAGAGGGGAGGACATACTGCGCGCACAGGGCGCAGTATGCCCGGGTGGGGGGTCAATCAAGTCGCCGGGCACCGGGACTTATATGAGACTAACGGTGGCAGACGGAGGGGGCAGGACTGGCTAACAGTATGTAATTTTAACCCCCCACACACTGCTGCACACTTTTTTTTTCAACTGTGGTATCCTTTAAGCAGAATAATGAGTAGAGAATAATGCATTGCATTCTGCTCTAATCATCAAGTAGTAAGACTTAATGCACGTTATTCTGCTTAAAGTGGAGCTGTCAATCGTACTATCTAAGAAAAAAAACACATATATAAGTAGATAAATACTTGCTCTACTTACATAACACATGTATTGCACTGTTCACATTTTGATTTTAGTGATTTTTCTATAGTAAAAAAAAGAGAAAATGTTTCTTAGGATTTTCCATTTTGTCTGTGTCTAGCTTGAAGCCAATCCTGACATCATCTCCTCCCTTACTTGGTCTGTGTATCATTGCCCGCCCCCTCCCAGGCTCCAGACACTCCCAGCCAGGTCTGCAGTAGAAAGTGCATTGAGAAATATTGGCAAATCAGAGAGGAACAGAGGTGTGGGAGGGGACAACAGGAGGGAAAGAGGCTTCAGCCTTCAGCCAATCAGGCTGAATTAGTTAAGTCTGAGGGGAAAGTAAAGTAGAAAAAAAGAAAATCCAGCATGCCCTGCAACTTCCTTTCTGTGGCAGATGTACCAAGTAAGAGCCAGGAAAACTGGGGAATGATCTTTTATGGATTTTTTACTTTTGGATTGCCTGGTTAGCATCCTTATTACTTGTTTACCAGATAAAAAATAAAGAACTGATTTTTTATTTTATGCCCGACAGTTACTCTTTAAAGGACAACTATTCTGAAAAACTGTAATTTTTAAAATGCATACATATAATTATACATTTTTCCCAGAATATAATGCACTATATATTACTTTTTTCCTATGTCATTGTCACTTAAGTGGACAGTGAAAATCTGACAGATCTTTCGGGTTTTGGACTGGTCCATCTCCGCATGAATGTTTCCCAGTTATTTACTTACAAAAGCACTTACTGAAAAGTAGTTGGTCAGTCCAGCTGTCAAAATAGTGTGCAAAACAGTAAGGAAGCTGGCTGACATCTTTGTATAGGTCCATTCATGGGAGATCTTTTGTAAAGAATAAAGTTATAACTGAGAATCTCTCATAAGAAAATGGTCTAGCCCAAAATCTGTCAGATTTGTCAGCTTTTTACTACTGTAAGTGACAGCAACACAGGAAAAAAGTTATTTATAGTGCATTTTCCTCTGGCACAAATTTGCATTTTATATGTATGTATTTATAATTTTACAATTTTTCTGTTAGTGGTCATTTAATAAAATTTAGAGCATACACCTCTTAATACCTCTTTTGCTCTTTTCTACAAAATGTTTCTTTTAAAAGCATCAAAGTTCATCTTGGTTGGGAGCATGTCTTCTGACTAAGATTTTTCCAGCAAGAATGTTGTCTCTTTTTCTCAGCCCAGCAAGTTAGAAGGAAAGTGAACTGTACTTATTTTCTGATTTCCTAGTAATAACCTCATGGGTGAAGTGAAATCGGCTTTGCTTTCCTTCACTCTCTCCAGCGATGATGGGCGGTAAATTAGCTGTATGGTTGTCATAATGTTACATGTAATTTGTCAGTTTTCCCTGTAAAAGCCACAGCAGGTCCTGCCAAGTCTCATTCCGAAATCTGAGTCTTGATAATTAATATTACACGAAGGACTTTGCTGCCCCCAAGTGGTGAGTATTTCAAAAGTCTTTTGTGGCTTGCTGTTAAATCAGTGAATACTGTAGTTAAGCTAACAAACTGATGTTTTTATGCTAAAATTGGACCTGGATATGAAAAATATTAAATACATAGTGCAGCCATATTGTAAGGATCCGCTCAGCTGGCTGCACAGGCAGACAGCTGTTTGACCATTCCTTGTGTCTGAGGGATGCAGGTCTCTGGATAAGAGACCTGGCTTTGTCTTGCAAGTTCCAGACCTGCTCTGCTGCTGAGGGATTTGCATACATTGGTTATGCAAATCATCTAGCTGCTGGCAGTATAAAGGTTGGGATCACCCACAATCCTTTGCTGGTCATTCCTTCAGGGTTTGTTGAAACACTCCTACAGTGTCAGCCATGCTATTTCTTGTTAAAGTTATCTTAGAGTAATTCTTGGAACTGTACTAGGCAGTTTCCTAGTGCAGTTAGATTGCCTATCTGTTATGTCTGTCTGTTGCGATTGTCCTGTCCCAGCGGTGGTCGACAGGAAATCGTTCTGTTTGTCTGGGTGCTAACTGGGGCAGCGGTTGCTATTGGTAGCCCCTTCTGATCTGTCTTGATTGGATCGCACTAGTCTTGCGCTAGCGCTGTGGATCCTTCTGTTCTGTTTTCCTGGATCGCACTAGCCTCTAGCGGTAGTGCTGTGGATCCTTCTGATCTGTCTTGCCTGGATCGCACTAGCCTTGCGCTAGTGCTGTGGATCCTTCTGTTCTGTTTTCCTGGAGTATAGCTGGAGCAGCGGTTGCTACCAGCTATCTCATCTGCCTGTCTTGCTTGGATCGCACTAGCCCCTAGTGGTAGCGGCTGTGGATCCTTTCTAGCTTACTCCTGTTTTCCGTTTGTCTGTCTTGTCTGATACGAATGCTTGCTGTAGGCTCGGTGAGGTAACCGTTAAGCAAGCGCTCACGTTCTCTGTTTCGTGTTTGTCTGTCGGTGGTTAGTTAGGCGTGCTTGTCTCTGTTGTGCTTAACACGCGGAGACCGCGCTGTAAACGCGTTCGCTGTTGCGAATGAGTGCGGTGTTCGCGTTTAGTTAGCGTTTGTTATTTTTGTTACTTCTCATTGTTGTTTGCTGTGCCTTTGCTCCTCTCGTGTTCTGTTCTGATCTGTCTTGTGTCACTTCTGGCGATCGCCCTTCTCGCGATCGCGTTCCTACTTTTGTTTCTGCTGATGTGTGTTCACCGTCGCAGGGTCGCGACTAGATTGGTGAACACACATTCATCCTGTACCTGTGCTCTTTCTCTTTAAGGGCTGTTCAGCCCCGCATTATCTTGATCTGTACAATCCCCATCTGGCATCTGTGACCGTGTGGAGACCGCGCTGTAAACGCATTTGCTGTTGCGAATGAGTGCGGTGTTCGCGTTTAGTTAGCGTTTGTTATTTTCGTTACTTCTCATTGTCGTTTGCTGTGCCTTTGCTCCTCTCGTGTTCTGTTCTGATCTGTCTTGTGTCACTTCTGGCGATCGCCCTTCTCACGATTGCGTTCCTACTTTTGTTTCTGCTGATGTGTGTTCACCGTCGCAGGGTCGCTACTAGATTGGTGAACACACATTCATCCTGTACCTGTGCTCTTTCTCTTTAAGGGCTGTTCAGCCCCGCATTGTCTTGATCTGTACAATCCCCATCTGGCATCTGTGGCCGTGCGGAGACCGCGCTGTAAACGCGTTTGCTGTTGCGAATGAGTGTGGTGTTCGCGTTTAGTTAGCGTTTGTTATTTTCGCTACTTCTCATTGTCGTTTGCTGTGCCTTTGCTCCTCTCGTGTTCTGTTCTGATCTGTCTTGTGTCACTTCTGGCGATCGCCCTTCTCGCGATTGCGTTCCTACTTTTGTTTCTGCTGGTGTGTGTTCACCGTCGCAGGGTCACGACTAGATTGGTGAACACACATTCATCCTGTACCTGTGCTCTTTCTCTTTAAGGGCTGTTCAGCCCCGCATTGTCTTGATCTGTACAATCCCCATCTGGCATCTGTGGCCGTGCAGCGGTTGTGCTCGTCTGCACTCCACAGCGCCATCTGCTGCCGGTGGGAATTGCCCTCTACTGGTGCTTGCACCAAAGCTGGGTTCCCCCCTTCATACGCTTGTGGAGGATTTCCGCCGTGTCAGCGCACGCCTTGTGCGCTGATCACGGAGATTATTCCGCAATCGTTACAGAATGACCAGCCAAACCAAAATTCCCAGTGTAGAGGGAATTTCCGATTTGTACGATTTTGTCGAATATGGCTCTTGTACCTTTAAGAGATTTAAAAATCTTGAACCCGAAACAGCAGATGAATTTTTGTCTGAGTGCACTAAATTTTTAGCGAATCCTGAATTCCAATGCACCCCAGTGTCTACCAGGGCCCCCCAAATGGCCTACATTCTGTTTGGGGGCAAAATGTTAAAGTGGGCTTATGATGTGTTAGATCATACCACCCTGAGTCAAAGACCCCTGGAATTCTTGGCCTTTATAATTCATAATTGGCTGAGACTACCTCAATTACCATACCCCCTTAACGAGTTGTTGTCGGCAGCTCAATCAGCTGTTCCTTCTACTCTGTGCAAAATCTCTCAGCCTGCAAAGAGTTGCATTAACAGTTCACCTTCATCCAAAAAGCAGCCATCCAAAGCTGCTAAGTCTAAACATAAAAAACCTAGGAAGGCTTCCCAGCTGAAAAATACGTTGCCCATAGCAACTACAAATAAAGAAATTATTTCTGTAAAGTCTGAAATGGGGAAAACATTTGAATGTGATGATTTCAGAGAGACTTCTCAGTCTCAGGTTTTGTTGCCGCAGGCTAAAGCATATGTGGAGCCTATGATAGGCAGAATTATTTGGTATATTAAAGGTGTAAGAAAGTCTATGCATATTCGTGACCCCAACCCTTATGAGTCCTACTTAGATACCGGGTTGTTTGAGCCCCCATTTGCTCCATGGGATATTGGTTGATGAGTTTGAGATTGATTGGAAGGCGTTTTGCAATTTCTACATCGCAGAAAACGCGGAGATGCTAAACGCTTGTATAAATTCTGTGTACACTTTGATAGATTCTGATGAGTGTGACGAGTGTTTTGTGGATCCAGTGATGTGTGTCTGGCAGACGATCTTGGATGAGTTGCACACACACCAGTCAATTGATTCCAATAGAGAGACATCGTTATCGAATGATTGTTGCTGCCTTCCTGGGGTAAAGCATGTAAGTTCAGACACCATACGATCTGAAATGAATGGGTGTACCGTTGTGGTTGATTCCTGTGCGAATCCTGAAGGATTCTCTCCTGACTGTGCGCAGTTTGTATCTATGCGATCTAATGCCTGTTTCTCGGATGTTCCTGCAAAGTGTGATCAACATGAATGTTTCATTCCCCTCAAAGGTAGACGGGATCCTTTGCCACCAAAAAACAGATCTTTAAGACCTTCCATCTGTGATCCTGCTATGTGGAAAAGTCCTAAACTATGTAGCATCAAAAGTAAAATGAATATGACTAATAAAGTTTCTCCTGTTGTTGTCGCCATTTCTTTTGCAAATGAATCTATGTCTCATTCTGTTCACGCCTGTGAAGGCCTGTTGCCTGATGACAGTTGCTCCAGTGTTTCTGTCCTAAATGCCTTGCAGTCTGCTCCGCAGATCGCGGAGGTTTGCGCTGTGGAAGCGTCAGTTTCACAACCTAAAGCGATCTTGGATTCGCAAATTTTGCGTTCTGTCTCCTCGGATTCGACATCGTTAGCCGAGTCTAAGGGTGAGACAGCACTTTGGTTTTGCGAATCTGACTCTAAAGCATCTTTGCTGGGTCCAGAGAAGGTTTCTCTGAGCCTGCCCTGTACCATGAATAACAATATGATGTCCAATAGCACTGACATTTGGGAGTCCCTTTTTTTGTTTTGAAGAAAGTACTGACTCTCCACCCTGTACTCTGGATGAGTCAATATTGCCTTGTACAATATCTCCTGCAGTGTCCCTAGAGGCTCGTCTAGGTATTGCTGCTATTCTCACCTGTTTTTCGGCAGTTTTGGAGTTGCAAGCTAGTTTGACTGCTACGCAGAATTCTGGGTGCAGTGAGATTGAAGTTAGGGAGTCAGTGTGTGTTCCAGTAAATATTCCTGTACATCCCGCTCATGATGATGAAATTCAGTCTCAGCTTATGGTGGAACCATTCCTGGGACATCTGCCCTGTCTGCAGGAGGTATTTAATGTTCAGCCCTGTAACATGGATAGTTCAGAATCCTTCATAGAAAACTTGGAAAATGATATTTCTGAGGTCTTAGTTGATGTTTTGGAGGTTTCCAAGTCCCTCCTAATGGGTGCAGAACTTCTAGGAGATACCTCCTGCCCGCCAGATCCGTCTGAGGTTTTGCCCACTTCGGTAGGCATTGCTCTTGTGCTGACTACCTTTGCAGCTCTTGTGGAGCTTCACTCATGTGTAGTCAATGATGATATTACAGTCACAGAAAATTCTGAAGTTAAGTCCGAGTCTTCTTTTGAAAGACCAGTACCTGTGACCTCTACTCGTGATGATTTTTTGCCCGGTCCTGGTTTTGGTCTTGTCATGTCGGACTCTGAGATTGACAGTTCCCCGACATGTCCTGAGGTTTCTCCTGTGCTGGTGTACCCCAATGTGCTCTGTGACCCAGAAAGCCCAAGTGTGCCTCGGTTACCAGCATGTTCAGATGCTTCCTCGGTGGAGACATGCTCTGATATTGCCTGCCTGCTTGCATGCCCAGAAGTGGTCCTTGAAAGTCCTGATCTTGATGGGTGTCCTGGTAATTCTGAATCCGGAATAATCATAGGTTCCATAGGGGTTCTTGGTAGTTCTCCATGTGAGCCTGCTGAGCGTTCTGGCCTCTTGGGATCTCTGCGGAGCTTCAAAGGGTTCTGGGAGATTCCGGGAGAAATTTTGCTTGGTACCCTGGATAAGATCAACAGTGGCTTTTGTGTTGAAAGAGACTTCGAACAGGTATTGCGGCAGGTTTGGTATTTTCAGACGCTCCCTGGAAGGTGGTGGGTATTGTCTGGAGGGTGTCGATGGCTTCTTCTCTGGCGTTCACAGTCCTGATGCGTGTTATACTGAGACTGGTAGTACTGATGGGCATGTTTCGGTGGCTTTTGCTTCCGATGAGGTCGGTTTCGGCTGGACTGACTCTGGAATTGGGCCTTGTCGGGCTGTCCCGACCTTCATGAGTCTTCAGTTGGAGTTTTTTGGAAATACCAGTTCTGAGGGACGTCTGGAATCCGTCCCTAGAGGAGGGGGTACTGTAAGGATCCGCTCAGCTGGCTGCACAGGCAGACAGCTGTTTGACCATTCCTTGTGTCTGAGGGATGCAGGTCTCTGGATAAGAGACCTGGCTTTGTCTTGCAAGTTCCAGACCTGCTCTGCTGCTGAGGGATTTGCATACATTGGTTATGCAAATCATCTAGCTGCTGGCAGTATAAAGGTTGGGATCACCCACAATCCTTTGCTGGTCATTCCTTCAGGGTTTGTTGAAACACTCCTACAGTGTCAGCCATGCTATTTCTTGTTAAAGTTATCTTAGAGTAATTCTTGGAACTGTACTAGGCAGTTTCCTAGTGCAGTTAGATTGCCTATCTGTTTTGTCTGTCTGTTGCGATTGTCCTGTCCCAGCGGTGGTCGACAGGAAATCGTTCTGTTTGTCTGGGTGCTAACTGGGGCAGCGGTTGCTACCGGTAGCCCCTTCTGATCTGTCTTGATTGGATCGCATTAGTCTTGCACTAGCGCTGTGGATCCTTCTGTTCTGTTTTCCTGGATCGCACTAGCCTCTAGCGGTAGTGCTGTGGATCCTTCTGATCTGTCTTGCCTGGATCGCACTAGCCTTGCGCTAGTGCTGTGGATCCTTCTGTTCTGTTTTCCTGGAGTATAGCTGGAGCAGCGGTTGCTACCAGCTATCTCATCTGCCTGTCTTGCTTGGATCGCACTAGCCCCTAGCGGTAGCGGCTGTGGATCCTTCCTAGCTTATTCCTGTTTTCCGTTTGTCTGTCTTGTCTGATACGAACACTTGCTGTAGGCTCGGTGAGGTAACCGTTAAGCAAGCGCTCGCGTTCTCTGTTTCGTGTTTGTCTGTCGGTGGTTAGTTAGGCGTGCTTGTCTCTGTTGTGCTTAACACGCGGAGACCGCGCTGTTAACGCGTTCGCTGTTGCGAATGAGTGTGGTGTTCGCTTTTATTTAGCGTTTGTTATTTTCGTTACTTCTCATTGTCGTTTGCAGTGCCTTTGCTCCTCTCGTGTTCTGTTCTGATCGGTCTTGTGTCACTTCTGGCGATCACCCTTCTCGCGATCGCGTTCCTACTTTTGTTTCTGCTGATGTGTGTTCACCGTCGCAGGGTCGCGACTAGATTGGTGAACACACTTTCATCCTGTACCTGTGCTCTTTCTCTTTAAGGGCTGTTCAGCCCCGCATTGTCTTGATCTGTACAATCCCCATCTGGCATCTGTGGCCGTGCAGCGGTTGTGCTCGTCTGCACTCCACAGCGCCATCTGCTGCCGGTGGGAATTGCCCTCTACTGGTGCTTGCACCAAAGCTGGGTTCCCCCCTTTATACGCTTGTGGAGGATTTCCGCCGTGTCAACGCACGCCTTGCGCGCTGATCACGGAGATTATTCTGCAATCGTTACACATATTACACAGGATGCAAAGCCGTATGGCTTTCTGAGTAATAAAGCACAGTTGTAGTATAGCATGCTCAATGCTGCTGGTGTGGTCTCTATTGTTATAAGTTAAACCACAAATTGTATTTGCTTATCCATCCTGGTTATTACAGCATTTAGATTATGTCCCCAGGACAATGTATGTTGACAATATTGTATTTAGAAGTAACTGTGTTTTTTTTTGTTTTTTGGCTTTCTCATTGTTCACTATCGATGATTACAAGACCTTATTTGCAAAAAAATAATAGTAATATACCCTCGTGGCATACATATTTAAAAAGCCGAGTTCCAACGGCAACAATATATGTTTTTTTCTTTTATATTCTGTCACTTTGTTTTCATTTTGCAAGTCCTTTATTTTGGTATAGAATAAGCGAAAATGTAATTGCTTTTGATTCAGTGTGTGACTAAAAAGAATACACAAGACATGAGCCTCAACCTTAAAACTCTCTAAACTCTATTCTACTACTTATCACAGTTAAAATGATACCACATATGTCTCTTGTAGTGTTGATAAAACTTTCCCAAGTTTGATCATAATTTTGAAAGTGACTTTTTCAGTTGGATTGAGTTTATCCCTACCTATTTTTCATGTGACGCGTGTTCAAGCTTTAAGACACACCAAAATGCATTCTACTACTCTTTGCGGTTAAAATTATACCACGTGTCTCATTTAGTAACAAACTGGTGGTGCACTCTCCACAACTACAGTGGACGTATTATATACATCCAGTTGTCATTAAGTGGTTAAGAGGAAATAAATATGACAGCCTCTATATACCTTGCTGGGTCGGCGTCTGCATTGGAGGGGACCCTGGGAGACTGGTTGGGAGCAGAGCTGTGGCGAGGGACACATAAGCTGCCAGGGGCTCTAGGAAGCCCCAGGTAAGTAGATCTGCTTTTTTAGAACTCCCAATAATTCTTTTAAGTTGTATTGTATTGACAAAAAAGTATGTTTTATCCTTATGAAATGGCAACCCCTACTTCTTCTTTACTTAATTTTTTGGGAAAACAAAAACTCAAAAACACAAACGTTTACCAAAGTATTTTTATTTACATAAATATTTTACAAACCTAAGAAATATTGCACATATAAAAATAAATAGTACTATCTACAATCTACTTAAAATTAAGTTGTCTATATTCTTTTAACAAAATATGCTGCTTTACAGTACATAGGAAGAGTCCATTGGGCCATGAAGTTAATATATTTACAACAACCTGTGGCCCAATCTCTGTACACATACACATCCCAATTTGTTTTTAGCATTTTGTGTAATAAAAAGTAAAATAAAAGCTATATTGATTAATGCAACTTAGGAAAATGATTTTCCTGGATTTTAATTTAATGTTGAATAGGTTTCCCACAGGCCTAATGAAGCATGCTATGTGAGTTTTAAAGTGAAAAACAAACTAAATCAATCATTGTATCACCTCCTCTCCTGTCTATTAAAGATATGAACCCAATAAATAAAAAGTAATTCAGTATAGACATGCAAGCTACACAACCTCTTCCAACCTCTCCCAATATTTTCCTGACTCTGGAAGTTGGAGTTGAAGCACAGGCTACAAATGTCATTGACCCTTCTCCTCTACTGAATGGGAAACAGGGCCCTTCCCAGACCTGCAAGGAGAATGAGTGACTATTACAGTCATGTAACTGACACTTCTGCAGCAAAGTTTAAAGTTATAGGCTTGCTAGACACTGTTACGGCCAGAAGCCAAAGTCTGACCACTTCGGGTTCTGGCCGGCCAAAATGCAAAGTGGCCTTGTTACAGGGGCCAATGTCAGAAAAGAAACATTCCCGGAGGCTCCAGCTCCTCCCCCTGCCTCCCTCCTCTCAGCAGTCTCACCTCTGGCAGCCGCGGGTCCAGTATCCCTACCCACCCTCTATCTCTCCTCGCACACATCCGAGCTCATCGCCGCAGGGAAGCGCTGCAAGGAGCAGGCAGCGGGAGCACTGCAGACATTGCTTCTGCCAGCACCCGCTCTGCAGTGCCCACATATTGGAATGAAAGTGGTGGCACGAAGCCCTGCTTATTGTGGCACTTCCCCGCGGTTGCGAAAGGAAGCTTGTTGTAGCGGGGAAGTTAGTGAGGGGTAAGATACAGGGTAGGTAGGGATACCCAGCGCCAGTGCCCAATGCCAGTGGTGAGAGGTGGAGGCCTGCCTCTCGCTATTGGCCGACTGCTGAGAGGAGGGAGGCAGGGGGAGGAGCTGGAGCTGCCGGAATGATTCATTTCTGACATTGGCCGCTGTAACATGCCCACTTTCCTTTTTTGCCGGCCAGAACCCGAAGTAGGCCAGACTTTGGGTTCTGGTTGTAACATGTATATGGTACTGTATATTAATTTGTGTGGAAGAGATTATTAAAATTATATCTAAGGAATAGAAGAGACAATTATGGAGATGATGAGGAAGGTCTTCTCAATGTACCAGTACAGACAGAAAAAAAATACTTTTCATCTGATTAGAAGACAGAGTACAAGAATATAATTTTTATTTCTGTTTTTCACATCAATGACAGAACAGCATCATTTAAATTAGTTAGATAAAAACACAGTAAATGACTATAAAATGTAATAATGGCTGATAAAATGTTAATATTATGCTTAAATTAAGGCAGAAGGAAAGCTAGACTGGACAATATTTAAAGGAAAGCAACATGGATCAGGTGTAGTATTATAATTAGGATATTACTTAAACTTTTTATGTTGTTTTAGTCTGGAGCACTCATCATATACACTGCAAGCTGAATCTCAACTCAAGTTCATGAAAGAGTCAACTGGTATTCTTTGAGGTTAACAAATAGTTCTGAGGAAATCATTCTCCTATGCAAATCTCAAACAACCTTGGAAAAGAAAAAAGTTTATCCAATA
The DNA here is from genome assembly GCF_040937935.1 of Hyperolius riggenbachi. Lineage (NCBI taxonomy): Eukaryota > Metazoa > Chordata > Amphibia > Anura > Hyperoliidae > Hyperolius > Hyperolius riggenbachi. The sequence goes on along the minus strand of NC_090647.1, from coordinate 40,363,678 downwards.
AAAACCATTAGCTTCTAGTTAAAAAAAAACAACAACCACACGCCAGTTGAGTGGCAGCTAATGGCTTTATTTGGCTTATTTAACCTCTTGAGGCTCAGACAGCTTTGGGCGCCTTAAGATCAGAGCTGTCCACTGACGTGGTCAGTGGCAGGAACGGCCAGAGCGAGGAGCGTGCGTGGAAGTGGTGATTGAAATCTACGCCCTGGCAGGAATAACTGCTCCCAAACAAGGCGTAGATTTCAATCACTGAGGTTTGGAATTGGTTAGGTAAGTAAGCAACTAAAGAGTATTTACTACATTCTGGGAATAACTAATTACTACATTCTGGGAATAACTATAAAGTAGAAGCTTTAGAAATATACCAGCGATGCTTAAAATAAATAAAGTGGTTTTAATGGTTTAAATTTGTTGATTTAGTTGAACATTTCTAAATTACATTTTCTATTACAATCAACATCATGGCCCGTATGCAATTCACTCTTTCTCCTGAGTTTACTCCGTGGTGATATTTTTTCATCTTGTATTTAAAATAACTTTTCAGCATTTTGCTATTGAAAAAGTACCAAAAAGTACTTGAAAAAAACAACTATCAATCTTATGTTTAGTATTTTCTTGCTTACTGGGTATTTATAATGCATTTTATTTACAAGGTGTGAAAATATCATCTAGGAGAAAAGGTGAAAAAGTGAATTGCATAGGGCCCTGTCATATGTCAATAGTGTAGATAGTAAAATGTTTATTAAAGGAATACTGTAGGGGGTCAGGGGAAAATGAGTTGAACCTACCCGGGGCTTCTAATGGTCCCCCGCAGACATCCTGTGTTGGCGCAGCCGCTCACCGATGCTCCGGCCCCGCCTCTGGTTCACTTCTGGAATTTCAGACTTTAAAGTCTGAAAACCACTGCGCCTGTGTTGCCGTGTCCTCGATCCCGCTGATGTCATCAAGAGCGCACGGCGCAGGCCCAGTATGGTCTGTGTCTGCGCAGTACACTTTTGGTGACATCAGCGGGAGCGAGGACACGGGCGTGCAGGCGCAGTGGGTTTCTGACTTTAAAGTCAGAAATTCCAGAAGTGAACTGGAGGCGGGGCCGGAGCATCGGTGAGTGGCTGCGCCAACACAGGATGTCTGCGGGGGACCATTAGAAGCCCCGGGTAAGTTCAGCTCATTTTCCCCCGACCCCCCTACAGTATCCCTTTAAGGGATGTTTTTCTTCTAATTTTCTGTATTTACTGCAGCAAATGTGATTTACATATTATAAAGCATTAACAGGTAATTTTCTGTTTGTAATATTCGATCATATATAAAACAAAATTCAGATAAATACATGTAAAAAGGAGATTTAAAGCGGAATATAACCCAGCATTTCAACTTTGCTCTAAACCATTGTGCAGGGAGCTCCTGCACAGTCAGAGAGTGTGTGTCACATTCCTCACTTGTTACATTGTGTTTACTTAAATGTATCTATCTAAACTTCAGATGCGTCTGCATTTCTCTCCACGGAACTTTAGAGCTCTGTGTGTAACCCTTCCAATGCTGGTCTAGTAAAAAAAATGCTGGTTGCATATAATATGCTATAAATAATGTTTTAGAGCAAAGTTGAAATTCTGGGTTATATTCTGCTTTAAGCATTTTAATTTTTATACTAATTGGCAGCTTAATATTTTTATAATTGTCTGTTTTAAAATAACAATATCTTGTTCCTACATATTTCTCAAGTGAAAATCAGTTCCAAATTTGCATTTTATATACATAAGATGTTGCTATTAAAAAAAAACAAAAAAAACCCTAAAGCTTACGAAATTGACATAAAACTATTCATGTATTTAAGTATTTAAGCAGACTGATTTCTGAGACTCTAAATATTTATTTTAAATAGATTGTTCTGTATTACTCTCGTGTTTCAGCTTTTAAAAAAAATGCCATTATTAACTGAGGATTATATTAATCAAGTAAAAGTTGTATGTAGAATAAAGTTTACTAAAGTGAATATTTACCGGATTAAAAACCAAAAAGTCAGATACTCACCTAAGGAGAGGGAAGGCTCGGTCCTAATGAGCCTTCCCCCTCCTCTCCCGGTGCCCGGTCCCACGCAGGATCCCCCGTGGCAGTATTCGACCAGTTCGGTCAAATACTGCCACTTCCGCATACCTTCGGGAGCTTTCAGAAGCCTTCGGGAGCATTCGGGCTCCCGATGACGCGGCCGCTCCATACTACGCATGCGCAAGCGCCCTCTATGACGCACTCACGCGCACGTAGTATGGAGCGGCCCGTCTTCGGAAGCCCGATTGCTCCCGAAGACCTCCGAAGTTCCTGCAGCAGCGGACGCGAACGGGGGAGCCAGCGCAGCACCGAGGGCACCGGGAGAGGAGAGGGAAGGCTCATTAGGACCGAGCCTTCCCTCTCCTTAGGTGAGTATCTGATTTTTTCTTTTTTAATCCGGTACCCATTGGCTTTAAAAACTATGTATTTTTTTTTGAATGGGTTCAATCTTACCAACTAAAGGTCACAATTCACGAAGAACTGTGCCAAAACATGTATTATTTTAATTTACTGAGTATTGACATTTTGGTAGTAATTCTACATTCATATTAAAAGCCTTTTTATGTTGCACTTTTACTAAGTTAAATTGCTTTTTTTTATTGAACTGTATCTATGCTAACCTGTTTCTAGTGTATTTTATTTAATTGTGTTGTACTAGTCCAGTGATCTGCAAACCTGGCTCTCCAGCTGCTAAGTAACTACAAGTCCCACAATTCCCATGAATCATGATTGTGGCTGTCAGACTCCTGCAATGCATTGTGGGACTTGTAGTTCCTTAACAGCTGGAGAGCCAAGTTCGCAGATCACTGTGCAAGTCCAAGCCCTATCCCATAGAGCCCTATCAATTCCAGCCATGCACTGATGAGTACCAACAGTTCGAAATAGGTTATCTGCATGTTAGGTTGATGTGGCTCTGTAAATTTTATAAGCTATAGGCGTGCTATACACCAGTGGTTCTGGATGTAAGTTTAGCTTCGAGGGCATAAAGAGATAATTCGCATATTCAGTAGTGATGCATTGTGGGAGTCGCTCACTAAAAGCTGAATTATCGCAAATACCTTTTATTTTATGAAGGCAAACTACACTGAGTTTGAATGACAAAGGATTCAACAACAAAATGTATTTAAACCAGTCTTAGAGTCAGTGTAACATTTTATTTATGTAAAACAATCTAACCAGTAGTTTTTACGAGAAGAAGAATGCTACAACTATGTTCATAAACACCAAGAGAAAAGAGACGAGAGCCAGGTGGACTTGGATGGAGCATAGACACTCCATGCAGCTCGTAATTTTCTCCATCTTCATGCAGTAGCTTCTTGAAAAACATCAAACTCCCCAAACCACAGCTATAGTTTCCATGCCAAAACTAGGAACAGCTCCTCCAATGCACAGACTTGTTCCATCAAATCTCTCCATTCAACTGTTACAAGCTTAATCATAGATATCCCGTGCTCTGGCTAAAGGACCGATAATCCACCCAGGACACCTGAAAAAAATCCATTCTTGTTCAGAACTGTGCAGTCTCCATCTTCCTTCAGATTATTTAAGTTCATAGTGCTATGCTCTTCCTTGCTTTCCAGAATATAGATTTGATTTCCTTGTTTATAATATCTTGCCAATCCTCGCTAAAAAGAGAAATCGGAAAAAAAAGTTACATTATATTTATAAATTGGTTTTCTAATAAATTGCAGCTTTCTCCTAGAACGTAATTACTGTATTTTTTTGGACTATAAGACTTTTTTCCCTCTAAAAGTGGTGAAAAAAGTCACTCTGTCATAGTCCAAGTGCAGGGAGTTCCTGACTTGTGAGCGCCTGCCAATACGAACCTCCAACCCGCCGCAACGTGGTAGACTTCCTGTACTGAGAAGGACGCAGGGGGACAAATGGAGTATACAGGGGGACACAAAGGGGAATAGAGGAGGACACACAGGGGAATAGAGGAGGAAACAAGAAAGACAGAGGCAGACACATGGGGTACAAAGGAGGGCGCAGGAGGCACAAGGGGACATGAGGTCCAAAGGAGGCATAATCCACAAGATTCCCCTTCACCATGGACGCACCAGGTTTAGTATATATATTTTTCCCCTGGTTTTTGTCCTCTAAACCTAGGTGCGTCTTATGGTCAGGAGTGTCTTATAGTCTGAAAAAATGGTAACTTTACTTTTAAATTAAACCCGAGGTGAGATTGATATGAAGGCTGCCATATTTATTTCCTTTTAAGCAATACCAGTAGCCTGGCTATCCTGCTGATCCTCTTTCTCTAATACTTTTAGCCACAGACCCTGACCAAGCATGCAGCAGATCAGATGGTTTGACAATATTGTCAGAAAGATTAGCTGCATGCTTGTTTTCTGGTGTATTCAGACACAACTGAAGCCTAATAGACCAGCAGGACTGCCAGGCAACTGGTATTGTTTAAAAGAAAATAAACATGGCAGCTCCCATATCACACTCACCTCGGGTTCACTCTAAATTTAATAAGGATTGCAAAGTACATGGCACTGGAGTTGTATACAAATAGAATAGCAGCATCATGAGCTGGTGAATTAATTAATCTAACTAATAAACGGCCTAGAAATGGCCACCAATATGGTGGATTTCACAAGAATGAATATAAACATTATCTAATTTTTCTTCTCAACATTTTCTTATTGTTATCCACAATATGATTATGGTATCTAAAGATTTTACTTTTAATGTGAGATGAAACACCATATTGGCTTAAAAAAATAAAATAAAATCGACCATTAAGAGATGACTTGTTTTATCATGTTGTTTTTAGTGTTTATTGTCAGATTTAGAAGAAATGTGATATAAAAAAGAAGAATGTTTCTGATGGTTTTCATCTTTACTGTTGTCCTGCGATGCCAAAAGTGACATCACTTCTGCCCTTTTCTTTTTTTCAACTCAGATCAGTGTTCATTTTTCCTCCCTAATGCCACAGCTTACTGTCCCTCTCACAGCAAACACCACCTAGACCTAGACAACAGGCTTACATCACTGTGTAAACTCCTCAAAGGGAGGGGGGATTCATTAACCAGCTGGTCATAGTGTCCTTATCTTATCAGAACTATGAAGCTTTCTGTTATTTGCATGCTGAGGTAAGCTTGTTACTGTAGCTAAAAGAAACTTCCCACAATCCCTTTGGACACAATCCCATTGCACAGTTCATGCAGTTAGGCAAAGACACCCAGACCAGGTAAAAAGAAAAAAAATGGGGGCTATATAGGAGACGGAGCCTATTTTAGAAATGTTGATGTTACAAGCCTCTTGAAATAACGTTTTAGGCACCCGTATATCAATTAACATAGTTGGTATTATTGCTACTATCCTCATCATTATTAACATTATTATACAATCATTCTACATAAGGGCTATTGTCTGCTTACGTTTTGATAGTTTTATCATCCAACTGCCCCTGAACAACTTAAGGGGACCTTTGGACCTCTTGTTAGTTTATATATACTACTATTAAAGTGTATGGGAAGCTGAACACACAACATCTGGGGACTGGGGAGTGTCTGAGGGCCGTATGCAATTCACTTTTCCTCCTAATTTGTCTCCTAGGAGACACTTTTTCATCTTCGGTTTAAAATAACTTTATAGCACTTCGCAATTAAAAATGTACTAAAAAGTGAGTGAAAAAGTACTGCTAAAATAATTCCGAGCATTTTCTTGGTGTGAAAATATCCCCTAGGAGAAAAAGTGAACTGTTTATGTCCCTGAATTCATAGGTTAGCGGCGCTCCTTTTCCTGATGTTTAACATCCACAGGAGTCCTTTACCAGCATACATAAAAAGAAACTTGTCCCCAATTCCATTAACATTTTCTCCTGAGTTTTCTCCTAGGTGATATATTTACACCTTATCAATAAAATGCCTTTTAAAGCGGTATTGTCACCATAAAAATCAAATTTCAACAGCAACTGGTCGAGTGTATTAAGTGATAAAGATGCTAATCCTGCATTCAAAACTTTTTCTGCTGTTATGGTTTGGAGTTATTACATACTTAAAAGCACTGGCCCTTGTGCCAAACAGTGCCAAAAAGTTGAATGCTGGGAGTTCTTTTGAATGCTGGGAGTTCTTTTTATCTTTAATATATTCCTCCTCTTCCATTTATTTCCCTGCCTAGCTGATCACTTGTGTTTACAAGCAAGGCTGAGGTGACTCAGTGATTGGATGTGTAAATTAAAAAAAAGACTCTGGGAGGAGGGCAGCTAATGAATACACAATGAGCAAGAGAAGGCAGGGGGGAAACAAGAGTCAGGGAGGATATGATGTCAGCATTAGCTTGGCAAGATGGCCACTGCCTAGAATAGGATTTTCTGCTTTTCCTTTATAAAATTCACAGGAATCATTACGTGGATAGCACAATACATCTGTTATGTGAGTAGAGGTAGTATTTATCTACTTATATATGTGTTTTTATTTCTAGGTTAGCATGGGTGTCACTTGTTCTTTAACCTCCTTGCCGGTTATCCCGAGCTCAGCTCGGGGTAACCTGCGCAGGAGGATTTCTCAGGCCCCGCTGGGCCGATTTGCATAATTTTTTTGTTACATGCAGCTAGCACTTTACTAGCAACTAACTGTAACATTCGATGGCCGCCGCTTGTCGCCGATCCGCCGCGTCGTCCCCCCGCCCCAGACCCTGCGCAGCCTGGCCAATCAGTGCCAGGCAGCGCTGAGGGGTAGATCGGGATTCCCTCTGACGTCCTGACATCCATGACGTCGGTGACGTCATCCCGCCCCGTCGCCATGGCGACCGGGGAAGCCCAGCAGGAAATCCCGTTCTGAACGATCGGAGTGGCTGCAGAGCTGCCGCTGCTCAGTGGCTATCATGTAGTGAGCCCTGGGCTCGCTACATGATGTAAAAAAAATAAAAATAACAAAAAAAGCTGCCTCCTTGCCGGGGGAATTAGACCGGCAAGGAGGTTAAGCAACAAGAATGAAAAAAAAAATACTTAAAATAATTTTGATAGTACTTTTTTAAATAACTTTTCAGTACTTTTTCAATTGCAAATGGTTGAAAAGTTATTTAAAAGAGAAGATGAAAAATGATTTCCTAGGAGAAAGCTCAGGGTAACATTTAATTAAATAGGGGCCTTGGTGTTTAATTAAAAAAACTAAATAAATGAAACATTTAAAGCATTGACTTCACATTAATATTAAAGTGTATAATTTTGACTGTCTTGCCAATTTCCTACTCTAGGTAGATGTGGTATACTATTATTATTGCTTTATGCAATAATATTGCTTTATGGAGAAGACCTTCCACCATTAATAAAAAGAACTATGCAGCATGTTACAATATGGACCCCGCCTAATGCTTGGTCTTTTCAAAAATGGGACCTGTTTATTGATTTGCCAACTAACTGCAGATGGACCATCACAATTAAACGCTGCCTGCATTGGAGGTATGTTGATAGGCATGCTTTGTATATTAAAAACAGACCAGTGCAAGTTAACTGTTGAATTAAGCAAAGTAAAAAAACATGTTGGAGGAAAAACTGTCTATAAAACAAAGGTTAGCTGAGAGCACAGCAATTAGGAAAAAATATCTGCAACTTTACAAAGGAGCTAACAGGACATTACACTATAAAGCTTGAATGCAGATAGGAACAAATATGGAGTGTTTGTGCATTAATTAGTAAAAAAGAAAAAATGTATATAAAGTACGCAATATCTTTACTGCAGCGGAATATCTTTATTTCAACAGTTATTATGGAAACAAATCAATAGTTAAAGTGTAGAAAACTATGAAGACAGTAAAAGGGTAATTACAAATATACATACAGACGTTTTAAATTAGTGTGTTTGGTGCTACATTTAAAGGGAAACTAAGGGGAAATAAATGTGGCCAGTTGAACTTAATCGTACTCAATGCCAAGCCACTGCAGCTAAAGCTAACAAAATTTTGGGATGCACGTGTGCAGCTTTCAAAAGGGCACAGCTGCTTAATGGCAGATTGCAGAATGACAGCCAGAAGCACTATAGGGGGCTGGAAAGAAGCCCCAGGTTAAACTGGCCACCTTTATTTCAATTTAGGTTTGCTTTAATTCAGTAAATGCTTCTGAATTGAATTAACATGGACATATTTCTCCTGCTCCAAATTATGCCATGCCCATGAAGCCAGCTCAGGCTGGGGATGGTATTTGCAGGCTGCTGCATATACTTAGCTCCAACATTGGTCTCTGAGTGGAGTTGCTGGGCTCTGGCTCATAAGAAACCACCCACTCAACTTCAATTATGCCTTGTAAGGCATCAACAGAGGGTCTCAGGTTACTGCAGTAATTCCAGCAGCCACATATTACTAGTGACAGAACAGAAGTTTGGACCAGGTAATTGTTGGGTCATTGGGGAAACCTTGGTGAAATTATTATTTACTTGTGTTGGACGAACTTGGAGCAGTGGGGTCCTGCAGATGAACCTGATGGGGTGAACTGCTTCTTGGGGTGATCAGTGAACTCCCAAAGTAGCATCAGCAGATTTGCAAACCTTTAAATCCCAACCTGAACGCAGATTCAGGCACTGCAACAGCATTGGCTGGCTAGATCAGCTCTTACCACTTCTTACCATCCTGGTCTCCTGGAGCATTGTCCAACCCATCCATCCATCCTAGGACTGCCCATCTAGCCTATACATCCAGTTCTCTATGGTCCAGAAGGTCATCTCTGAAGGCCCATTCACACTAGGGGCCTGATTCACAAAGCGGTGATAACTCAGTTATCACGCCTAAAAGACTTTAGGCGTGATAACCTTTGCACTAGCATAGTTATCACCGCTTTGTGCTCTAACTCGCGCGAAGCTCCCGCGCGCAAAGTTTTGCGCGCGTGCGCAAAGTCCCATAGGGCTTAAGGGGCACTTTGCGCGAAGCACAGTGCGCTGCGCGCGTAGCGCACCGCGCTACGCGCGCAAAACTTTGCACACGGGAGTTCGCGCAAATTCCTTCAAATCACGCCTAAACTAAGTTTAGGCGTGATAAAGGGCTTTTCACAGGCGTGCAAAGTGTTTGCACCGCTTTGTGAATCAGGCCCTAGAAGTGCATTTCTGAGCGTTTTGCGATTAATTAGCGTTTTTTAAAATCGCTCCTATTTACTGTCATTAAAATCGCGGTAAAAATTAGCCGCAATTTCGATATTGCGGCGATTTTTGCACAATTTTTACCGTGATTTTAATTAAAGTTAATGGGAGCAATTTAAAAAAATGCTAATCAGTCGCAAAACGCTCAGAATAGCGCTTCTGGTGTGAATGGGCCCTGAGAGAGCACAGAGAGCTGGATGGGATAATACGCCTTTTTTCCCTACATTTTCTCCTAGGAGATCATTTTTCATCGTCTGTTTAAAAGAACTTTTCAGTACTCTGCAATTGAAAAAGTACCAACAAGTACGTGAAAAGTACTGTCAAAATTATTCCGAGTGTTTTCTCGCTTGCTAGTAGCATTAAAGCATTTTATTAAGAAGGTGTGAAACCTAGTAGAAGACCTAAGGGAAAAGTGAATTGAATAAGGGCCATTGACTTTTCACATGATGAAAATAGTTATTATGTGAAAATGATTTGTTTGTGAAAAATTTGTTTGCAATTCGCGTTCGTGTGCAATTTGCTTTTCAGTTTTCTCCTGGGTGATATTTTCTCAACTTATAAATGAAAAGCCTTTTAATCCTCCAGCAAGCAAGGAAATACTCGAAATCATTTTGATCGTACTTTTCTTTTTGGTACTTTTTCAGTTAGAAAATGTTCAAAAGTAATTTTAAATATAAGATGTAAAAATTATCTCCCAGGAGCAAACTCAGGAGAAAAAGTTATTGCGTATGGGCCCGTCTCTCATGTCTCATGGGCTTTAACCATTTAGCAAATATTGCTGTTTTCATAAGAATGCAATATACAAAAATTCTGATGTTCACAAAAATGTTTTTTATTTTATTATTTTAGTAAAATATATATATCACTGAAGTGGAAACAGCCATATTTGCCCATCACAACTGCATATTACACATCTTCCTTTCTGCTGTACTTGCTTTTAAAAATTTAAGCCACAGTGAGCCCAGCTGGATGCTGCTACACCAGGACAACGTACGGACTTTGCCACACCCCCTTCCTTGTCACCTGACCATGTTGCAACCTTTGCTCTGTAGCAGAGGCAGGCTTACATTAATGGCCCATACTCACGGGCTACAATTGTCGCCGCAACATGCGGCGCGCGCGTGTTGCGGTGACAGGTCGCCCGTGAGTATGAGACGCAACACGGGTGCGCACCCCGAACCGTCGCTCGTCGCTGCTGTCGCCAGGCTATTGGCACGGTCAATCGCCTGGTGACAGTTGACGCCGCAACTGTCGCTAGTCCGCGTGGGTATGCGGACTAGCGACAGCAACAAGCAGGGAATACCTTGAGCTTCCGGCGGGGGGAGGAACAACAGCGACAGCTTCCGCCGCATCAGTTGCCAGGTCCCTCCGCCGTGTGTATGCGGAGGGACCTGGCGACGAGCTGTCGCCAGCCTGTCGTGCACACGCTCCCGTGTGCTAGCGACAGGCCACAAATGGGCCATGAGTATGGGCCATCAGGTAGGCGAGTCATTAGGTTGCAGGGTGGAAGGGCAAAAAGCTGTACAGATGGATAGCATTCACCTTTTACTTACATTGTGAAAATGCAAAACAATGCTTCAAAAGAAACATGCACATTGGAGATAAGATTTGCATTATACACCTGCTGAAACTGCTTTGGTTTAAGTGCTCAGTCTCAACCTTACACAATTTGATACCTTAAACGTCTGTAGTACCTTTAAAGTGTGTTTTATTTATTTAAATTTTGGTGCATATTTGGCACCTAATTATGCAAATAGATGAATGCATGGAACCATGCATATATTATGTTATTTAGTACTATTGAATCATTTGTGACAGGTTTTTAGCTCTGTCTCATGTGTGATGTAAGTCCTAACGTAAGGGATGAAGTTTGTAGGCTTTCACTGGTAGCTCAAGTGCTATTTTTACATAAAAAACAATAAAATTGTAGAGCATGGATTTGTTTATGGCTATACAGCATGAGCCCCTGATCCCCAGCCATAAGGGCTGGCTCTAGCTGATAACGAGTAGAGAGAGCTTATGTGAGCATTGGACTCCCCCAACACTCTGTTTTTCAGCCTCCTATGCCTATCAAGTTGATTTGTTCACATGCTGATGAGCACAGGAGCTGTTGTGGCACCCAATTATTGAGAATTACAGGTGGAACTTGAAAAATTAGAATGTTGAGCAAAAGTTAATTTATTTCACTAATTCAATTTAAAGGGGTTCTGTTGCATGCGTAAAAAAGAACATAAACTAAACTTATCCAGATGTCGGTAGCCATTCTCCTTCCTATCCTCGGAAGCTTTGCATCCCTCTGGTGAGATTGCCGTGTACAGTCTCTTTTATCTCTCCATACATTCCTAGTGGTTTGAGTCACCCTGAGCCACTTGGTTACTCTGTCATCATGACCAGAGACAGCAATCTCACTACAGGGTTACAGCGCCACCCAGAGGATGGAGGGAGAATTGCAGCATTGGATCCCAGAAAGGTGAGTAAATGCTGGGCTGCTGCAGATCTCTGTGCTGTATGATTATTTCCACATTTTAGGATCTGAAAGTGATCTAAAAAATTACACCGCTTTTAGTGTCCTTGCTGTCTTTCTTCACAAGTTGAGTATTCTACTGAGAAGCATGGTGCCTGTGACCCCATCGGATTTGCCGGGATTCTCCCAGCTGCATTTTGGTGCTAGTAACACAGTCTATTTCCATAAAGCAGAAGAACTTTAGTAAATTAGATCCTATGGGGATGATTCACTATAACAAATAGCATACTTTATCATAGTTAACATGCCTTATCAGAATTAACACCGTTTATCAGAGTTAACATGCCCTATCAGAGTTAACACTCCTTATCATAGTTAATGCGCCTTATCAGAGTAGCATAGCGAGCGCTACAAACGTATGCTTGCTAATTGGCAATGACGAGAGCTCCACTCGTCCTACCCTGAGCTCCTGCGGGTCCAATCACTTTAAAGGACATTATCCCCGCACTTTGATTGGCCCAATAGGCTGCCTGTCAAGTGATGTCCTTTAAAGTGATTGGACCCGCCGGGGCTCAGGGCAGGACGAGTGGAGCTCTCGTCATTGCCAATTAGCAGGTATAAGTTTGTAACGCTCGCTATGCTACTCTGATAAGGCATGTTAACTCTGAGAAAGCATGCTATTTGTCATAGTGAATCAACCCCTATGAGTGCCGTATAACAAGAAGCTTAGCAGGTGGGTAATGCATGGTGAGTGCGTGTATGCATGCATGCATGCAAAACAATTCAACAAATGGATACTTGAATAAAAAAAAATGAAGTCCACACATGTTGGATATGGCGTTTTTGGTTCACATACATTGACATGCACACACAACAATCAACTGTAGAGAATTAGTTTTTGCCTATACCTCATCTCTACTCCTTTCTAGAAAGCAGCTTTTCAGCTTTCTTCCTTTTGAACTCAGAAATGTCCTCCGCTGTTAAACCATGGGAATTACACCTGTAGACATATATATGGTATTATTAGTTGAGTGATTCCGTCCCTGGAACAAGGAGATAAAAAGAGACCTAAAAGACACAACTTGCTTTCTGAGCCTAAAAAGTAAGAACAATAAGATCCCTCTTTAATCTAAACACATAATATTCTGAAAGAAATGTCACTACTAACCGATGCGCTTTCTCAGTCCGAGATAAGGCATGTCCCCAATATTTAAATCTGAATATGTATTTTAATTATCATACACCAGGGACCACATGTTATTAACTTTTTCTTCTGAGTTTTCTCCTAGGAGAGGCTTTCTCAACCAGGGTTGCCTGGAACCCCAGGGTTCCTTGAGTACTCTGCAGGGGTTCCTTGACATGTTCCCCCATTGTGGCGGAAGTATATAGAGCACACTATAATAGGTGGTACTGTAACAATAAGCACTAATTTGGGGGGTCAGAAGACAGTATAATGAGTGGCAGTGTAATGGGTGTAGTGAAATAAACAGCCACACATACTTTTAAAGACCATGCCTCCTGCAAAATAAATACAGGGGTTCCTCGAGATCAAAACATTGTTTGCAGGGGTTCCTTGAGATCAAAAAGTTATTTGCAGGGTTCCTCCAGGGTAGAAAGGTTGAGAAAGGCTGTCCTAGGAGATAATTTTTCATCTACTCCTTAAAAGGACTTTTCATCACTGCAAATTAATGAGTATCAACAAGTAGGTAAAAAGTACTATTAAAATAATTTTGAGTCTTTTCTTGCTTGCTGCTGGTGTAAAGGGCATTCTATTGATAGGATGTGATAATATCACCTAGGAGAAAACTCTGGAGAAAAAGTTAATTGCATATGGGCCCAGGGACCCTTATTCAATTCACTTTTTCCCTTCCTTCTCCCCTAGGAGATAATTTTTCATCTTCTGTTTTAACTAGCTTTTTGGTACTCTGCAATTGAAAAAGTACCAAAAAGTAGGTGAAAAAGTTTGAAAAAGTACCAAAAAGTAGGTGAAAAAGTTTGAAAAAGTACCAAAAAGTAGGTGAAAAAGTACTGTCAAAATTATTCTGCCTATTTTCTTGCTTGCAGTGTCTTAAAAAGCACCAAGGAGAAAATGTAAGAGAAAAGGAGAATATGCCCATACACAACTAACTTTTTTTTCTCAGTCTACTCCTAGGAAATAATTTTTCATATTCTATTTGAAATAACTTTTCAGCAGTTTGCAAATGAAAAATTACCAAAGTATGTAAAAAAGTAGTGTCACATTTTTTTTGAGTATTTTCTTGATTGCTAGTGGTTTAAATGGCATTTTATTGATAAGATGGTAAAATATCACCTAGTAGAAAACGGAGAAAAAGTTAATTGCATATGGGCCCAAGTCTGCTATAGTATCTAGATAATAGGTTCTCAACAGGTGGTATGTGTACCCCTGGGGGTACTAGGCTGGGTTTAGGGGGTACTTGACCTTCTATTATTTCATCTATTACAATGCGTTTTTGGATTTAAAAATGCTAAGTGATGCATAAATGGGCATACATTAGTATTTTAGTTAATTAAAAACAAAAAGGAATGTTTTGAAAGAATGACTATGCAAATATTGAGTACTCCTAACAAATATATATGTATGGAGGGGTACTTCAGATGTTGTTTACAATATTGGGTTCTTAGCAAACCCCGTCTCTCGTAAAAGGGTATGTGCTGTAACGTTGAGAAACACTGATCTGCATCAACAACAAGGGCAGCAAGTTATGAAACTGTCACAAGTCAACTCTAGTTCTTAAAGCCCAAGACCACAGTTGCCTCCCTCGTTGTCCTCCCAGTTGCCTCAGTTCACCTGCTATCAACCCCGGTATTCCACCTTTAGTCGCATCAGTAGGGCTCTTCTGCCCATGTGTGGTCCAACCATGCCCACCACGTTCACGTCGCCGACTGCGTTCTGTGCCTGCGCAATACTACCTGAGAAGGAGCAGAACTTTCCCGGTGATGTGAACATGGCAGGCGCATGCGGCCGGACCACGCATGCACAGAAGAGCCCGACTGGCTCCACTGATGCAGATTACCGCGGCCAATAACAGGCGAACTGAGGCTCTTTTAAAATTTGAAAAGATATGGACGCCCTAATTCCCCAACTATTCACACTGGTTACCTCAATATCTCACTGCAGTATAGTGACCTTTTCGCATCCTGTACCTCTTAACACTAAACGAGGACAGACCGGATACGTCCTCTCTCTTTCTCTTTCCTACTTCTTTCCTCTTTCTTACCTCTCCTTCTCCTTTCTCTCTCTTGTTTGTACTTGATGTCTTCCCCCCCCTCCTCTTTCCCTTCCCTCCAGCCCCACCCCCTACCCTTCCCTTCTCTCGCCCTTATCACCCTTGACCCTCAGGTGCAAGTAGTCCTGATCAGTTGATCCATCGATACTGCGTGATGGATCGTTGTAATATTGTTGACTTTATCTTACAACTGGACCATGTAGGATGTTGGTATATGTTGCCTCGTTGCTACCAACATCCGCTCAATATCTATGTGTTTTCCTCTAGTACCACCTTGGGTCGCCACCAGTATTGTACCTACCTCTCCATTTTATTTTTCCTGTAATATGTTTTATTACTGATATGCTATTGGCTGTTAATTTTCTTTTGAAAAATAATAAAAACTTTTGTGGAAAATTAACATTGAGCTGGGTTGAAAAAAAAAAAAAAAAAAAAGCAAAGGACAAAAGTTACCTTTGGCATCACAGAGAAACAGTAAAAACGGAAACCAGTCAAATTATTTTTTTTCTTACATGTCACATTTCTCCTAAATCTGACAGTGACCACTAAAACCAACAGGATAGGTAGGCTAAATAAGTCATTTCTTATTAGAGGATTTTTGTTTCAGTTAATACGGTGTTTCATTTTACTTTAAGGTGTACATAAAGCAGAAGGGGGGGGGGGGTGGCAGATGGGACACAGAGACACGTTCCCTGCTCTATGACATGCCCCTATGCTCCGCTCTCTGCCCCCTTATTCCCCCCCGCCCTGGTAATCTCGAGGGGACCGGGTGTTTCATGCTGGAGAGGCACTCCTGCAAAACTCCCACTGGGGGTGTTCCTATTGCCCCTCCTCCAGCAGTCATTGGGCAGCTCTGCCCATTCCCCGCCTCCCTGTCTCTGCTCTGTGATAAGACACACAGAGCAGAGCTTACAGCGCCACTGAAATTGAAAGTAGAGGATTTCAGGCCACACGAGTGGCAGTAATTGAGACTACCTGATCTGCCTAGCCCCCTGGATCAGGTAGCATTTTTTTATTTACAAAAATTCCCACCTCATATTCACTTTAAAGTGGACTGGAACTCTTGCGCAGGACAGAAGGAAACAGAGAGAAATGCACCCTGTATGAATTTAGAGAGTTAAGCCTGTCTAATCCCCCCTCATTTGTGTCTAGTCTCAAGTTGTAATTTGGTCCTCCCCTGTCACATGACTGCCTATGGCAGCTAAGCCTAATTGGAAAGCACAGGATGTTAGCAATATGTCTGCTTTCATGAATCAGGAAGTAGAAACTGTGATTTATTTTAGGATTTGTATCAGCTGTTACAAAAGGTTTTTTGTTTAAGGGCCCGCTTCCACTTGTGCGGTGGGAATCGCCGCGGTAAAAATTTGCATGCGGATGCGAATTTCGCATGCTGGTGTATGCAATTTTCATGCGAGTTCGCATGGATGACGATGTATGCGAATTTAACCATGGCAGTGCCTGTGTGCTTTTCCATTGATTCCATGCAAATTTGCATGCGAATTCACATGCAAATTCGCATGAAAATTTGCATACCAAAACCGCATGCAAATTCCCTATTAAATACATTGTATGCGAATCACATAGCGGTATGCAGTATGCGAATTCTGATGGCTCTGCCGTGCAGATTTTTTCTGCACAGAAAAACGCTCAGAAATCCTAACAAGTGGAAACAGTCCCATCCACTTGTATTGTCTATGCGAATCTGCATGCAGGAAACGCATGCAGATTCGCTCTAGTGGAAACGGGCCCTCAAGGTTATTATGC
Organism: Hyperolius riggenbachi; assembly: GCF_040937935.1. Lineage (NCBI taxonomy): Eukaryota > Metazoa > Chordata > Amphibia > Anura > Hyperoliidae > Hyperolius > Hyperolius riggenbachi. Next base: position 40,347,083 of record NC_090647.1, on the reverse strand, counting down.
TGTTGTGTGTCTTTTAGAGCAGAGAGGAGGTCTGAGTTCAGGTCCACTTTAAGCATTATCTGTTCCTGGACTGTTTTAATTCAACTTTTTCTACAACAGTTTGCAATGCAACAATTCCCACATTGAAAGTGTTACTGTGACTTTGTCCTCATCATTCAGAAGTCGTTGATTGATGGACTCGTATATCATCCAGACTGCAGATGAACACTGGATGTTTGTCATTGTATTTACATGGCCGTCAGCTATTCACATCCCCTGCTTTACAGTCACGTTCTCCGATTATGCTGATCTTTGGATTTATTTTATCAGCTGTTATGATTTTTTTTCCCGTTTTATGTCCTTTCAGTTCCAATTATGGAGTTTAGAGCTGTGTGAACAGTTTGCATTGTGCTGAGATATTGGCCTATTAAAGACAATTTATTGGGCCCCGTAAAGCCAAAGCCTTGGAGGGGTGGGCATTAATCAGTTAGCAGCGTACATGTTTATGGCGATATGCGAGCTGCGCACACATTAGCCCAAAAAGGTGCTTTATATGCAAAGCAAACAGCTTGGGAGGGTGGCTGTATTTGGCCATAACGCTATTATAGGCTATCGCAATTCTCTGTTTATAGCTGCAGGAGGGGGGAAAAATTCAAATCCAAATAAGTGGATGGAAATAAAATATTTTTACTTTATTTTTACATACTGTATACACTCGACTATAAGTTGAGAAATGTAGGACTGATTCAAAGTATAAAACTGTAGGGGTTGAACCCTTCCCAAATTACAGACATAATAGGGATAGGGGGGTATTGCTCTCTCTCCTCCACTCAGCATTGTTGAGCAGCTAGTGTACTTTACCTACCAACATACCACCGAAAGGGCTGCCTTACTCTATCCTCCCCCCATTATTCATATACTGAGCAATGCAGTGAAAGCCGTCACTCACCGATCCAACGCCGGGTTCAGTCTGCTTTAATCACCTTCACTCACACTGGGCTGCATGTATGTATTAGCGAAGATCCGGCTCCTGAGGTCAGATCTATGCCTCTGCTCTCAGACCCGGCGTGAGTGAGGAAGAAGTGAGGACTCTGCCCCCGGTGCTGGATCGGTGAGTGAGGACTTCCAGTGAATTCGTTTATTAATGCTTAGTGAGAGCAGTGGGCGCCATAAAAGAAAAGAGGACACATAGGCTACCATTATGGCCAGAGATGTGTTGTACGTATATTGCTACTGCATCCATGCACAAAGTCAACTTGTTCACATCTTGCCAGCATTGCACCCCAAATGTAGGACATGCAGGAAGGGACAGCAGTGACACAGGAGTCACCACCAGGGGTGTAACAATAGACCCTGCAAGGGATGCCTCTGCAGGGGGGCCCAGAAGCCACAGGGGGCCCGTGGGGGGAAAAGTTTGAGAGACTGACAACTAAGGGAGAAGAAAATTGAGAGAAAAAACGTATTCTGCTCTCGCACCATTGTTATATTGACTGCAAGTGTCTACCACACAGATAAGGAATCATACACACTTTGGAATTGTACACTGTCCCTGCTCCGTAGGGTCCGTAAAAAATATCTGTCTCTCACTGCTGCAAAGTTCTGATGACTTCATGTACAACCTTACAAACAAAGGAGTCACATTTTGAAAAAAGTTGTAGACTGTCCCTTATTCCGCAATCACTCAGAAGAGATTCCTAGATTCTTATCAAACACAGGCCAGTGACCTTATCGTGTCTAATTACTTTTACAACACAATGGAGTGGGTAAGATTGATGTCTGACTGTAGCTGCCTCATTGAGTGCTTGCTGTCTCATACTGAGTCCAAGATCCTGTAATAACAGTATCAATCAGTGACATTCTGAACGTTTTGCCAAAGTTACAGTAAATACTATATCTTATGTTCAGCATGTCATTGTTGTTCCTCCATATAGCATGTGCTCTCATGTAGTAAAATAATACAGCTGTGTGTGCATGTATGTACTGGGAGCAGAGCTGCGACAAGGGACTTGACGGCTGCAAGGGGCTGGAGGAAGCCCCGGGTAAGTAGATCTGGGGGTAGCATAGATTGCCTGATGTTTCCTTTAAGTCTAAGTGTTTTTATCTGTGCAGAAAGCGAGGGAGGTGGGGGGGCCCATCCAAAGTTTTGCAAGGGGGCCCCATGCAAAGTTTCGCAGGGGGGCACAGTGATGTCTAGTTACGCCCCGGATCATCACAAAAGGTAACTACCAGTCCCCTGATAAGAAAGACGGTACACTGCAATGGTGGGGATGTACTGCAATGTATGAATGCATGGTTACACATGGGGGTCACCACAGGTTCCCTTCAGGACACTGTGAGAGTTGCTGTAAGGGTCAGTGGAAAACATTGGAATGCCGTGAGTGTCCTCTGTCTGCACTATCATGAGACTTACTGGATAAACATTCTTGAGTTATTTAAAAAATCCAGTTCAAGAAGGTCATATGTTGGGGTCGACTTATACATGATACTCGACTTTTACAAAATAATTTTGGCCAGCTGTGAGCAGTCTTGTTTGTTGCCTTTTGCATCAGTCTTTTTGTCACATTCTTGTTAATAATTTTTATTCATGCTTTCTCCAGAGGAAAACACCTGTCCAGATTTCTATACGTAGGTTGCAATCACAGTGCCAACGCATGAAAATGATTATTGACTAACTAAAGAAAAAATCCTATTTTCACTTATATGAATGAAAGACAATCATACACTCAAAGCTCTCCACAATCTCTCTCCCCTGTACATCTCCTCACTAGTCTCCAGATACCAACCCAACCGCAATCTCAGATCTGCACACGAGCTTCTTCTATCCTCTTCTACAATCACCTCCTCACATTCACGTGTACAAGACTTCTCACGTGCCTCACCCCTCCTCTGGAATGCCCTTCCACAGCACATCCGCCACTCTCCCACCTTTGAAATCTTTAAACGCTCCCTCAAAACCCACCTTTTCCGACAAGCATATTCTCTAGCTTAGGCCATGCACCCACTAAATAACCTAATTACGCACTGCCTCTACATATACTGTATACTTTCCCCACCTCTTGTTTCCACCCCATTCCTTTAGATTGTAAGCTCGCAAGGGCAGGGCTCTCACCCTTTTGTGTCATGGACTGTTATTAATTTAATTGCTTGCACACTGTTAGACATTTATACATTTTAGTCATCATGTTAAATCAAATTGTAATCAGCAGTTCTGTATTTTGTATCAGTGTTCATATTTGATGTATATCATTGTCTGTATCATTATGTATCCCTTGTTTGTTTTCTTACATCGTACAGCGCCACGGAATATATTGGCGCTTTATAAATAAATAATAATAATAATAATACACTATAAGACAATAAAATAGATAAGGGGTTAAATTAGATGAAAACTACATATGTAATGAGAAGAATGTGTTAAAAGTAAGGCATATCCAGTCACTATTATGCTAATGCTACCACCCTACCTTACCCCCCCCCCCCCCCCCCCACCAATGCCTACCCACAGGGCTGAAGATAGACCACCAATGAGGGGAGGCTGGGATGGGGATCAGAAATTTTTGAAGGTCGGCCCTGCCTACCCATAACCTATCCCCCCACTGATGCCTAACCCTAACCGACCCACTACCTGTACGAATGAAATGTCTACTTATCTCTACACGTGAATGGAGAAGATCAGAGGAACAAATGTCTAACTTCATCTGAGTGGGGCGTACATGACAAAAAAGGCGTCCAGAAAAACTGATTCTAGAATATCGGTAAATGTACTCATATTTTACTCTTACAGTGCAAATGGCGACAACAAAACATTGGTAATACATTTTTTCCTGATTCTCTAAACTTATTGGCATTTCCCGACCTAAGGAATAGATTTGAAATTTCTGCTGGTGAGTTGTTTAAATACCTGCGCATTAAACACCTCCTCATAGAAAATAAATGTTTATTACCTACAGTCTCTACACGTATAGTATCCTACCTGTCCTCATCTAGTGAAACTAAAGGGGGTATCTCCCTATGGTATAAAGAACTAATAAGTGGCCGCCAAAAACAGCTAATCAAATACATCCGATCCTGGTCAGAAGAATTAAATTATCCAGTAGAAATCTCAAATATTATTACTGCTAGCAAAACAATCCATCGTTTTTCTGCATGCATTAGTCATAAAGAGAACTATCATAAAATACTGCAAAAGTGGTATTTTACACAAAGAAAAATGGCAAATTTTTCTCCCAATACCGCCCCGCTGTGCTGGCGAAACTGTAGCAGACCTGGTACATTATTCCATATCTTATGGGAATGTCCCCAAATCCAAAATTTCTGGAATGACATTTCCCAGAAGCTAAGTCAAATTTTACAATTCCAATTTACTTTGACCCCTCAACTTGCTATTTTGCATATTGGTATCATGTCCATTCCCAGTTTTCCACCAAATTTCATTTAATAACATCACATATTCTTTGTGCGGCTAGATGCTTGATCACTGCCAATTGGGGAGCTGCACACACCCCAACTCTCTTAGTTAAAATGTCAGGTTGACTTTAATTTACAAATGGAAAAATCTTTCAGTTTTAAAAAAAGATAACCAGAGAGTCCCTTATGCAATGACTATAGACTGGCCTTCTACCACTACCAAGACCACAGTTTAGTAACTGTAATCATTAACCTCCCTAAAGGTCCGTACACACGCCGGCCTGGAGGCAACGATGGGTCCGTCGTCACCTCCCGCTGGGTGGGCGTTCCAGCGATAGTCCGGCGTGTGTACAGTCTGTCTGCAGACTGATACGGCTGTATCAGTCCGCCGACAGACTGTACATACGCCGGACTATCGCTGGAACGCCCACCCAGCGGGAGGTGACGACGGACCCGTCGTTGCCTCCAGTCCGGCATGTGTACGGACCTTTATTCTCTCAATCTCTCTTTAATATAATTTGCCTTTTGATGGAATTAATATGCCCAGTGTACTGTACTCCTAGTTGATGTTCTCATTGTATACTAGTTACCTTTTCGTAATTGTTCTTTAGGTCTCACAATGGACCGACTCAATTCTCTCTCAGCTTGAGAATCTAGACGCTTCTCTCTAATTATACAACGTTTATTATACTGTTACATTGCTCTGTATGGTATCCTTCTGTTTTATACTTAAAATTAAATAAAAAAATTCAAGAATAAAAAAAAAAAAAAACATTGGTAGTACATACCGATAATTTACTACAACCAAACAGAACCCTATTCTCACACAGACTGAACCCTCTCTCTACCGATGCCTAACCTTAACCACTCTTCCTGGATGCCTAACCTTAACCACCTCCCATGACTAACCTCAACCTTCCCCCCACCTCCCACAGCTAACCTTAAAGAGAACCAGAGGTGGTTCTTGGGGAGACCAGATGGGACACAGGGCCAGATTTATCAAGAGTGTCTGAGACAAAAATATTAGTAGGTTTTCAGAAATCCGTGCAGAACTGTCTCAGACATCCTAAGAAATCACTAGATAGTGCAGATTCCTTCTTAAACTGTAGGGAATAGGAGTTAGGAAGGTCTCTCAGGCAGTGCAGTGTGTGAGGGGAATTTTTGTTGCTAAGGTAACCAACACATCTGCTGTCAGCAAGCTCTGAGTGAGGGGGGAGGAGCCCTTCACAAATCACATCTAGCCTGCACTATCTGGAGAACTGCTAATGAGCATTTCTTATTCTGCAGCAGTGTAGGAATGGATTTGCACTTTTCTTAACTGTAGTGTAGCTCTAGAAATCCATGCTGAACTCGCTATTACATAGACTTTTGGGAAGTTTCTTACTATCATGCAGAACTGTTCTTCTGCTGGTTAGAACAGTTTTAGAAGAAAAAACTGTCCGTAATGCTTTGATAAATCTGGCCCTGTGAGGCATGTTCTCTTCCTCATGACATGCCTCTGCGTCCCCCCACACTGCTCTCTGCCCCCAAGATTAGTGTCAAGATTTGTCGCTATCTTGGAAGTAAACACAGGAGAGAGGGATTCCCTGTTCAAAACACTCGCCAGGGGCGTTCCTACATGGTTTCCAGAGCTGTCATTGGGCAGCTCTCGCTTCCTGGCTGCGCCCCCTGCCGCTCCCACACCTCCTTGCATGCTGTGAATAAGAGACAGTCTCTCATTCCAGCGCCGTGACCCAGAGGTCATGAAAGTGAAAGTGGGACATTGCGGCCCACAGGAGTGGCGGAGATTGGCGTTTTTTGCGGTTACCTGATCTGCTCAGCCCCCTGGCTGAGCCTACTTTTTTTTTTATTTTATGAGCCCACCCCGGGCTCTTTTTAACCATCCCACCCACAACGGCTAACCTTCACCCTCCACGGCTAACCTTAATCCCCCTCACCAATCCGCCGGGGAAAAAAACCCCCACATTTTTGGACTCTTGGCCAAACTTTTGCAAGCCCAAATTTCTGTTTACCTTGTAGGGGCACTTTTCCCCAGTAGACCCTTAGGGTTGGGGTCATGCACAGTATAGGGCCAGTATACTACAATTGGGGATAAGGGATAGTAGAACATCTGTAAAATTACCAATATTCTACAGCATTGCTTGTTGCCCAATTTACTAGCTACAACATCCGTGGTATTAGAATAATGACTATAAATGGCGCTCTTTTTACCAATCGTTATATTTACACGTACATATAAATACTCATAAATAATCACTACTTGCTCAATTATTATTGTTGATTAATATAGCAACCCTGTTTTGCATGGCCCTGGGAAAAGTTAGAAAAAAACATGGACACATAATACAAAGCTGCATAATAGTGAATAATGATGTAATTATTAAACTCCTATATCAGATAGATAGGAAACATTTTCTTAACTGAACTGTAGGGATCTCATTTATTAACTGTGATCTCCTAGTTTTTGTTCATTTTGGAATAACATAGAACTTTGCCTCTGTAACTGGTACCAAGTACTAAGCTGTTTAATCTACTTTGTAAATACTGTACAGAACATGTCAGCTCTGTACACTAAGCAGCTCCTGTGAGAGCCTGGGATAGTGGTTCCTTCAACAAGTGGTGTGAAACTCAAAATTTCTTCTCTGCTCTAAAACACAGCATAAAAATTAACAAAGTAAACAAAATGACTGGTAAGTTCCACTTCACTCAGAAGCTAAATAATAAGAGTGCCTGTTGCTGGCACAAACAATCGGATTGACTTTTGTACTCTATTTGCAGATCAAACCAGCTTCTCTGCCTTCAGTGAGAGACGTAGAAGATTTTCTGCTTTATTTGGTCCTTATATAATAAACACAATGATAATAATTATGTAGGACACCAGCAATTGTATTAATTCGCTTTCAAATGAAGTGCAACTTTGAGTTATTAAGTCTTTTAGTAACTACATACCAGTCATTTATTTTACCTTGACGTTGTATCACTTTAAAGTGTAACTGTTGGGCATAAAATTAAAAATCAATTATTTATTTTTATCTGGTAAACAAGTAATAAGGATGCTAATCAGGCAATCCAAAAGTTAAAATCTCTATTACTTTTCTAGTTTATAAATGATCATTCCCCAGTTTACCTGACTCTTATTTGGTACGTTGCCGCAAAAATAAAGCTGCAGGGCATGCTGGGTTGTCCTTTTTTGCTTCTGTACATTAGTTAAGTCTGAGGGGAAATAACGAAGCAAAAAAAGACAACCCAGCATGCCCTGCAACTTCCTTTGTGCGGCAACGTACCAAATAAGAGTCAGGTAAACTGGGGAATGATCATTTATAAACAAGAAAAGTAATAGAGATTTTAACTTTTGGATCGCCTGGTTAGCATCCTTATTACTTGTTTACAAGATAAAAATAAAGAATGGATTGTTGATTTTATTACCCGACAGTTACACTTTAAGTAAAGTATTTGTTTTGGTGCTGAAATGCCATACCACTTCATGCAAAATGGATATTTATAAACTTCTTATCTGGGCTCCATTAGTGCAAATCGGATGTGAATATAAACGTCCATTCTGTGCAAGTTCACATGCGCTGCAACAGCATGTGGTCCACGTGCATTTTAACCCTTAAGCCTTGAAGGCATGAAATGGTTAAACTATACCGTACTGGGGCATTTGCAGTTAAGACACATTGGGCCATATGCAATTCACTTTTTCTCTGAAGTTTTCTCAGCACTCTGTAATTAAAAAAGTACAACAAAGTGGGTGTAAAGGTCCTGTCAAAATTATTCTGAGTTGAGCTGGGTTGCTGGTGAGTTGACAGGCATTCTATTGCTTAAAGTGGATCCGAGATGAAAAACTAACTATAACAAGTAACTTGTCTATATATCTTATCTAAAGTTTAGATAGTTTGCACAGCAAATCTAGCTGCAAACAGCTTCAACAGAATGATTATGTATTCCTGTGATACAATGACTGCAGCCATGTTCTGTTTGTCACATTGTCACAGGCTGAGGACTGGAGATGCTATCAGCTTGCCTGTGTGAAAATTCAGTCCCCTCTCCTCCTCCCTCCTCCCCTCTGCCTCTGAAATCAATGACTAGTAACACCTCCCCCTCCTCCTGCCCAGACTGAGCTCCCATAAGCCCTTGCTATGGCGCCAAGACACAGTGAAAAGCTGTGGGCGAGGCTTGTTTAGTTTATTGGGAATTAGAGCATAAAAACAAAACAAAACAGTATTTGGCTTGAGGAATGCCCTATAAACTATATGAAAGGAACACAAATTATACAATGAGTAAAAGTTTATCTCGGATCCACTTTAAGTGATATTGAAAATATCACCTAGGAAAAAAACTCAGGAAAAAAGTGAATTGCATATGGCCCATATGCAATTAATTTTTTCTCCTGAGTTTTCTCCTAGGAGATAATTTTTTTCTTCTCTTTCAAGTAATTTTCCAGCACTTCACAATTGAAAAAGCGCCAAAATGAAGGAGGAAAATTACTTCCAACACTAATTGGAGTATTTTCTTGCTTGCTGGTGGTTTAAAGGGCATTAAATTGATAAGTTGTGAAGAAAATGTCACCAAGGAGAAAAGCCAGGAGGAAAAGTTAAAGGATACCTTAAGTGACATGTGACATGATGAGATAGACGTGTGTATGTACTGTGCCTAGCACACAAATAACTATGCTGTGCTCCTTTTTTCTTTCTTTGCCTGAAAGAGTTAAATATAAGTTATGTAAGTGGCTGACTCAGTCCTGACTCAGACAGGAAGTGACTACAGTGTGACCCTCACTAATAAGAAATTCCAACTATAAAATACTTTCCTAGCAGAAAATGGCGTCTGGCAGCCACTTACATAACTGATATTTAACTCTTTCAGGCAAAGAAAGAAAAGAAAAGGAACCCAGCATAGTTATCTGTGTGCTAGGCACTGTACATACCCATGTATATCTCATCATGTCACATGTCACTTCGGGTTTCCTTTAAAGTACTTTTTCAGTTGCAAAGTGCTGAAAAGTTTTTTAAATAAAAGATACAAAATGATCTCCTAGGAGATAACTTAGGAGAAAACGTGAATTGAATCGGGACCACAGGCCCTCATTGAATTCACCTTTTCTCCTAAGTTTTCTCCTAGGAGATCATTTTTTCTGCATTTCTTTTTAGCACTCTACAATTGAAAAAAATAGTAAACAGTAGCTAAAGAAAACAACATTATTTTGATTATTTTCTTTATTGCTGGTGGCTTGAAAGGTATTTTATTGATTAGGTATGAAAATATCTCTTATGGTGGCCATACATGGTACAATTTTTCATTTTTTTTTCCGATTAGATAATTTAGTTCGATTATTCCGTTAGATCCAGGGCTCGTTTCCACTATCGCGAATCTGCATGCGACCAACGCATGCAGATTCGCACATGTAATGCAAGTGAATGGACCTGTTTCCACTGTAGCGTTTGTGTGGTGCGTTTTTATGAGCAGTGAAAAAACGCACAAAAGAGCCAACAAATTCGCCTGCTAGTGGAATGCATGCGAATCGCCGCTAATGTATTTAATAGGGAAATCGCATGCGTTTTTTACGCGTTATTTTACGCGATTACGCATGCGATTCCGCATAGGAACCAATGTAAATTAACACAGGCAGTGACATGGTTAAAAACGCACATAGCCTAACCTATGCGAAATCGCATGCGTAATCGCGTAAAATAACGCGTAAAAAAACGCACCTGCATGCGATTTCTTCTGCGGTGGAATCCAGGCGATTCCGCACCGCTACAGTGGAAACGAGCCCCGAATATAAATAATTTTCTGGCATGTCCGATCAGATTTTTCTCGAAAAAACGGGATAATCGTTCAAATTTCTTGATCGAAAAAAAAATATTTTCAACTTTCATTCGATTCAATCATTTAGATTGAATAAATGGGAAAATCGAACGTTTTTATTGTATCATGTATGGACACCATTAGGAGGAAAAGTGAATTGAAGAAAGACTATTGGCTTTAACGTTGGACTATAACGATAAGTCTGCTTTATTCATGTTATGCCTCACAAAACTTTACAAAAAGTTTTTTTATGCCTCACATACCTCACAAATTTTATGCCTCACCAAACGTTACAAAAAGAGTATATTAGCGATATGAAGAAGTCTAAAAAAATCCTGTTTACTGAACAATCGGTGTGAATAATTTTTCCACAAACCTGGCTATACAATGCATATCCAATACGTAAGCTGAATACAGAATACATTGTGAATAGTGCAAACACTATACCTACCCCGGCTTTATATCTGGTGGGATTGGTAATGGTTTGGTGAAGCCTTCTCTTCCCACTAGCCAAAAGGTTTCTTCTACCCCTTTCCCCTGAAGTAAACATATAATAATTAGATCATACTGAACTTAGCAAATTGTGTTCCTATATGCCATCAAAATGTAATAATCAAAGATGAGCAACACTTGCAGTTTGAACAAAAAATAATAGTTTACTTTTCCCAAGTACCATGAATATTACACAGACAATACATTTTCTGCAATGGGACGGCGTAGGCGGCCGCCTGCCTAGCACCAGTACCAAACACCATTACCGAACGCTAATAAGCACTTGGCTGGTGCAGGAGAGCAGCTGACAGCCGGTGAATTCACCTTTTGTCACCTGCCCGTATGAAAGAGGCCTTGAAGTGACCCAGAGATGGTTAAAGAGCATGTTTTTAACTTACCCAGTGTGCGGCAAGAAATGAAAGGGTTATTTACCCATAATTCCGCCGTCCGCCCTGCGTCCTGAGAGTCCGTGCTGTTAGACGGCTCGTGTTCCAAGCCTCGCTGCCGTCACTTCCTCCTTCTGGCTTGAAGGAGGAAGTGACGGCAGCCAAGCTTGGAACACGAGGCGTCTAACAGCACGGACTCCCCTGACCTCGGGTACACTTTAAATGCTTATGCTTCCTTTTTAAAAATATACTTCTGCAGAAAGCTCTGCAAGCTTGAAAATACCGTATTCTAGCATCTTTTAAGCTGATTAAAATGAAAACATTTTAGACAGAACTATTTTAGTTGACTTTGATTTGTTGGCTTTACCTTGAGTTCTGTTTTCCCTCTAAGCTCTATTTTATAGTGTTCTTGTAGAGTGCGAAGGGTGGCCACTGTGGTTTGGTTGACGTGGATTCTATAAGCTGTGATAGGATGAAGAAAACAACATGTGAAAATATAAAAGCACACACATTACTACAAATCCTGGTATCTGGCTGAACCTTGAAGGCACACCCCCCCCCCTCATTGTCCACACCCATCTCCACCTCCTCCCATGGTGACTTCTGCAGACTCATTTGCCATGGGTCATGCATTGGTTGCATTTTAAAATAAAGTGGAAAAAAAAGTAAAAGGTAAAAGGAGGTTAAAAGATAAATAGACCCTCCAGACACCTCCAGGCTCTAGTCAGTGCATGCACAGTCCATCCACAGTAGATAATATTACTATGGGACCCTATCCTATAGTGGCGCCCAAACATCTGTTTTCTTGTGGAGGAAGGGCTTGGGCAATTAATTAGTGGGCTTAGTGTTAAAGGACCACTATTGCAAAAAAAAAAAAAGGAAAATGTAACCCTCCTGGCGGTCTATTAAAATCCGCCAGGGGACAGCGCAGCAGTCTTTTTTTAATTTTTTTTTTAAATAATGTAGCGAGCCCAGGGCTCGCTACATGGTAGCCACTATGCAGCGGCATCCCCCTGCCCGCTTCAATCGCCTCCGGCGATCTCCGATCAGGAAATCCAAAGAACGGGATTTCCTGGAGGGCTTCCCCGTCGCCATGTCGTGACATCATTGGGAGTCCCGATCCACCCCTTAGCGCTGCCTGGCACTGACCAGGCAGCGCACGGGGTCTGGGGGGGGGGTGCGGCAGATAGGGCGATCGAGTGCGGGGCGGCGGCGATCGGTGTGCTCACGCAGCTAGCAAAGTGCTAGATGCGTGCAGCAAAAAAAAATTATGCAAGTCGGCCCACAAGGGCCTGAGAAAACCTCCTGCGCGGCTTACCCCGTACTATGTTCGGGGTTACCGCCAGGAAGGTTAAACTACTTGTAAACACATACAAATATTTCTTCCTGAATAAAATGAGCCATAAATTACTTTTCTCCTATGTTGCTGTCACTTTCAGTAAGAAGTAGAAATCTGACATTACCGACATGTTTTGGACCAGTCTATCTCCTCATGGGCAATTCTCAGGGTTTTGTTTATTTTCAAAAGCACTTAGTGAATGGCAGTTGAACTGTCCAACTGTCAAAAAACTGTGTAGCGAGCAGGGAAGCTGGCCAGCATCATTGTATAAATCCTTTTCAGGGAATGTCTTTATAAAGAATAAAAGCCTTGCTGAGAATTCCACATGAAAAGATGGATTAGCCCAAAATCTGTCGGTTTTGGGCTAGTCCAAAGTTTACTGTAACTGACAGCAACAGAGGCAAAAAGTAATTTATGGCTCATTTTACTCAGAAAAAAAACATACTTCTTATTTGTATGCGTTTACAAGTATTTAAAATTTTAAGATTTTCGCGATAGTGGTCCTTTCAGAGTTGAGTGGGGGGTGGTGTGGTTAGTGTTGGGACTTGTGAGTAGGTGAGGGACAAAAGCGCAAAAGAGCTATCACATTGAAGGAATGCAGGGGAAAGGCCCGTTCTCCCCGGAAGATGGATCAGGGAACCCACAGCAATGTGGCCCGACCAATGAGCATTCTCCGGTCCATCTTCCTACCCACGTCACGCCCCGGCACACAACAGGCATGAACAAGGGTTCAAACAATCACAACACTTTGCGTGGAAGTCATCAGGATCGTAACTAAGTCACCTCCAAGGGTTTTTGCCCTTAAAAAAAACAGCAGTTTTCACCTGTCAGCGCTCCTTCCATTCATTCACCTATAACTTTATCACTACTTATCACAATTAAACAATCTATATCTTGGTTTTTTTTGCCGCCAATTAGGCTTTCTTTAGGGGTGTGAGAAAGCGCGGAGGAGCCGCCGCCATGAGCCAGCGGCGGGCGGCTCCTTCCGCACACAGGAACTTCTCGCACGGAGAGGCAGCCGCCTCCTCGCATCATGAGGCGGCTGCCTCCGTGCATCAGGCCGCAGAACGCGGCGAAACCGCCGCGCTGAATGCGGCAGATAGCCAGCAGATCCCCGCTGCGGGGACACCGCAGAACGGGGCTGCTGTTGCTGGGACTCATAGTCCCACAAGATTCAGAGTGACGCGCGCGCGCGCACTCAAACATAATTTATTACTCTCAGGGGAGAGTCAGCTGACCAGGCAGGTCAGCTGACCATAGCTTCACTCCTCATTGGTCCAGCACTTAGGGAGGTGCTGGAGAGGGGATATGTGTATATATACTGCTGGCTGTTCATTTGTTCCTTGTCTGGCGTTGCGTTCACATACGTGGGAGCACCCAGATCCGTTAGTCAGATCCGTTAGTGTGCCGGGACCAGCTGGAGCTGTAATCCTACACTAAGATAGATTTGTTGATAGCTTAAAGTACTAGTTTGATTGTGATATTTGTTATGACTTCTTGCCTGCCTTGACTACTCTTCTGAACTTTGATCTTGTACCTCGTTATCTCTGATACACCGTTGCCGAACCCCGGCTCGCTCCTAGACTCTGTTTCTGCCTCCTGATTCTGTACCCCGATATACCTGATACCCCGTTGCCGAACCCTGCCTGTACTTTGACTCCGTCTCTGCCTCTCGATCTTGTACTTTATCTGTCTGTGTGTGTCCGACCTGGCTTGTCCGACCTCGAGAACCGACCTCATCATTGGAGGAGGTTCTTCGTTCTGTTAGTAACCCTTCCGCCTGAGGGTGACTTTCAGAAGATACTTCCTGCTAGCAGTCTGACTCCTCCCGTCTTGGAGAGCTCAGGGTTGCGGAAGTAATCTGTACAGTACGTCTTACTGTACTGAGGCCTAGTCCTCTAAGTGTTACTGTTACACCAAAACACTACACTCTACTCCGGTGAACAGAGGTTAGCTGGTATATTGGATTATCGGTGATACTGCAGATCACACATAATCTGGTATACGTCTGTATTCCCCGTGACGCTGCAGGTCACCGGTAATCAGACCTCTCTGTGCTTCACCGAGCGTTACAGAACGCCAGACCAAAAATACCGATGGAACGCACTGATCCTCTGACTGTGCTTGCCACTTCGGTGGATAGCATTCATCAAGCACTAGGTCAGCACAAAGCCTTAATTGATGCCTTATCAGGCTCTGTGAGAACCCTCCAGACATCAGTCGATTCAGTGCGATCCCCTCCTAGTGACGACATCCGTATGCCTGTCCCTGAGAAATTTTCCGGCCACAAGTCGGACTTCCGGAATTTCAGGAGTAGAGTATTGTCGTATTTTGAATTGAGACCCCGATCCTCGGGGACTGAGGCCCAACGGGTCATCTTTATTAAAACCTTATTGACTGGGGACTCCCAGTCCTGGGCATATAACCTGCCTGCTACCGATACCGCTCTGACTTCGGTAGACGAGTTCTTTAAGGCCATGGCCATAATCTACGACGACCCTGACCTTGCTGTGACCTCAGAGCGGAAACTCAAGCTTTTGCGGCAAGGCAGAGGGTCGGTCGAGGATTATGCGGCGGAGTTCCGTAGGTGGTCAATCACCTCTAGATTTGATAACTTCGCTCTTATGGATTATTTTCTGTCTGGATTGACGGAGGAGGTCTCTGACTTAATGTTGACAGTACCAGAGCCCAAGACAGTTGATGAGGCCATATCATCGGCCATTCGTGTAGATCGCAGGCTACGCCATCAGAAGCAGGCTAGGGGAAGTCACCGTGTCAGGGTGACTTCGTATACGGCACCGGTTGCTGCAGCCTCTGAACCAGCACCTCCGCCTGTCTCACCCTTTCTGGCCTTGCCTCCACCAGAGCCGATGCAAATTGGTCGTTTAAAATTGACCCAGGTGGAGCGAAGGCGGAGGATGACGGAACAACTGTGCCTATACTGTGCAGAGGCAGGGCATAGGGTGCGAAACTGCCCCAATAGGGCGGGAAACGGGTCTGCCTAGGAGTAGTGGGGGGTGACACCCTAGGCACACAGACTTCACCCCTTAGGGAAAAAAAATTACTTCTCCCATGTACGGTCACATGGGAAGATAAATCTGTTGCCACTGAAGCCTTCATTGATTCCGGCTCAGCGGCTAACTTTATGAATTTTGAGTTTGCTCAGGAGTTGGGGTTACCACTCACTCCCGTGAGACCCCCCATCCAGGTCACGGCAGTTGACGACTCCCCTTTGCAGCGGAACTGTCCCCTGTCACAGACTCCGTTTGTGGGACTCACCATAGGGGTTTTACACGGGGAGCAGTTACAGTTTTATGTGTTGCAGATGTCCACATCCACTATTATCCTAGGCATGCCTTGGTTGCAGGTACATTCCCCACAGATAGACTGGGCCACAGGACAGTTGACGGCATGGTCACCTCACTGTTTCCAGCAGTGTTTGGGGAGACTAACGTTGGGTCTAACCAAGGTACAGGTGGAAGGTGTACCAAAGCAATATGCAGATTATGCCGATGTATTTTGTCCCAAGGCCGCGGATAAGTTGCCCCCGCATCGTTCCTTCGACTGTCCCATTGATCTTCGTTCCGGTTGTGTGCCTCCTCGAGGTCATTTATATAACTTGTCTGGCCCCGAGAAACTTGCCATGCAGGAATACATTCGTGAGAACTTGGCAAAGGGCTTCATTAGGCCGTCCCGGTCGCCCGCTGGGGCAGGTTTCTTTTTTGTCAAAAAGAAAGATGGGGGGTTACGGCCTTGCATCGATTATCGAGGTCTCAATAAAATCACTGTGAAGAATCGCTACCCGTTACCACTTATTGACGATTTGTTCACACAGGTCACTGAGGCTAGCATATTTTCTAAACTGGATTTACGGGGGGCATACAACCTGGTGCGTATAAGGAAGGGCGATGAATGGAAGACGGCCTTCAATACCCCCGATGGGCACTACGAGTATAGGGTGATGCCCTTCGGGTTGTGTAATGCCCCGGCCGTCTTCCAGGAACTCATCAATGAGGTGTTTCGGGAGGTATTGGGAAAGTTCGTTCTAGTCTATCTTGACGACATTCTCATTTTTTCTAACAACCTCTCGGAACACAGAACCCATGTCAGGATGGTGTTAGACAAACTGAGGCAAAATTTGTTATACGCCAAGCTCGAAAAATGTATTTTCGAGGTCACGTCGGTTGCGTTTTTGGGGTACATAATCTCCACCTCAGGTTTGTCTATGGACCCTGCCAAGGTTTCCGCGGTCCTGGAGTGGCCACAGCCGGTGGGGTTAAAATCATTGCAACGGTTCTTGGGGTTTGCGAACTATTATAGAAGGTTTATAAAGGGGTATTCCACAGTGGTCGCTCCTCTCACTAGCCTTACTAGAAAAGGGGCAGACACCACTCATTGGCCTCCCGAGGCAGTACAGGCTTTTTCTAAGTTAAAGGGGTTGTTCTGTTCAGCTCCCATACTCAGACACGTTGACACCTCCGTTCCATTTATTGTTGAGGTGGACGCCTCAGAGATCGGGGTGGGGGCTGTGCTGTCCCAGCGTTCTGGTCTCCAGGGTAGACTACACCCGTGTGCCTATTTTTCCCGAAGGTTCTCTCCGGCAGAGAGAAACTATGACATAGGCAACAGGGAACTCTTAGCCATCAAGTTGGCCTTCGAAGAGTGGCGTCACTGGCTAGAAGGAGCGGAGCACACTATCACAGTTTATACCGACCACAAGAACCTAGAATACATCGAGGGGGCTAAAAGATTGAGCCCAAGGCAGGCTCGATGGTCACTATTCTTCTCGAGATTTACATTTTTGATCACTTATACGCCAGGGAGTAAGAATACCAAGGCAGACGCTCTTTCTAGGTGTTTTGAGCCAGAGACAGCACAGCCCCCTGTTCCTGAGACCATTGTCCCACGAAATGTGGTCTTAGCCGCCACCGAGACTTGGGAGGACTGGCAAGAGACTTTGAGTCCTTTTCAGCAGGATATCCCAGAGGGGAAACCAGACGGGGTGTTATTTGTTCCGTTACCCTTCCGTCTCCAGATCTTGGAGATGGTTCACTCCCATAAGAATGCGGGACATCCAGGAGCATCTAGGACGCAGGATCTTGTGGCCAGATGTGCTTGGTGGCCTTCGCTAGCCGCTGACTGTAAAGAATTTGTCAGGGAATGTGCGGTGTGCGCAAGAAGCAAGCCCTCCCGGCTGGCATCTGTAGGTACCTTGCAGCCTTTACCCACCCCGAGCGAACCATGGACCCATTTGTCCATGGATTTCGTGGGGGAGCTTCCCAGATCTGAAGGCATGTCAGTTATTTGGGTGGTGGTCGACCGTTTTAGCAAGATGGCCCACTTCGTGCCTTTGAAAGGACTCCCCTCGGCCCAGGAACTGGCCGATTTATTTATCATCCATATCTTCAGGCTACATGGCATTCCAGAGGACATAGTATCTGATCGGGGAGTTCAGTTTATTTCGAAATTTTGGAGGGCATTTTGTCACTTGATGGGCATGAAATTGTCATTTTCCTCAGGGTATCACCCACAGACAAATGGCCAGACGGAGAGGGTCAACCAGTCGCTGGAGCAATTTTTGAGATGCTACGTTGCTGAGGCACAGAATGATTGGGTGAAATATTTACCTTATGCAGAATTTGCCCACAATAACTTAAAGAGTTCGTCCTCAGGTTTCTGCCCATTTCAGATTGTGACCGGTAAACTGCCTAAATTCTCCCCACTGCCAGTTGCGGCCACTCCGTTCCCAGCCTTGGAGATGTGGCTGAGATCATTTAAGGACATGTGGTGGATCATCAAAAATAACCTTGTAAAGGCATTCCAGAGTCAGAAAAGTCAGGCTGACAAGAGACGCTCGTTAGAATGGAAATTCCAACCAGGAGATTTGGTTTGGGTGTCAACCCGTCACCTGACCCTGAAACAACCCTCGGACAAACTTGGTCCCAGGTTCGTGGGTCCGTTTCCAGTTACTAGGAAGATTAACAATGTCACATACTCCGTTGATCTTCCCACCAGTATGCGTGGAGTGAGGTCTTTCCACGTATCGCTTCTCAAACCTGCAGTCCAGGTGGGTCCCGCCCCCCCTCCTCCTGTCTTAGTCAATGCCCAACCCGAGTATGAAGTGGAAAAGATTATAGATTCACGTACGGTACAGAACTCGGTGCAGTATCTCGTACAATGGAAGGGGTACGGCATTGAGGAGAGACAATGGGTACCAGGGAATCGCATGCATGCGGACGAGTTAGTGAAAGAATTTCATACTGTACATCCAGAAAAACCTGGAAGGAGCTGTCCGGAGTCCACTCCTCGGGGGGGGGGGTACTGTGAGAAAGCGCGGAGGAGCCGCCGCCATGAGCCAGCGGCGGGCGGCTCCTTCCGCACACAGGAACTTCTCGCACGGAGAGGCAGCCGCCTCCTCGCATCATGAGGCGGCTGCCTCCGTGCATCAGGCCGCAGAACGCGGCGAAACCGCCGCGCTGAATGCGGCAGATAGCCAGCAGATCCCCGCTGCGGGGACACCGCAGAACGGGGCTGCTGTTGCTGGGACTCATAGTCCCACAAGATTCAGAGTGACGCGCGCGCGCGCACTCAAACATAATTTATTACTCTCAGGGGAGAGTCAGCTGACCAGGCAGGTCAGCTGACCATAGCTTCACTCCTCATTGGTCCAGCACTTAGGGAGGTGCTGGAGAGGGGATATGTGTATATATACTGCTGGCTGTTCATTTGTTCCTTGTCTGGCGTTGCGTTCACATACGTGGGAGCACCCAGATCCGTTAGTCAGATCCGTTAGTGTGCCGGGACCAGCTGGAGCTGTAATCCTACACTAAGATAGATTTGTTGATAGCTTAAAGTACTAGTTTGATTGTGATATTTGTTATGACTTCTTGCCTGCCTTGACTACTCTTCTGAACTTTGATCTTGTACCTCGTTATCTCTGATACACCGTTGCCGAACCCCGGCTCGCTCCTAGACTCTGTTTCTGCCTCCTGATTCTGTACCCCGATATACCTGATACCCCGTTGCCGAACCCTGCCTGTACTTTGACTCCGTCTCTGCCTCTCGATCTTGTACTTTATCTGTCTGTGTGTGTCCGACCTGGCTTGTCCGACCTCGAGAACCGACCTCATCATTGGAGGAGGTTCTTCGTTCTGTTAGTAACCCTTCCGCCTGAGGGTGACTTTCAGAAGATACTTCCTGCTAGCAGTCTGACTCCTCCCGTCTTGGAGAGCTCAGGGTTGCGGAAGTAATCTGTACAGTACGTCTTACTGTACTGAGGCCTAGTCCTCTAAGTGTTACTGTTACACCAAAACACTACACTCTACTCCGGTGAACAGAGGTTAGCTGGTATATTGGATTATCGGTGATACTGCAGATCACACATAATCTGGTATACGTCTGTATTCCCCGTGACGCTGCAGGTCACCGGTAATCAGACCTCTCTGTGCTTCACCGAGCGTTACAAGGGGGTACTTTTTGCTAAGAATTATTTTATTCTGAATGTATTTTAACAGGCAATATAAGAAAAAAATGGAAAAAAATAATTATTTTTCAGTTTTTGGCCATTATAGTTTTAAAATAACACATGCTACCGTAATTAAAATCCACAAATTTTATTTGCCCATTTGTCCCGGTTACTGCAATGTTTACATTTTTTCCTCCCAATGTATGGAGCCAATATTTTATTTGTAAATAAAGGTGCATGTTTTCAGTTTTGCGTCCATCCATAATTACAAGCCCATAATTTATAAAGTAACAGTAATATACCCTCTTGACATACATATTAAAAAAGTTCAGTCCCTAAGGTAAATATTTATGGGGGGGGGGGGGATTTTAATTGGAAAATGTTTTATTTTTTTTACAGAAATTTTTTGGGGCAACTATTGAGGAGTGTGGGAAGGGGTCAATTTAAAAAGTAAAAATAGGACTTTTTATTAAAAAAAATGTTTTTGGATGTAATTTTACTATTTGGCAACAAGATGTCCTCACACATAACTTCCATATGTGTAGTATTACTGGATGTGTAAGTATCAGTTTTTTTGAATGGAAGGAGGAACCCAGAAGGAGGACGTTTTTGTAGTCACATGACCATGGCTTGGAACGCAGCGTGGAAGGCGCTGTGGGAAGGATGAAAGAAGACGCATGCTGGGTAAGTTTAAACACCCCCCCCCCCTTACACACCCGCTCAGCTGCAGTAATTAGGAGGATGAAATCCATTTGGATTTTATCCATTTTTAATCTATCGCTCATCACTAGTTGTAATCACCGCATGTTGCAAAACGTTGTTCATCTAATTGCACACATGCACACACATTGTGAAATTTCTGGAAAACTATCGCTCGTTATGCCAAAGAAATCACCCGACGCGGGAAATATTGTGACCTGGGTACATAGCTTTAGATGTTGAGTTAAATATTTGTAAACAGTCAACAAGGATTTATGAGAGAAGGGTGAGAAATGCTTAGACAAGTGACAACATGTAGAGGTGTCCCTTATATCAATTTGTGAATCATAATTTTAAGCTATCCTGGCCAGATGGAAAGGAATACTGTGCTGTGTCTGGGGCCTGAGAGACACGTATAAATATATAGTAATAACTGATATAGGACACCATAGCGCGAAACTAGTTACAAAAGAGATGGGACGGCACCATTTACGCTTACCTGTTAGTGCATCTTGACTTTGGTGACTTTGGGGGTCCCTATTTTACAGGGCCCCAGATATACCATCATATCAATGTAATTTGATCTGGCTACTATTGGTCGAGAGACGAGTGGGACCTTGAGAGAGGTCTGAGTCTGACCGTGGACCAAAGATGTGAGACCGATGTCTGGGGATTGTATCTTAGAACCATATGCAGCCTTGTGATGTGGGCTGGCATGGGCTGGTAAGTCTTTATTTTTAATTATTATTGATGATTGGTCACTGAAGGCTTCTGAACACCAGGTGCAATAATATAATAATATAAAAATAATCTGAGGCATTGAACTCTAAGCGCTGATTTATCAAATACTGTATTAGTTGGACTTTGGACCAGTATTTGCTCAGCTGCACTCTTTCTAAGGCATATTATGTTATACAGGTAGTCCCCGACTTACGAAAGCCCGACTTACGAACGACCAGCGATACGAACGGCATGGATTCTGTGTTTCCACGAAAAAATTGATTTTAAAAAATTCAAAGAAAAAATGGCTTTTAAACTTGTATAAGCAGGTACAGAGGGCAGAGGAGACACAGAGAGGGACACTAGAGGCACAGGGGGACATATAGGAGGTACAGGGGACAGAGATGGCACAATGTTCCGACTTAAGAACAGATTCAGGTTAAAGTGAATGGGAACCGCATTAAAAAAAAATGATGCAAATACTTACCTAAGGAGAGGGAAGGCTCTGGGTCATATAGAGCCTTCCGTCTCCTCTCTCGGTGCTCTCTATCCTGTGCTGGCTCCCCCCCTTTTAAATCCCCCACCAAAAGGCTATTTGGAAGTCTTCGGGAGCGTGAGCGTGCAAGAGAGCGTGCTTGCGCAGGCGCAGTACAGGGCCGCCCTTCTTCAGGAGCACTCGGGCTCCCTGAAGACTTCTGAAGCCTCCTTCGGGCCGGGTAAAGCAGTATTTTACTAAATTAGTCAAATACTGCTACCGGACGAGCCAGCACCGGAACGAGGGAACCAGGAGAGGAGCCGAAAGGCTCTATAGGACCCAGAGCCTTCCCTCTGCTTGGGTAACTATCTGTCTCATTTTTTTAAATGCGGTTCCCATTCACTTTAAGAACGAACCTACAGTCCCTATCTCGTTCATTAACCGGAGACTACCTGTGTATAATGGAAATTTTTTCACATCACTACGGTATGTGCTAGAAATCAAGAAAAATACAGTGTGTGATTGTCCACCATTATTATGGCCAAAATAATTATGTCCAATTATGTCCAATGATACAATTAATCGGTGATGGTGACTTACGCAGTCCTGTGGATTCCATTCTTGAAGCTGTGTTCACGGTGTCTCCAAACAGACAATACCGGGGCATAGTAAGGCCTACAACTCCCGCTACACACGGCCCTGGGGGTCAAATATACAGTTACTCCACACTGCAACTTCATATCACAATATTACCACTACTATACTGTAATCATTTTGATGTGACATTTTTAATGTCTAAGTCATGAACCAGCCCTAATTTTAGGATCGGAGTGCGTCACGCATGGGACCTAATCCATGTGCCACTAGAGCTGTGCAGCACATGCTCTTGGCCAATAGCATCCCAGTTAAAGTGACAATGAAGCGTAAAAAAAAGCTTATGATATAATGAATTGTATGTGTAGTACGGATAATGAATAAAACATTAGTAGCATAGAAAAGTGTCTCATCCTATTATTTTCAGTTATATAGCTTTCTTTTTATAACATTGCGTCATTCTCTAATATTTGCGATTTACATACTATACTTTGTATTTTACACTATGAAACAGAGCAGGAAAGTTCAAAGGGTCATTCGTTCTGCAGTAAAACCTTAAAGAAACAAGAAACAGTGAGAGACAGGTTGAGATAAGTGCTTCAGAAAACAGCACTGTAGATGACTAAATTAGTTGGAGAGCTCAGAGAAGCTCTTTTTCATAGATAACACAACTGACGTTTCTTAACTCTTCCTGTACTGGAAACAATATGAGACTCATATCTCTGCTACTAATGTTTTATTTCTTAGCTCTACTACACATACAAATCATTATATCATAACTTTATTTTCACTTTAGATTCCCTTTAGCTGATGTAAAACAAATACCTGTGCTATACGCTACAGTCTTCTCACAGAGATTCAGTCTGCAACACACCCCTTGAGAAGCCTCATTTAACCCCAAAAGGTACCATCTCAGCGCTCTAACTATCAAAATATTAGAGGGCATTTGTAGATCTGTACCTGGAAGCATGTTTGTAAAAATTTCCAGACATTTTTGGCTTTTCACACTTTGACATTTCAAAAATTCCTCAAAAAGTCTCAAGCCTGGTACACACAAGACAGGACAAATAACATTTATATTGTGCTTTTCTCCTGGAGGACTCAAAGCGCCAGAGCTGCAGCCACTAGGGGCATGCCCAGTAGGCAGCAGTGTTATGGAGTCTAGCCCAATGACTCCTTACTGAAGGAGGTGCTGGCTTACTGAACAAGAAGAGCCGATATTTGGTCGTCTGCATCAGAGGCAGAGCCCTAAACCATTAATCTGCTGGGTTATTGCCGTACTGGGGACATGTTTGAACCATGGGGGGTATTGGGGTATTGGCTAAGACTGGCTGCTGCATTCGGATCCAATGAATAGAGCATTGCAGTAGTCCAGGCGGGAGGATACAAATGCATGAACTAGCACAGGTAGGTCTTCAGCTGGGATAATGATTAATTCTCGCTTTATTTAAGGTGGAAGAATGAGGGCTTGACAACAGCCGATACCTGCTGTTT
This sequence comes from Hyperolius riggenbachi, assembly GCF_040937935.1. NCBI lineage: Eukaryota > Metazoa > Chordata > Amphibia > Anura > Hyperoliidae > Hyperolius > Hyperolius riggenbachi. The sequence continues at coordinate 40,323,225 of NC_090647.1, read as the reverse complement.
GAGTGTTAGCTGTCTATCCACGATCACTTCTAGGTTTCGCACAGAGTCTTTATACTGCACGGGATCTCCCACAATCGCTACTAGTTTGAAGTGGGGAGACTTTTGGACATCATCCATCTATTTATGCTGGATGTGGGCTGCTGCTGAGACTTGGTGCACACTTAGCAGAAACGCTAGCGTTGCGGAAAACGCTGCATTTTTGCCGCTAATGGAAATCTATGGGCTGCAGGAAAAAACGCATATAAAAAACATGCAGGTTTTTTGCCTAATATTCAAAAACGCATCAAAAACGCCCATAATGAATGTCAATGGAAATGCAATGGTATGCGTTTTTCATGTGTTTTTATATGCATTTTTTTTTATTGTTTAGTGATGTATTTGCAGTTTCTGTTGTCTTTCTAGTTATTTGCATAAAATGCAATTGAAAAACGCATACAAAACGCATATGCGTTTCGTACATGTGAAACGCAAACGCATTAAAAGGCACGCAAAACGCTTGAAAAAACACATCTGCGGTAAAAAAATGCTAACGCAAACGCACCAATAAAATGCAGTAAAAACACACCAAAAATGCACCAAACAAAAACACGCACATGGCATAATATGTGACCTTTCACGTTATGTTATGTGTGCACCCAGCCTTTCTGAGACAATCTCCTCTACCTACTACAGACGAGCAGTTGATAGAGGAAAATGTATGACCAATAAAGGTTTACAGTCGTTCCCAACTCCTAAAGCACACAAGGGTGTAATTAACCGAGCAGATAGATAAGTACCTGAGTGCAGCCCTATCCTGATCCTGACAGGTACATCGGGCATGTGTCTCATCTGGAAGGTGCCCACAGAGTAGAGGATGTCTAGTGACATGTTTGCAATCTCTGCCGCATGCTTGTTCCCGTTCCTCTTGGGCAGACCCGATGCCACCATGTACGCATCACCGATGGTTTCCACCTGGGAGAAGACAATTCATTAACAATACACAGAATTTCTACTGTCGCTTAGATGGGAAGGATTTTCCTGCTGGTGTCACCCTGCACCATGCTAGGTTTGTCCCCATTAAAGGAGACTGCAGAGAAGGGGCAGCACATGTGTATAGGGGTCTAACGGTCACCACAGCAAATGTGAAGATGAGGCTGGCACAATAGTCCATCAAAGCTCTTTTATTCAGAAAATACAAAAAGGACAACATATCTTATGCACACAGCTTAGCAGAGCAGAGCTTATAGGACCACTATCATGAGAAATTATAAAATCTAAAATATCTACTGTATTTACATTAAGTACTTTTCTCGGAGAGTAAAATGCCCAAAAAATTGCTTTTCTCCTATGTGTCTGTTACTTACAGAGGGCAGTATTAATCTGACATATCTGACAGCTTTAGGACTAGTCCCACTGGCGTAACAATAGGGCCTGCAGCCCCTGCCGGGGTGCCCAGGCCCCCCCTAGGGCCCGCTCTGGGCTGTTTTGTGGGGGTTGGAGAGGTCGCAGCATGAGGGGAAAGCCATGGCCACATTCAGCGGAGTCCCCCTCACCTCGGGACTCTCCCCTCTGCGCTCCCCTCCACTTTAAATTAGAGTCTGGGCAGCACGGAAGGTATGTATCTGTCTGCTGCCCGCCGCTGCCCGGACTCTAATTTAAGCTGGAGGGTAGAGCCCCGAGGTGAGGGGGGAACACCCCCCCTCCCCATCGACGTGCCGCCAAGCTCTTCTATCATGCTGCGACCCCTCCAGCCCCCCAAAACCGGCCCCAGGGGGCGCTCAGAAATTCTGCAGGGGGGCCTGGTGGGGCCTAGTTACGCCCCTGACTAGTCCATTTCTTCATGGGGGATTCTCAGTATTTTCTTTATTCTGTAGAAAAGTACTCTATGGAAAGGATCTACTCCCTACTTGCTTGCACACTATTTTGGCAGTTGGGCAGAGTAAGAGGCATTCAGTAGCTACTTTTTTAAGTAAAGAAAACCTTAAGACTCCTCCATGAGGAGAATGACTGGTCCAAAACCTCAGATTTTCACTACCTACTGTTAATCACAATGAGAAAGGAAAAAAGTAATTTGCCGTGAATTTTATTCTAAAACAAATGTACATTTTAAAGGTTTGCATACACATTCATTTTAAATTTTAATTTTTTTTGCGATAGGGGTCTTTTAAAAAATGTACCAAATGGGTCTTTCTAATAAGTGTGAACTGAGCCTTAAACATAGACCATGAACAAGCATTCAGATCAGATGTTTCTGACAAAAATCTGACAAGATTAGCTGCATGCTTGTTTCAGGTGTGATTCAAGTACTACAAATGCCAGAAAGATCAGCAGGGAAGACAGGCAACTGGAATTGTTTAAAAAATATGGCATATACCTCTCACTTCCGGTTCCCTTTCATTCTAGGGAAGAGGGAGAGGTATTATACTGAATGTAAAGAAGTAGAGGGATTTTTCAAAAGCTTATTTCCAGAATCGGTGAAACATGAGACCCATGGTACGATTGTGACGTGTATGCCTTACCTTGTAAACATCGTGGTTGCCTAGAACTGCATCAAACAGAGAATAAAGGTCATTAAGGAGATCGACCACTTCTATGGGCTCACTCAGTGCCGATATTGTGGTGAATCCGACAATGTCGCTGAAATAAATGGTAACTTGGTCAAAGTACTCCGGCTCCACCGTGGCTCCTGTTTTAAGAGCTTCGGCCACAGATCTGAAAAACACGCACAGAGTTGTATGAAAGGATTAAAGAGGCCCTGTAGCAAACCAATCCCATAGAGCCTGTCACATGAGCCCTCAGTGGCTGACCGCACTTAGCCTTCTAAACGGTGCCAGCGCACAGATCGTGCAAACTCTGGTCGCAGTCAATGCGCAGGAACCGTTAAGAATTAGCCGCAGACAACTCAGAAGGGAGCCTGTGAGACACGGGTAATTACAACGTCACCTACTGGTTCAGAGTAAACTGCCACCACCGCGGTTACTATGGGACCGTGGGGCCCACTAACTGACTGACTAATCCTGCGAATAAAACGGTTAAACACACGATATTCTGTCTAGCCAACAACAAACAAACAGTAGCGTATCTTCAGAGACCCGGGATCATTTCTGTGTGTGCTGATAAGCAGGGTAGCGAAACAGTGAATGACTTGGGGAAAGTCGTTTATTCACGCAATATAAATAATTAATATATACAGACAATTATGAAAATCAACAACTATTAAAACCGTAATAGCCAGTATGAAAAATAAAAGAAGGGAGAAAAATACTTAGTTCCTGGAAAGATGTCCTTATTGTGGGAAGAATCATAAAGTTCTTGGTTTCAAAGTCCAGAGTTCAGACCAGGTGGATGCCAGCATATCCTCAAGCTGGCATCTGATGAGTGCAAGATGGTTCAGTGTGGAGGACACTGAGTTTGGGTCCTCAGCCATTCTTATGCCCCTGCTTCAGTAGGAGGGAGTGAGGGCGGGGAGCCATACACCCCCTTCAAAGATGAGATGAGCCCTCCCCTTATCCTGGGGGCTAGAAATCATATCTACCCATATATGGGCTCTATCTCACAGAACCGTACAGGTCAGGGCAGATTTATTAACATTTTCAGGTCTGTCTCGATTCACCCAGCGCCCTGATACCAGACATGAGGGGTGGGACCCCTGTGGTATCATCAGGCACTTTGAAACTGCCTAGCTGGCAGTCCTTACCTCCGAAGGTTCTGAAACTTCCTCAGAACCAGCACCGGGGCTCATGCTACACTTCCCCCACGTTTGGTGAAGCTGCCATCTCAGGAACCCCAGAAATATGACAGATCTGGGAAGTTATGGATTTGCTATGAGACTCAGGTTATTCCCAGGCAAAGGCTCTTTGAAGTTTGGAGCAGCCAGCGAGGTGTCGCCTCCCCTGCTGGGAATGAGCCAGTGGGTCTGGCTTTTAGCCCAACTAGATTGCTCCTGCCATGGTGCTTGTCACCTTATACCTGATGGATGGGCCATCAACACAGCTTGAAGCCAGGGACTCTCTGGGGCAGATTAGGCTCAGGCTCATTAGCATATCAAAAGAGCCATCCAGCCTTGAGGATGGTGCTCTGTCTTTGCTAAGAAAAGGACTTCAGCTGTCCCTACACACTCAACCCAGATTGTACCGTTTTAAAGCGCAATCGATGCAGGAATCGAGTGCGATCGTTCTTTTCTTCACGGGCGGTTCCAGGACGCGCCTGCGTCCCCGCAATCGTCCGTGACAGCCCTCCCCCTTGTCCGTGGCTTAGCCACTCATCCGCAAGATGTGTGGCGGCGCCGCTAACCTGGCTGACGGGCCTCGAGTTGCCGGTACGGCGGGAAAACCTATTGGAGCCTGTGGCTCGGTTCCCCTGGACCGGTCGCGGTCTGCTACCCTCAGGGTTGACCCAACATGGACCGTTCTGGACAGGGCGTTTGCGCCACTGCAGTCGGACGTGGTGTCTGCCGGGACTGCTGACAACGGGCAGTGGGTTGGTTAGGTCAACAGCCAGCCCACGCAGGGTTCCCCTGCTGAGTGGCTGTGGACCTAAGGGAACCCCGCGGGAATCCCTGGACCTTACCAGCTCCTGACAGACGGCACATGCCCTGCAGTAGTTGGCTACATCCCTGTTCATCCGGGGCCAATAAAACTGTTTCCGAATACCGGCGAGTGTCTTGCGGACACCCGAGTGCCCTGTCAGAGGATTACCATGTGCGGATTTCAGCACATGTCCCCTGAACGCACTCGGGACCACAAGCCACTTGGTATCCGCGTGGGATCTACCTGTAGGGGGCTGTACAGACTCACTGTACAGTCTCCCACCTTCCCAGTACACCTTGAAAGCGGCCCCGTCTGCGAGGGGCTCAGCGGCTTGCTGCCTGAGCACCTCCAGGCTTGGGTCACTTTGTAGTGCGGCTGAGAATATGGCGCTGTCAGTTTCAGCCAACTGGCTCATGTCACACGAGGCCAGCGGCTGAAAGGTCTCATCCCTGCGGTCAGAGGAGGGGGAGGAGGCCGGAACCCCCTCCACCTGTTCTGAGCTCGGGTTCTGAGCAGTGCAGCTGCGCGGTACTGCTAGCACAGGTACACTGTCAGAATGGCACAGACGGGCATTACTCAAATCATCATTGCATGCAGTAATGACATTGACAGGTATAGACATTTTTTCATTACAGACAGGTTGTACAAGAAACTCAGGTACAGTTACAGCATTATCACAACAGACAGCCTGTACATCAAACTCAGGTGCCTTTGAAGCAGGCACTATTGAACCTGGTACCCTTGAACTGGGCACATTCAACCCACCTCCCCCTGGTGCTCCCCCAAGTGTATAAAGTACCTGGTGGTGGGTGGAGAGTCCGTCTCCTTCCGTGAGCGACAAGGCGGTCGTGGCAGGTTCATAGTAGGACACAAGCTTGCCCAAATCAGTCCCCAGCAACACAGGGACTGGGAGATCCTTCATAACCCCAACAACCCTTTCGTGGACCCCTCCCACTCCCCAATCCAGCTTCACTCTTGCGTGGGCTATGTGGAAAAGGGTGCCCTCTACTCCAGTAAGGGCAAGGGATCGGCTGGAGCTGATGCTCTCCTTTGGCACAAGATGTGAGTGAACTAACGTGATGTCAGCTCCGGTGTCTCGAAATCCGGTGACAACTTTGCCGTTCACTCTAACAAGTTGCTGCTGGTCGGTTCGGTCGCGGATTTCCTTTCCGCGTGCAAACAGGACAAAATCTGACGATCCAGGCTGTGGTTCGCTGGCGGGTTGCCTCTGCTGTGGGTGAGGTACAGGTGATGCAGATGATCCAGGTGCTGGTGGTGTCTGTCTCCGCTCCGGACAGTCGAATTTCATGTGTCCGGGCTGGCGGCAGTAGTGACAGGTGACCTCTCCAGGCGCTGCAGGCCTGGGTGCAGCAGCTGCGCTGGGTGGCCTCTGTGGCGGACGGCTCACAGGGGCAGGAGGGTCTGCCGAGGTATTGGGCTGACCTCCTCTCCAGCTGGATGGGACAGTTCTGCGGGTATCAGCCACCCGGGTAGTTGCAAAAGTCTCAGCAAGGTCTGCAGCGACAGTTGTTGAAGCCGGCCTGCGTTCTAGCACAAACTGGTGTACATCAGCAGGGCAAATGTTCAGAAATTGTTCCAGGACTATCAAGTCCTCCAGGACATCATAAGACCCTTTGGTGAGGCCTAGTGTCCACTGGCGGAGTGTGGTGAGCAAGCTGCTGGCCACATCTCGGTACGAATCAGAAGACTTTTTCTGCCAGGCCCTAAACTTTTTCCGATAGGCTTCTGGCGTCAGCTGGTACTTAGTAATGATAGCGTCTTTTATAGCAGCATAATCATTATCCTTCTCCGCAGGCAATTCTGCGAAGGCATCAAGCGCTTTGTAGCGCAGCAAAGGTGTCAGATGTCTGGCCCACTGGTCTTGGGACAGACGATACTGACGGCATGCTTTTTCAAAAGACCGTAAAAACAAGTCAATGTCTGTGTCTTTTTCAATATTAGCAAATTTAAATTTTGCACTTACGGGTGGTGCAGCTCCTTCAGCAGGGAGGCTGGGCGGTGAACTCCGGCTGGCCTGTTGAACCTTTGCCATGTTGAGCTCATGTTGTCGTTTCTCCCGCGCCTCTGCAGATTGGCGCTCCCGTTCTCGCTCAGCGGCATCCCTCTCCGCGTGGCGTTCAGCAGCAGCAGCAGCTTGCCGCTCCCGTTCCTCCCGCATTTGGCGCTCTTCACGCATGTACTGCAGGTACTTGTCCAGGTCAGTGTCCATCAGCTTTTGTAACGCCTGCTGCATTAGCGGATCAGTACAAACGGACAGTCCAGTACTGGCCGGTTCCAGGCGAGTACTTTCAGAAACTCTGGGATTGGGGTCCACACTGACATTCTCCGGCGTAACTGTTGATGCAGGGCCCTCAGGATGCACAACCTCTGTACGGTCAGGAGTCTCAGTCTCTGGTTCCCCTCGATTGTCAGATGGGCTGGTATCCACTTCAGCGGACACTCCCGGCTCCCGCAGTTGCTGGGTATCCCATTGAAACAATTCCGTTACCAGGTCCTGTTGTTTCTTGCGGCCGACCTCAATGCCTCTCTCTTGGCAAAGATTTTGCAGGTCCGCCAGGCCCATTTTCTTGTAGTTCCCGGACATTTCCATGCCAAATAAAATAAAACTTTTGGGGAGGGGTACTGGCTACACAGTCTCTCTGTATATATAAAAAATATATTGCCTTCCAGCTACACCAACGAATTAGTTCGTTTCTCGATAGCGCTAGCGCTATCGTAGATATTTTCAGCACAACACAGGTCCCAACCGCTGCCTAACACTGTCACATGAGCCCTCAGTGGCTGACCGCACTTAGCCTTCTAAACGGTGCCAGCGCACAGATCGTGCGAACTCTGGTCGCAGTCAATGCGCAGGAACCGTTAAGAATTAGCCGCAGACAACTCAGAAGGGAGCCTGTGAGACACGGGTAATTACAACGTCACCTACTGGTTCAGAGTAAACTGCCACCACCGCGGTTACTATGGGACCGTGGGGCCCACTAACTGACTGACTAATCCTGCGAATAAAACGGTTAAACACACGATATTCTGTCTAGCCAACAACAAACAAACAGTAGCGTATCTTCAGAGACCCGGGATCATTTCTGTGTGTGCTGATAAGCAGGGTAGCGAAACAGTGAATGACTTGGGGAAAGTCGTTTATTCACGCAATATAAATAATTAATATATACAGACAATTATGAAAATCAACAACTATTAAAACCGTAATAGCCAGTATGAAAAATAAAAGAAGGGAGAAAAATACTTAGTTCCTGGAAAGATGTCCTTATTGTGGGAAGAATCATAAAGTTCTTGGTTTCAAAGTCCAGAGTTCAGACCAGGTGGATGCCAGCATATCCTCAAGCTGGCATCTGATGAGTGCAAGATGGTTCAGTGTGGAGGACACTGAGTTTGGGTCCTCAGCCATTCTTATGCCCCTGCTTCAGTAGGAGGGAGTGAGGGCGGGGAGCCATACACCCCTTTCAAAGATGAGATGAGCCCTCCCCTTATCCTGGGGGCTAGAAATCATATCTACCCATATATGGGCTCTATCTCACAGAACCGTACAGGTCAGGGCAGATTTATTAACATTTTCAGGTCTGTCTCGATTCACCCAGCGCCCTGATACCAGACATGAGGGGTGGGACCCCTGTGGTATCATCAGGCACTTTGAAACTGCCTAGCTGGCAGTCCTTACCTCCGAAGGTTCTGAAACTTCCTCAGAACCAGCACCGGGGCTCATGCTACACTTCCCCCACGTTTGGTGAAGCTGCCATCTCAGGAACCCCAGAAATATGACAGATCTGGGAAGTTATGGATTTGCTATGAGACTCAGGTTATTCCCAGGCAAAGGCTCTTTGAAGTTTGGAGCAGCCAGCGAGGTGTCGCCTCCCCTGCTGGGAATGAGCCAGTGGGTCTGGCTTTTAGCCCAACTAGATTGCTCCTGCCATGGTGCTTGTCACCTTATACCTGATGGATGGGCCATCAACACAGCTTGAACCCAGGGACTCTCTGGGGCAGATTAGGCTCAGGCTCATTAGCATATCAAAAGAGCCATCCAGCCTTGAGGATGGTGCTCTGTCTTTGCTAAGAAAAGGACTTCAGCTGTCCCTACACACTCAACCCAGATTGTACCGTTTTGAAGCGCAATCGATGCAGGAATCGAGTGCGATCGTTCTTTTCTTCACGGGCGGTTCCAGGACGCGCCTGCGTCCCCGCAATCGTCCGTGACAGAGCCCCTCAAGAAAAGTTCCCCGAGCAACGCATATGTGAAGTGCAATATCACACAACCAAGCAGATTTTTCTTTCTTGGTTAAATGCTGATTATGATAGAAAAACTCTGGTTACTTTAGATTCTGCACTTGTATGTTACTCTTTGCCACAGGTCTCAAACACTGCCGAATGTGGCCCTCCTTGCTATTTTATGCGGCCCTCAAGAGCTTTACATGTGCATCATTGTAAGCGGTGAAAGAAAACTGATTGGTGGCTGCTGAGCTGGGAGCGGGCCGCGGTCACACAGGTGGAGGTTTCCGAAGACATTCGTCAGTCTTCGAAAAACATGGCTGCCGCCGCACCGCCAAGGAGAGAGGCGGAATGTCTCTCTCTGCTAAAGGACAAGTAATGTGTATAACTTCTTGCCGACCGCGTCACGCCAGTAGGCGTGGCCGCGGCGGCAGCCCCAGGACCGCCTAACGCCAATTGGCGTAAAGTCCTGGGGCTCTGTTTTGCAGGAGATCGCGCGCAGGCTGCGCGCGCATCTCCTGCTTGGGGGGCGGAGCTCCGCCCCGCCTTCAGTCTCCGAGCGGCTATTGCCGCTCGGGAGACCGGTAGACGGCGTGATCGCCGTCTATTTACTTTGTGCAGCGCTGCGATCAGCAGCAGCGCTGCACTGGGGACAGCCGTGTGACACGGCTGTCCCCATGGGGGACAAGAGAGCGATCGGCTCTCATAGGCAGAAGCCTATGACAGCCGATCGCCATATTTGGCCGGCTGTGGGGAGGGAGGGAGGGAGGGAAGGGAGTTAAAGAAACAGGGTTTTTTTTTTTAAAAAAACAAACAATAATATTTATTAAAAAAAAAATAAACATGGGGGGAGCGATCAGACCCCACCAACAGAGAGCTCTGTTGGTGGGGAGAAAAGGGGGGGGGAATCACTTGTGTGCTGAGTTATACGGCCCTGCAGCTTGGCCTTAAAGCTGCAGTGGCCATTTTAGCTAAAAAATGCCTGGTCACTAGGGGGGTTTAGCCCTGCAGTCCTCAAGAGGATAACCCCACGACCCCCCCACCCCCATCTGACCTTAAAGAGACACTGAAGTGAAAAAAAATATATGATATAATGAATTGGTTGTGTACTATGAATAATTACTAGAAGATTAGCAGCAAAGAAAATATTCTCATACTTTTATTTTCAGGTATATAGTGTTTTTTCTAACATTGCATCATTCTCTAATATGTGCAGATTACACAACACTCAGCATTCAAAATGAGTCTTTCAGAGCAGTCTGTGAAGTAATGACCCCTCCTCTGGCAGAGAAAAAGTAAACAGTTCACTTACAGTTGAGATAATAAAAGTCAGAAAACAGCCCTCTCCACGACTAACTTAGTCGGAGAGCTTAATGGCTTGTTTGCATAGAGATAACAACTGGAATTTCTCAACTCTTCCTGTACTGGAAACAATTAGACTGATGTATCTGATCTTAATGTTTTATTTCTTAGCTGTACTACACATACAAATGATAATATCATAATTTTTTTTTCGCTTCAGTGTCTCTTTAAGCAGACAGAGCCTGTCAATACAGACTGTCTATTTCAGTGGAAGTACTCTTTAAAAATGCAAAGGAAAAATGGTATTTAAACTTTGAAAAATGACAATTAGAAAAACATTTTTTCTTTGCATTTTAAAAATAGATTTTCTCAAGAACCACTGTGAGAGAACGCAGAAAAGCCGCTGCGTGTGCTGACAGCAAGGCGGCTAATTCCGCGTCCAGCACGGCGGTTTGCATGCAGAAGCATGTGTCTGGTACTGTGAGAGAACGCGGAAAAGCCGTCGCGTCTACTGATAGCAAGGCGGCTGGTTCCGCATCCAGTGCGGTGGTTTGTACGCAGCAATGTGCGTCTGGTGTGGCTGGGTCTGTTAGTTCACACAAATTCAGGAATACGCGCGCGCGTGTTGAGAGGCAGAACTTTTATGACGGCCAAGGGGGGATCAGCTGACCAGGCTGGTCAGCTGACCTCAGAGCTGGTAACCATTGGTTCATCACTTAGGGGTGGCGCCAGAGAGCGCTGCTCTATATATAGTTACTGCTGGCCACTCACAAGTTGTCTGCCGTTGCGAACACTACGTGGAAGCACTCAGACCTTAGTCAGATCCAACAGTGTGTTTGAACCAGGAGGACCTGGGAATTCACACTGAGCCAGATTACTTGTGTTATCATTCTGTTATACTTCAGACCACGGACCTCACACCCAAGATTAGGTAACTTGTGTATTATTCTGTTATACATCAGGCTAGTTTCAGGGTGTAGAGACTAGTGTTGGGCGAACAGTGTTCGCCACTGTTCGGGTTCTGCAGAACATCACCCTGTTCGGGTGATGTTCGGGTTCGGCCGAACACCTGATGGTGTTCGGCCAAACTGTTCGGCCATATGGCCGAACTAAGAGCGCATGGCCGAACGTTCCCCGAACGTTCGGCTAGCGCTGTGATTGGCCGAACGGGTCACGTGTAGTGTTGGGCGAACATCTAGATGTTCGGGTTCGGGCCGAACATGGCCGCGATGTTCGGGTGTTCGAGCCGAACTCCGAACATAATGGAAGTCAATGGGGACCCGAACTTTCGTGCTTTGTAAAGCCTCCTTATATGCTACATACCCCAAATTTACAGGGTATATGCACCTTGGGAGTGGGTACAAGAGGAAAAAAAATTAGCAAAAAGAGCTTATAGTTTTTGAGAAAATCGATTTTAAAGTTTCAAAGGGAAAACTGTCTTTTAAATGCGGGAAATGTCTGTTTTCTTTGCACAGGTTTAACATGCTTTTTGTCGGCATGCAGTCATAAATGTAATACATATAAGAGGTACCAGGAAAAGGGACCGGTAACGCTAACCCAGCAGCAGCACACGTGATGGAACAGGAGGAGGGTGGCGCAGGAGGAGAAGGCCACGCTTTGAGACACAACAACCCAGGCCTTGCATGAGGACAAAAAGCGTGCGGATAGCAATTTGCGTTTTGTCGCCATGCAGTCATAAATGTAATACAGATGAGAGGTTCAATAAACAGGGACCGGAAACGCTAACCCATCACAGATGTTCATTGTTCATGTTACTTGGTTGGGGTCTGGGAGTGTTGCGTAGTCGTTTCCAATCCAGGATTGATTCATTTTAATTTGAGTCAGACGGTCTGCATTTTCTGTGGAGAGGCGGATACGCCGATCTGTGACAATGCCTCCGGCAGCACTGAAACAGCGTTCCGACATAACGCTGGCTGCCGGGCAAGCCAGCACCTCTATTGCGTACATTGCCAGTTTGTGCCAGGTGTCTAGCTTCGATACCCAATAGTTGAAGGGTGCAGATGGATTGTTCAACACAGCTATGCCATCTGACATGTAGTCCTTAACCATCTTCTCCAGGCGATCAGTGTTGGAGGTGGATCTGCACGCTTGCTGTTCTGTGTGCTGCTGCATGGGTGTCAGAAAATGTTCCCACTCCAAGGACACTGCCGATACCATTCCCTTTTGGGCACTAGCTGCGGCTTGTGTTGTTTGCTGCCCTCCTGGTCGTCCTGGGTTTGCGGAAGTTAGTCTGTCGGCGAACAACTGGCTAGAGGAGGGGGAGGATGTCAATCTCCTCTTTAAAGTCTCCACAAGGGCCTGCTGGTATTCTTCCATTTTGACCTGTCGGACTCTTTCTTCAAGCAGTTTTGGAACATTGTGTTTGTACTGTGGATCCAGAAGGGTATAAACCCAGTAATTGGTGTTGTCCAGAATGCGCACAATGCGTGGGTCGCGTTCAATGCAGTCCTAGGCCGAAGAGGTCATAGCCTAGGGTCACAAAAACCTGTTTATTTGGGCTATTTCAATGGTAGTGATGGTGACGTACATAAATCTCAGCCATGGCCGTTAGCAACGTCTGAATTTCATGAAATGTCTCATGCAGGTAGAAGACATATTGTTAGACTTGGATTCCAAAGATGGGGTCCCTACATCTCTGCAAACCAGAGTTACAGGGGTCCAAAATTGGTAAAATCCCCCATAGGCTTTCATTGGGCCTCCTATTTACAGTTCCAAAATCTCACATCTTTTCAAAGGGCAATTGATCAGCAGTGGCAAATTTTCTAGCATTGTAGGGACCCTTAGGGGGGAACATGACTGGTGAGTTTCGGGCCCCTAGACCAAAGAGGTCATAGCCTAGGGTCACAAAAACCTGTTTATTTGGGTTATTTCAATGGTAGTGATGGTAACGTACATAAATCTCAGCCATGGCCGTTAGCAACGTCTGAATTTCACGAAATGTCTCATGCAGGTAGAAGACATATTGTTAGACTTGGATTCCAAAGATGGGGTCCCTACATCTCTGCAAACCAGAGTTACAGGGGTCCAAAATTGGTAAAATCCCCCATAGACTTTCATTGCCTCCCTATTTCACTTTCCAAAATCTCACATCTTTTCAAAGGGCAATGGCTCAGCAGTACCAAATTTTCTAGCATTGTAGGGACCCTTAGGGGGAACATGACTGGTGAGTTTCGGGCCCCTAGGCCAAAGAGGTCATAGCCTAGGGTCACAAAAACCTGTTTATTTGGGCTATTTCAATGGTAGTGATGGTGACGTACATAAATCTCAGCTATGGCCGTTAGCAACGTCTGAATTTCACGAAATGTCTCATGCAGGTAAAAGACATATTATTAGACTTGGATTCCAAAGATGGGGTCCCTACATCTCTGCAAACCAGAGTTACAGGGGTCCAAAATTGGTAAAATCCCCCATAGGCTTTCATTGGGCCTACTATTTACCGTTCCAAAACCTCACACCATTTCAAAGGGCAATGGCTCAGCAGTGGCAAAACTCACCAGTCATGATCCCCCTAAGGGTCCCTACAATGCTAGAAATTTTGGTACTGCTGAGCCATTGCCCTTTGAAAAGATGTGAGATTTTGGAAAGTGAAATAGGGAGGCAATGAAAGTCTATGGGGGATTTTACCAATGGACCCCTGTAACTCTAGTTTGCAGAGATGTAGGGACCCCATCTTTGGAATCCAAGTCTAACAATATGTCTTCTACCTGCATGAGACATTTCGTGAAATTCAGACGTTGCTAACGGCCATGGCTGAGATTTATGTACGTCACCATCACTACCATTGAAATAGCCCAAATAAACAGGTTTTTGTGACCCTAGGCTATGACCTCTTCGGCCTAGGACTGCATTGAACGCGACCCAGGCATTGTGCGCATTCTGAACAACACCAATTACTGGGTTTATACCCTTCTGGATCCACGGTACAAACACAATGTTCCAAAACTGCTTGAAGAAAGAGTCCGACAGGTCAAAATGGAAGAATACCAGCAGGCCCTTGTGGAGACTTTAAAGAGGAGATTGACATCCTCCCCCTCCTCTAGCCAGTTGTACGCCGACAGACTGACTTCCGCAAACCCAGGACGACCAGGAGGGCAGCAAACAACACAAGCCGCAGCTAGTGCCCAAAAGGGAATGGTATCGGCAGTGTCCTTGGAGTGGGAACATTTTCTGACACCCATGCAGCAGCACACAGAACAGCAAGCGTGCAGATCCACCTCCAACAGCGATCGCCTGGAGAAGATGGTCAAGGACTACATGTCAGATGGCATAGCTGTGTTGAACAATCCATCTGCACCCTTCAACTATTGGGTATCGAAGCTAGACACCTGGCACAAACTGGCAATGTATGCAATAGAGGTGCTGGCTTGCCCGGCAGCCAGCGTTATGTCGGAACGCTGTTTTAGTGCTGCCGGAGGCATCGTCACAGATCGGCGTATCCGCCTCTCCACAGAAAATGCAGACCGTCTGACTCAAATTAAAATGAATCAATCCTGGATTGGAAACGACTACGCAACACTCCCGGACCCCAACCAAGTAACATGAACAATGAACATCTGTGATGGGTTAGCGTTTCCGGTCCCTGTTTATTGAACCTCTCATCTGTATTAAATTTATGACTGCATGGCGACAAAACGCAAATTGCTATCCGCACGCTTCTTGTCCTCATGCAAGGCCTGGGTTGTTGTGTCTCAAAGCGTGGCCTTCTCCTCCTGCGCCACCCTCCTCCTGTTCCATCACGTGTGCTGCTGCTGGGTTAGCGTTACCGGTCCCTTTTCCTGGAACCTCTTATATGTATTACATTTATGACTGCATGCCGACAAAAAGCATGTTACCTGTGCAAAGAAAACAGACATTTCCCGCATTTAAGAGACAGTTTTCCCTTTGAAACTTTAAAATCGATTTTCTCAAAAACTATAAGCTCTTTTTGCTAAAAAAAATTTCCTCTTGTACCCACTCCCAAGGTGCACATACCCTGCAAATTTGGGGTATGTAGCATGTAAGGAAGCTTTACAAAGCACGAAAGTTCGGGTCCCCATTGACTTCCATTATGTTCGGAGTTCGGGTCGAACACCCGAACATCGCGGCGATGTTCGGCGAATGTTCGCGAACCCGAACATCTAGGTGTTCGCCCAACACTAGTAGAGACCACGGACCTCACACCGAAGATTAGGGAACTTGTGTATCATTCTGTTATACTTCAGACTAGTTGCAGGGTGTAGAGACCACGGACCTCACACCCAAGACTAGGCATTGTTTGATATCTGTTATGACCTATTGCTTTCCTGACTACCTCTCCACTCGCTGATTCGGTACCACGCATATCTGATCTTCTGTTGCCAACCCTGCCTGCCTTGGATACTGAATCAGTCTTCTGTCTTTGTACTTTGTCTGTCTGTGTGTTGCCGACCTGGCTTGCCCGACCTCGAGAGCTATCTCTCTCCCTTAGGAGATAGTCTCCAGATCACCTAGTGACATCCACCTTCAGGTGTCACTCACTCACTGGTCCTTCCTACCTTCAGCCTGAGACTCCACCCCTTGGAAGATCTCAGGCTGCTGGAAGGTTCTCGTGCTTCTCTAAAGAGCAGTGTTACCCACACTGCCAAGTATCACCTGCTCAGCAGGTGGATTACTCAAAGTAAATACTGTTGCACCAAACACTCACGATATATACAGGTGTCCAGAGGTTAGTACTATATCTGTATTATTGGTGATTCTGCAGATCATCAATAATCAGGTATATATCTGTATTCTTGGTGATACTGCAGATCACCAATAATCAGATTCTCTCTGTGTGCTGACACCGATCGTTACAACTACAAGGTCTTTTTGTCTTGTTCCCACTGTTCTCCTCAACATACTACCACTTCACTACCAACATCACTACCACTAAACACAACCCGAGGTTTGGGGGCCACTATGTTATAATACAGGCGTCTCCTTGCAGTTTCACATACACATGAGCTGGCATTTTACGCGCATGTACTTACGGGGGCAGCATCTGAGAGAGAAGCTTTTCCGTTTTCTGTTTTTCCACCTCCAGCTCCTCTGTTCTTTCTCGGATCAAGTCTTCTAAGTTGCTGGAGTATTGCTCTAGCATCCTCAGCATGGAGTCAATGATATTGGTCTTCTTACCTTTATTGATGGTTTTAAACTGGAAGAAAGTGGAAATTCCTTTATCAGGCCAGCATCATAATTAGAGAGAATCAATTTATTTGTCAGAAATTCTCTGGGAGCAAAATCTGTGTTATCAATCTGATCAAGTGACCGATTTGTACGTCTAGTTGGCAGGTTATGGTCATGTGATCATCTGTTTCCTCTGTAGGTTAAAATAGCAAGCAAAAGTGAGACATGATCACCTGAGTGTGGTCAGAGACTTACACATTAATCACCTGATCAAACCAATAGCGTGGCTGTCTATGAATCCTCCTCAAGAATTTCTGTAAAATACATTGACCATCTCTAGCTACTAGGGATGGCATTGGCAATGCTTAGGAAAACTCATGGAGAAGCATGTGATCAGTTTGATCAACTCATAGATTTGCAAGACTCTGATTTGCTGGTCATGAATGATCATGTGTTAAACCAGGAAGCAGAAAATCAGAACCTTACAAATCAACTGATCACATGCTTCTCCATGAGTTCTCCTATGCATTGCCATCGCTACTAGCTACATATGTATCAAAGCAAACAGGGACAAAGCACTTTTCTTTCTCCATGGTTGACACCTCCTTGTGTTTCAGAAGTGAAAAATAATGAGAAGGAGTTCTAATTTGTCAGAGCCCTGCTTGGTCCCCTCACCATGTTTCTGATGCTTTGAATTCAATACATTGTGAATGGATGTCAGCAGACCTCAGTCTATGTGGCCTTCCATTCCCTCGCTACCTGCTGGTCAGGGAAATACAGGTACCCCCAGCTTTCAGTACACCCTTGTGCTTCAATCCACCAGCTGTAAACAGCCTCAAGTCTATACTTACTCTAATACAATACTCAGCTCAAAAGAACATGTTGCCACGCGCTCCTCCTCAATCAGTAGTACCAGATGTAGCCCACCGTTAGTTACTGGTGGTATTCACACTTTGTCAACAGAATGGCTCAGCAGCCTCACTTCTAAAAACCGATCAGTTTAATATTCAAAAAATAGAAGATAAAACACAGAACATCATAGCGTATTATGTCATAACAATTCAGCCAAAGCCTGTTGCCAATCGCACTTACAGACTCCTGCGCTTGTATCTCGCATATCTCAATATCTCTATTAATGTCCACCCCCCTCCGGCAAGTATCATGTGGCGTCACGCTCTCTGCTCGTCTTTCGGCTAGGGCTTCTGGATTCCTGTGCGCTATGCCGGCCGGGCTCTGTGGCGCGATGATGTCATAAGTTAGACTGCTTGCTCCACCCTATGCATTTCGTCCTCCTATCCGGACTCATCAAGGGCATAGGAGCGATAGTTATATAGTTCTCAGGAACTACAGTGTACAGTGTTCTCACGTGTACACCACTTTATATTGGTCTTTCACTTGAAATTCCAATAAAATTGATTCATGTTTGTGGCAGTAATATGACAAAATGTGGAAAATTTCAAGGGGGCCGAATACTTTTGTAAGCCACTGTATATAAAATAATTGGGGAGCATGTATACAATATCAAGAAGGGGCTTGAGTCCCACAGTGTGTCAAACCACTTCAAAATGCACCACACAAAGATCCAAGTGGGTTGAGATTCATGGGAATTGAAAGATATATGAGAAAGTGGAGGGGGTCTAACTTAACAAAGGACATCTCCCAAGCCGAAGGAAGATGGACCCACTGTCTAAAGTCCCTAACCCCAGGAGGTTTAAATATTGAATTTGACCTCAACTGCTATATAGCTAACGATTAGTCAACTATAGACTGCTATACAGTAGATCATTTCCAGCATAAACATGAGCTAACATTGGCAGGAGGTCAGCATCTGGGCAGATATTAGTGTTTTTTGGAGGGAAAAAAAAAAACATACATAGGATAACTTATGTAGAAGCTTTCCAGAGGCGCCAATAGAATAAAAGTCACTTAAACGAGCTTAAAACCGATGGGGCAGTGGTGGGCCTATCCCATCTATGCGAACAAAGCAAACAAAGGAAGGACTGTGACATCAACAGTCAAACAACAATTTATTTATACTCCACAGTAAAAATAGGCAAGTTTTACTGTGGAGTATAAATAAATTGTTGTTTGACTGTTGATGCCACAGTCCTTCCTTTGTTTGCTTTGTCTGCATGGATGGGATAGGCCCACCACTGCCCCATCGGTTTTAAGCTCGTTTAAGTGACTTTTATTCTATTGGTGCCTCTGGAAAGCTTCTACATATTGCTAAGTCCACCCTTGGTGGAGGGTTGTACCCATCTTCTTCCCATCTACAGAGAGCGACTTTTAATCCTGAGTGGGGTCTGGTTAATCTCCCCACCTGCCTTCACAGTGTTTGCCTAATGGTAACCCTGGTTTGGGAGTATTAAATTGTTATATTACTCATTATTAATTATCATCTATACAATATCACACTATTGGGCTCTTGGTGTCCCCCCTCCCTTTATATGAGATAACTTATGGCAGTTAGGTAACAACAGTAACTGATATGCTGTGGAAAATTGCAGTACTGTATGATGAAAAGTAAATTGGAATACTGATGGTACAAATGTGGTAGCCAATGCACAATAGTATGGCATAACTGAGTTTTAATTGATGCAATTTTACGCACATTTTATTGATTGTATTTTATTCTGAGGGTTAGAGCTGAACATTAGAAGTGAAGCAAATGCCTTTCAGAAAAAAAGCACTGTTAATAAGTCAGGCCTGAAGTTGTGGCCATTAACCTCCTTGCCGGTTCAATTTTTTTGCCAAGGAGGCTGCATTACACTTTTTTTGTAATTTTTTTTTTTTTGTTTCATGTAGCTACCCGAGTGGTAGCTACATGAAACACCACTAGAGGGCGCATGTGTCCCTCTAGTCCGATCGCCGCTGGCAACAACAGCAAACAGGAGATTGCGTATAGAACGCAATCTCCTGTTTGGCTTCTCCTGTTGCCATGGCGACGATCGGAATGACACCCGATCCAGCCCTTTGCGCTGCCCTGGAGTGATTGGTCCGGGCTGCGCAGGGCTCTGGTGGGGGGGGGCCTTCTTCCGCTGCTGCGTGCGGCCGATCGCCGTGCAACGGCGCCGATCAAGCTGTACGTGTGGCTAGCAAACTGCTAGCTGCGCGTACAGCACTTTACAGAATTTAAATCGCCCCACCAGGGGCTGAGATATCCTCCGAGGCGGCTTACCCCGTGTCCAGCACGGGGTTACGGCTAAGGAGGTTAAATTAAAATATAGGTGCATAAGCAATTGCATTTCAATGGTACAAATGGGGTTGCCATAAAGGTATAAATGTGGTTGCCAATGCGCATTGAAGATAGAGAATAGCATGGTGTAACTGAGTTTAATTGATGCAATTTTATGTAAGTTTTATTGATTGTAATTTATTCTGAGGTTTAGGATTGAACATTAGAAGTGAACCAAAAGTCTTTTAGGAAACAAGCACTGCTTACAAGCTAGGCCTGAAGTTGAGGCCATTAAATTAAAATATTGGTGCATAGGCAATTGCATTCCAATGTAGCAAGGAGGAGGTAACCATTGCTGTCCGCCCACGGTAACCTTAGAAACTAGAAGGAGGGACTAACAGTACTAAAGAACGAAGTGACCGCTTGCTCCTATGCCCCTGATGAGTCCGGATAGGAGGACGAAATGCATTGGGTGGAGCAAGCAGTCTAACGTATGACATCATCGCGCCACAGAGCCTGGCCGGCATAGCGCACAGGAATCCAAAAGCCCTAGCCGAAAGACGAGCAGAGAGCGGGACGCCGCATGATACTTGCCGGAGGGGGGTGGACATTAATAGAGATATTGAGATATGCAAGATACAAGCGCAGTAGTCTGTAAGTGCAATTGGCAGCAGGCTTTGGCTGAATTGTTATGACATAATACGGTATGATGTTCTGTGTTTTATCTTTCATTTTTTGAATATTAAACTGATCGGTTTTTTGAAGTGAGGCTGCTGACCTCCTGCCAATGGTAGCTCATTTTTATGCTGGAAATGATCTACTGTATAGCAGTCTATAGTTAACTAATCATTAGCTATACAGCAGTTGAGGTCAAATTCAATATTTAAAGGGGAACTGAAGAGAGAGGTATATGGAGGCTGTCATGTTTATTTCCTTTTAATCAATACCAGTTGCCTGGCAGCCCTGCTGGTCTATTTCTCTGCAGTAGTATCTGATTAAAACCAGAAACAAGCATGCAGCTAGTCTTGTCAGATCAGACTTCTAAGTCTGAACCACTGAAACACCTGATCTGCTGCATGCTTGTTCAGGGGCTATGGCTAATAGTATTAGAGGCAGAGGATCAGCAGGGCTGCCAGGCAACTGGTATTGTCTAAAAGGAAATAAACATGACAGCCTCCATATACCTTTCTCTTCAGTTCCCCTTTAAACCTCCTGGGGTGAGGGACTTTAGACAGTGGATCCATCTTCCTTCGGCTTGGGAGATGTCCTTTGTTAGGTTAGACCCCCTCCACTTTCTCATATATCTTTCAATTCCCATGAATCTCAACCCACTTGGATCTTTATTGTGGTGCATTTTGAAGTGGTTTGACACACTGTGGGACTCAAGCCCCTTCTTGATATTGTATACATGCTCCCCAATTCTTTTATATAGTTCCCGAGAACTATATAACTCCTATGCCCCTGATGAGTCCGGATAGGAGGGCGAAATGCATCGGGTGGAGCAAGCAGTGTAACGTATGACATCATTGCACCACAGAGCCCGTCCGGCAGGCCGCAGGAATCCAGAAGCCCTAGCCGAAAGACGAGCAGAGAGCGGGACGCCGCATGATACTCACCGGAGGGGGGTGGACATCAATAGAGATATTGAGATATGCGAGATACAAGCGCAGGAGTCTGTAAGTGCAATTGGCAGCAGGCTTTGGCTGAATTGTTATGACATACTGTAATACGCTATGATGTTCTGTGTTTCATCTTTTATTTTTTGAATATTAAACTGATCGGTTTTTAGAAGTGAGGCTGCTGAGCCATTCTGTTGACAAAGTGTGAATACCACCAGTAACTAACGGTGGGCTACATCTGGTACTACTGATTGAGGAGGAGCGCGCGGCAACAACTCTGTTGAGCTGAGTATTGTATTTGAATCCTTCTGGAATCTTGCTGCAGCGATCCTGACTAATGAGTGAGAGCGGTTATTGATAAATGAACTGGCGCAGTATTCTGTTTGAACTGAACTATACTTACTCTAAACCTGGCGCACATTCAATTTTGATTGGTCAATGACTGACCAATGTTACCACCACTTTGTAGTATTAGAGCCTACTTAAAGAGAACCAGAGATGAAGCACCTTCATGTATTTTACCTTTTAAATCAGTGGGAACATGACAGTAAACACCTAATCTGCTCATTGTTTCATTGTTCTCTGTTTAATCTGACTGTTATCACCTCTGATAAGAATTCCCGACTGAGCACTCAGTCTAGCTTTGCTACAGAAAGATTATAGCGGAGTCTGTCTTCTCTGGTGTCTTTTCAAGCCCAAGCCTGCCCCCTTGTGGCTCTGCTATAAGGACTCAGCTATAATTCTTCCCTGCAAAGCCAGACTGAATGCTCAGTCCGGGATTCTTATCACAGCTGATAACAGACACTTTTAGCAGTGAGGATGAAACAGATAGCAGGGTAGGTGTTTTCTCTAATGTTCTTACTGATATATATGGTAAAATACACAAGGGTGCTTCCTCTCTGGTTCCCTTTAAACAATATGTTTATAGTATTTAAAATCTGTTGTCCCTCATACTACGTAAGGATGTGGTAAAATTGCAATGTATTTCAGTACTGGTATAGGCACATTAGAAGCAGGTAAGAATCTGTAAGTATGTGTGCTATAATTCTTGCAGCGTCAACAGCTGACCCAGTGAGGAACATTTTATTTCAACCAAGGTGGTGTCCAATGGAGAAAGGATTTCACTATGTATAATGTAACCATAGATAGAACGTAAAATGAATAGCGAACCTGATCAAAAATCTCATCGAATGTCGGCCTCCTGTCCGCCAGCTCACTCCAGCACTGCTTCATGAGTTGGATGCACTCCAGTGGGGCCTGATCCGGGGCCACGGTGGGCCGACATAATGGAGGAGGCTTTTTTACTTTTCTGATGATTTCTAGGACAGGGAAAAAAATCATCTCCTTAGAAACAGTAATTTCTGCATGAACGTTTTCCCTAGAGATGTCTTCTTCTCCCTGAATAAAGGGGTGGGCGGCACCCATAGGAGACTTATTGGATACTTTAGCGGTCATACATTTTAAAAACAGGGGGAAGCAGGCATGTGCAGGAAGCGGTCCTCATGCCCACCGCTCCCCCCATTCTCTTCCTTCCCCCTTCGCTCTTTTATAAAGGTCGTGCAAAGTCAACGACCTCACCGACCAGGAAATAACTTAACGGGGCCTTTATAGGAGAACAGAGGGGATCGGAAGAGAACGGGGGGAGCGGTGGGCATGAGAACCGTTTCCTGCACATGCCTGCTTCCTCCTGTTTTTTTAAATTTGTGACCACTAACTAAGGTATCCTTTAAGGTCATATAGGCTAGCAAGATCAGAGGTCAAAGTTAGCAAAGCCAAGGCCACGCTGCCGCCAAGGCAAATCCGGCATTTGTCTCCATTGGTCTTAATTTTGAACATTATGGAAGGTTTTGCAGCAAACTATTTTTACATATTTAACTTTTTAATAAAGGAGTACATTGCATGGTTTTCTAAGCTGGTTTTGGGCTCGTTTTTCTTTCTCTCTTTGAGGCTTAGTTTACACTGCAAATCGCAATTTCAATTTGAGATTCCAATTAGTGATCTCAATTTACGATTTTCAATGGATGCTAGCAACGCAAGAAAAAAAAACCCAAACAAACAAAAAAACCCGGGAAAAACACACATAAACCCCAACTTTTTTAATCCTATCAAAAATCGGAATCGCATCTAAAATCACAGCAAAATCAGAATTACAAAGTAATTACAAAGCTGAATATGTGTTCCTTAATTAACTAACAAAGTCATATTCTTACCTTTTTATACAGTGTAGTCACTGTATAAAAAGGTAAGAATATGACTTTGTTAGTTAATTAAGGAACACAAATTCATACTCTTATATCCTCCCCCCCCTTTTTTTCCCTCCTAATTATACTTGAGAGGACACATTTTCCAGATATAAAGGGACAAGTGATGAGGTTGAGGTTGACTTTTTTTTTTAGTATAGATGGTACATATGGCCTTTGGAGGCAGAACCCTATCTCTAAAGCTGGCCACTAATGGTCCAATTTCTAGCGAAAAATCGTTCGAGCGATCAGAATTTCTGATCGGACGAAAAATCGTTCACTACACCATCAACTAACCAATCTTTGCTTCCTATCTATCACGACCATCAAGAAAACCCAAATTTTCGTTCGACGAAAATTCATTCGGGCGACATTTTTTACACTCGTTCATAATCGATTGTGTCCACCAATGGAGATTATTTACAACCAATCCGATCAGAATTTCTGATCGCTCGAAGGATTTTTCGCTAGAAATTGGACCGTTAGTGGCCAGCTTAAGTAAAGTGGTACAAATGACAGTATATGTTACTGTTACATTCCAGAGAGGAGAATGTGCCCGACTGGCGAGGATTTTTAAGCCATGGTTAATTTTCCTGCAGTCATTTTGGAGTCTAAAGTATGTCAACATCGGGTAGCTGGTTTGGGATGTAAGCACAAGTAAATGTGAAATAACTACTATTAATTTATTTCTATTAATAGTTACGCCTTCCCAGTTGGCTAGTCAGCTAGACAGTTACCAGACAAACGTACTGAGTGACAACACAACTAATGGCATGGTAAATATGGGAACATGCAAGCACCATAATCCAGGAAAAATGATGGCCAGAATTAACCCCGATCTGCATTTTTCCAACAGATCCATGCCTGGAGGAAAAAAAAACACTTAGAGTATGATCTTCAAGACCACAGTACACCGCCAAAAGATCCATGCCTGTAGAAACCAAGGCTTCCTGTATGGTCCCCAAGTCCGCTGTACACTGCCAACAAATCCATGCCTGGATAAACCAAAGCTTCCGATATAGTTTTCAAGACCGATGAATCCTGCCAACAGATCCATGCCTGGAGAAACCAAGGTTTCCAGTTTGGTCTCCAAGATGCCTGTACCCTTCCAACAAAACCATGTCTGGAGAAATCAAGGCTTCCAGTATGCTCTTCAAGACTACTGTATCCGGCCAACAGATCCATGCCTGAATAAACGAAGGCTTCATCTTTAAGACCACGGTATCCTGTCAAAAGATCCATGCCTTGATAAACTAAGGCTTCCAGTATGGTCTCCAAAAGAGCTGTACCCTGCCAACAGATCCATGCCTGTAGAAACCAAGTCTTCCTGTATGGTCTCCAAGACCACTGTACGCTGCCAGCAGATTTATGCCTGGATAAACCAAGGCTTCCAGTATGGTCTCCAAGATGCCTGTACTCTTCCAACAAATTCATGCCTGGAGAAAACAAGGCTTCCAGTATCGTCTCCAAGACCGCTGTACCCTGCCAACAGATCCATGCCTGGAGAAACCAAGGCTTCAAATATGGTCTCCAAGGTGTTCAACATTTACTCTTTGTGTGAACAGAACTTAGTTTACTCACCACCTGTGAAGTTTACAGCTAATCATACATTCTGATAACAACCAAAATTAATTTCTTACCCTCGGCTGAAAGTCCTGACATGCAGTAGGGTGGACCCCGTACAATAACCTCTTGCAGTATAATAGCAAAACTGAAGACATCACCTTTAAACGTCCCTCTCTTGGCCAGATTCTGATCTCGAAGTAGTTCAGGCGCTGTCCAAAATAAATCTGTATAAAAGAAAGTCATGTAATTTTCCAGCATACTGAGCAACAACGGAAATATTTCTAAGAAAAATACAAGCTCTATATTTTTCCTTGATCTCCATGTACAAAAATGGACGGTCTTGCTGTTATTTGGAGGAATAGAGATCAACGAGAAGGGAGTTATATCAAACATCAAACACTAACAGATGGTGGCCAAAAAAGTGAAGTCTATCATTTCAGATGTCTTAAGATGGCCATACATCTACCGATTTTGCAGCTGATGGGCCATCCAATTTGATAATTATAACTGAATCATATGAATATTGGTGCTGCTAAAAGGCATAGCATGCCCGAAATCCAATGCCCAATTCGTTAGTTGTATGACTACCTTAAATGTAGCCATACGGTCTTCCCAAAGATTAATGTATATTAGATTTTGGACAATTGAATAACTGCAAGTTTAATCAGGAACAGCAATGGATTTGTATTGCATAGTTTTGTAGTGTGGTAAAAAGTACAACACTAGCATGAAAACAGTACACTCGATTTTCCATCAGATCTCTCTAGATATCATATTGGACTGAATGCTGCAATGTTGTGAAATGATTTTTAATTAACGGTTTTAACCTCTTGACGACCAGCTAACGCCGATTGGCATAAACTGGTCGTCTGCGGGTTACCATGGAAACGGCCGCTCGATCGAGCGGCCTTTCCATGTCAGTTCACGGAGGGTGTCTCCGTGAACAGCCGGAGAGCCGCCGATCGCGGCTCGCCGGCAAAATGTAAACACGCGGGGAAGAAATCTCTGCTGTTTACATCACACGGCACTGCTGCGCAGCAGCGCCGTGACGTAGATCGGCGACCCCCGGCCTCTGATTGGCCGGGGATCGCCGGCATCTGATAGGCAGAAGCCTATCCTATCAGGCGCAGGACGGAATTCCGTCCTGCGCCGCTCACAGGGGGAGGGAGAGGGAGGGAAGGGGAAGGAGGCCAGGAAGCGCTGCGGAGGGGTGCTTTGAAGAGCCCCCCCGCAAGCGCAAGCAGCCGGCGGCGATCAGACCCCCCAGCAGGACATCCCCCTAGTGGGGAAAAAAGGGGGGTAGTCTGATCGCCCTGCTGCACTCCTGATCGGTGCTGCGGGCTGTAGAGCCCACGCAGCACCGATCACTGGAAATTACCCTGGTCGTCAAGTGGTTAAAGCAACCTAATTCTCTTCTCAACCCTTTTATCTAACTCACACTAGTCCTGGCCCAAAGGACCCAGATGACCCAAGGGTAGACAAAGTTCTAGTTCTACCTAAATTTTCTGGGAGCACTCGGCAAAGTAGAAGGTAATTCCAATTTGGACTCAACACTTAAACTGAAGTGAGAAGAAAATGGAGGCTGCCATATTTATTTCCTGTTAAACAATAGCAGTTTCCTGGCAGCCTTGCTGATCTATTTGGCTGTGGTAGTGTCAGCATAACACCAGAAACAAGCATGCAGCTAATATTGTCAGATCTGACAATAATGTCAGAAACACCTGATCTGCTGCATGCTTGTTCAGGGACTATGTCTAAAAGCATTAGAGGCAGAGGATCAGCAGGGCTGCCAGGCAACCGATATTGGTTAAAAGAAATTAAATATGGCAGCCTCCATATCCCTCTCACTTCAGCTCTCCTCTAAGTGGGAAAATTCTCCACACTTTGCTGTTTATTTGCAATGGCATTTATACAGCATAGCAAGCAAACACAAATCAAGGCACTTGAGAAAGAGTGTTCGGCCTGAAAAGTTGTGCTAGCTTGCTGTGCTGTATAACAGCTATTGCAAGTAAAAAAGCAAAGTTTGACAGGTCCACTCCTCTCAGCCAGGAGGAATGAAGATCAAACAGAAAGGAGTCACAACAACCATCAAACATCACCAGCTGGCAGCAAAGAACAGTGAAATCTATCATTCCAGATGTCTAAATGTAGCCATACAAAAGACAATTGCTGTATAACCGCTATTGTGAGTAGAAAGCAAAGTTTGACAGCTCCGCTCCTGTCAGCCAAGAACAGAAAGCTCAGACTGCAGTGGACATAGACCACCAAAATTGGACAGCTGAAGACTGGTCTGGTGAGGCACATAGATGGTGGGGTTCGAACAGGCATGGGCAAACTTGGCCCTCCAGCTGTTACGGAACTACAAGTCCCACAATGCATTGCAGGAGTCTGACAGCCACAGCCATGACTCATAAAGGCAAACGCATTGTGGGATTTGTAGTTCCTTAACAGCTGGAGGGCGAAGTTTGCCTATGCCTGGGTTAGAATCTGGTGACAACAGCAGGAATCTATGGAGCCAACCAGCCTTGTGTCAGTAGTCCAGGCTGGGGGAGGCTTGTGTTATGGAAGCAGCTGAGAAATTAGTGGAAATGATTACATAATATACTCAATCATCTCAACATAGACCAGAACCTCAAAGATATGTTTTCCACACCTGCAACATCTTCTGGAATCAATTACATGAAGAACTAAGGCAAGTACAAAGGGAAACTGTACTAAGTATTAGTATGGTGTTCCTAATTAACCCTTTAGCAGCCAATTTAGAGGTTTGCAGGTGCTCCAGGTCAATTTATTTTAGCAATTTTTTTTTATTTTGTTTGTTACATTTCATTGTTTCTAATTAGTACCGCTGTAATGTGCATTTATGGCCATGTGTCACTAGGGGGCAGTGTGTGGCAATAATAGAGGACTTCTGCTTTCAGTTTCTTTATTTTCTGCTAGCAGGGAGAGATCAAAGCAGTCCAAGAATTTACAGCTCCATGAGTTCTGCTGGCTGAGATAGAAGCAGTGCACTTATCTCAAACATGATAACTCTATTGAAGATGCTAATGGGTCAAAGTGCTCATTGATGGTCAATAGATGTTGAGCTGCAATAAAGACTGTGTGATTTATTGATAAGCAACCTGCCAATTATCTGCACTTTGTTAATCAAGTATACGAATGTGAAATCAATAAAAGTCTACGGATCATTTATGTACATCTAAAAAATAAAGTTCGGTTTCGTTTCTGACCATTAATTTTTTTTTCTTACCTCCAAATGTTGGAGTTTCCCGTGGAGTTTTCTGGTTCTCTAAAATTTCATTATAGCCATAATCTGTGAGCTTCAAGACAAACCTGCCGTCCACGACGCAGTTCCGGGATTTCAGACGCCCATGTGGGAAGTCTCGGTGGTGCAGATATCTCATTCCCTGTGCCAACGCAAAGTTCCAGATAAGCATTCGATATACAAAGTATTTATATGTTTGGTAAGTATGTGATTTTTCTCCTGAGCTTAGGCTTGGGTACACTTTTGCTTAATGCCAATCTGCATACAAATTGCAACCAAACTTGTATCATCTCAGAAAGAGCTTGACTCGTTATACTTATTGCGCTGAAACAGTGCAAATTAAATATAATTATGCGCATAAATTAAATGTGCACACTACGTGCGCTACTGGCAGTGTTGGTTGCGCTCCTTAGAAATGGCCAATCCTTCCAAATGCTGCACGATAGTGATGTATCTATGTTAATTAATCCAAAAGTAATGGTAAAAATCCCGCTGCACCAGATGGTAGGGTGAAGTAAAAAAATCTTTTTATGGGTGATATGTCTGGTTTTCAATTCCAGGGCATAGAAAGGGTGGCGCATTCTGCAAGGGGGGGAAACTTATACAACAAACTTTTGAAACGAGAGGCGTTCTGGATTTGGAAATTGGGAACACGTTCCCCTATGGGACTCAACTCCAGAATGGACCTCAATACATTCTACGATAGATAATCTCGAATAGGGATTCTTCCCTGTTTCCCTGTTTTCCTCCCCTTGCACCCGGCGCCAACACCCTGAGCCCTTTGACTTCTATTTTCTGGCCTTTCTGGCTTTCCGACTGGCTCTTCCTATTCACTTTTTGTCTCCTTCCTTCCCCTTCCCCCTCCCCCCCCTCTCTTCTCCCCCCCCCCTCCCCCCAGGTCTTTCTTCCCTCTCTAATAGGGATGTAGCAATTGGTTTTCATATACATAAATAGAAATTGTGATTAATTAATCAATAAATATTTAATAAGAATAGATTTGCGACAACATGATGTGCTTTTACATGTGTGTTTTTATATGTACTTTCAGCATAACGTATTGGTTTATACCATTTTAAATTTGCGATGTCTGTAACTTTAAGGCCAAAATGGACACCCCTGTGGGTGGGGCCCTCTCTTTGCTATATAACTGATGTAATGCATGTGTATGTTAGCTATGATTAAGGAGCCATCTTTTGCTCCGATACGCGTGAGCTTTTATCTGCAACGCTGACATGGAGTAACAGAATAAAGATTTTTTTACTTCACCCTACCATCTGGTGCAGCGGGATTTTTACCATTACTTTTGGATCATTTGGCCTTGAATTTACCTGCTCCCATTTGGGACTATACGTGAGTGTAGCAGTCTCTTTTTTCTATGTACTATCTATGTTAATTAACCTCTTGAGGACCGCAGTATTAAACCCCCCTAAAGACCAGGCCAATTTTCACAATATTGGCCACTGCAGCTTTAAGGCCAAGCTGCAGGGCCGCACAACTCAGCACGCAAGTGATTCCCCCCCCTTTTTCTGTTGGTGGGGTCTGATCGTCCCCCATTTATGTTACTGTTTTTTAAATAAAATTTACTATTTATTATTTATTTGTCTCCCCCTGAAAACCCTCCCCCCAGCCAGCCAATGACGCGATCGGCTGTCAAAGGCTTCAGCCTATGAGAGCCGATCGCTCTCATATGTGCCAGGGGCTGTCCCCAGTACAGCTCTGCTGCAGATCGCCACTCGGAGACTGAAGGCGGGGCGGAGTTCAGTCTCCCAAGCAGGAGATGCGCGCGCAGCCTGCGCACGATCTCCTGCCGTAGCCGGCCCCGCAGTCGATAGGTAGTTAACATAGTAGCGCCCACGCTGGTGAAGTATAGCGGTCACGATACATCACTATCGCGTGACATTTGAAAGGATCGGCCATTGCTAAGGAGCGCTCACTTCGCTGCCAGTAGCACATGTAGCGTGTGCGTGCTACAATTAAGTTGCGCTAATTTAATTTATGCGTGTAATAAGACTTTACTTGCGCTTTGTCAGCGCCATAAGCATAATAAATCAAGCTCCATATGTGAAATTACTGGATTAACTCCAGTGTAGAGTCACATGTTTAGGGCTGTTAGGCCCCTTTTCCATGGGAGGCTGACGGTAAATACCTTGATAAGATCCAGAAGCAGGGAAGATTTGAACATCCAGTCCAGTTTGACATCTTCGTTCCTCAGCAGATCTTCCAGACTTCCCCTGGAGCAGTGCTCTGTCACGATGGCGAAGATTCCGCAGTCAGAAAAAAATCCCAAAAAAGGATTGACGTTTTCGTGCCTCAGATCCTTCATCTGGAAAACACAACAGGCACCAATAAATAAAGTTTAGTCTTCTAGTGACCGCCCAATGACTTTCTCATTTGTAACCTCTTCACAGGCATGAGAAGACTCCAAGACTTCTCAAGGGCTGCCCCTACCCTCTTCATTCCATTAGACTTTTTCCTACCCTCAACAAATTTAAACAACTCTCATATACTGCCTATTGAAACCCACCATCTTCTTCTGTCTCCTAACCATTACTAATCACCTCCAGTTCCATATCCCCCACCGCCTAGACTGTACTGAGCAGATACTCTTTTCCGCATACATTTAAGCAAGCACTGTAAATTAAATTAAGCGCATTATGCCGCCAACAGTAAAATATTGGTAATGTTACAGGTACTCTACTATTGCCTTATATTACTCTTAACCTTACACTAAGCTCCCTTACATCGAAACAAAAGCAAACATTTTTCCAAGTACCATGTTTTTGGGAATATAATACACATTTTTCTCCCCCAAAAGTGGATTCCAAATACAGGGAGTCCTTGAGCCGGGTTGGCAGTTCGTACCTGCAGATACAAACTTCCAACCTGTCTCAACGTCGGGGACTCCCTGACTGTATTGTCCTCTGTTTGCCCCCCTGTGTCCTCCGCTTCACCCGTGCTATGTAATTGCAAGTGGAGTGTCTCTCACCTGATCCGAGGGAGCCCATGGAGATAAGCTGCATCTCCTCTCCCTCACTCTTCCCCTAGCGCTGGCTTGTGCTGATCGTGTGATCACACACGACCGACACCAGGGGAAGAGTAAGGGAGAGGAGAAGCAGTTGATGGCTGCAGGCTCCCTCGAATCTGGTGAGAGATGTGACACTTGTAATTACATTACATGGGGGAGCGGAGGACACGGAGGCATAGGGGGGACACAGGGGAACAAACAGGGACAAGGACACGGGACTAAAATGAGGACACAGGGGGACAGAGGCAGACACATGGGGACAAAAGCGGACACAAGGGGCACAGAGGCGGATGCATGGGGACAAAAATGGGGACGCAACAGGACAGAGGTTGATACATGTAGGACACAGGTGGACATATGGGGCTTCATTCACTAACCGGCACTAAGTGTTAGCGCCGGTGTGAAAAGCTGTTTTTTGCCCCTAGTGCATGCAAAGCTACTTCGCGCGCAGCCCCGCTCACTGTGCGCACAGCGCGGGTGTGCCTATATTAGTGCACGTCGCACCCCCTGTGCCCCTTAAACGTTGCACCCGCTGCCCCTTGATAACGGCGCATCAGGTGCCCCCGAAGTGGCGCATTGATGCGCTGTTTCAGGGGCACCCGATGGGCCGTTATCAAGGGGCAGCAGGTGCAACGTTACCGTCGCACCGCACACTAATATAGGCACACCCCGCGCTGTGCGCGCAGTGAGCTGTACTAAGACTGATGTGTGGGTGCAAACTACTTAGTGCCGTAGTTTGCGCCCACTAAGTGATAGGGCACTCTAACCGGCTTAGTGCCGGTTAGTAAATCAAGGCCTTGGAGGACAAAAACGGGGACACAGGAGGACACAAGAGGGACACAAAGGGGACAGGAGGACATAGGGGAACACAAGACGTAAAAAGGGTACAAAAGAGGTACACAATAATTGGGGGGGATCAACAAGACGCCCTTGCACTATAGACGCACCAGGTTTAGTATATATTTTTTCCCTGGTTTTTGTCCTCTAAACCTCGGTGCATCTTTGGGCCGTTATCATTTTAAGTTATTGTAAGTATTACCTAAGCTTGAATACGTATGCTATGTGAGCACAAGGATAAAGAGACATCAGATTCCTAATAAGGTGCATAAATGTGCTTCTTACTTTGCGCAGTGTGCTAGTTGCGCTCTGCCGCAGCTCGTGGTAAGGTCCTTGTGCAAACTTCTTCAGCCACACCCAGTCTCCCTGTAAGAACAACATCACATGACATGTGTAGCTTTATGTACATTAATAAATAAGCCAATAAATCACAGTGTTTGGGGGCAGCTTGTTCTGGCCAGCAGGAACGGTCCTTTGGCTCTGGCCTAAATGCTACCCCCTCCACAATAACAATGGGTTTGATTCACAAAGGTTACTTATTTTCACCTTAACTGTAAAGAGTGCTAATGCATGAGATAAACAAATAAGGCGAGATAATTCATGAGATAAATAGATAAGGAGAACTAAACCATGAGTTATATCAAATAAGGAGAGCTAAACCATGAGTTATGTCAAATAAGGAGCGCTAAAACCATGAATTATACCAAATAAGGAGAGCTAAACAGTGGTGCTCGTAATGGACAAAAACTTCGTTTCGCAAATTTCGCTAAGTTTTTCGCATCGTAAAACTTCGCATTAAACTTCGCGTAGTATTTTACGAAATTACGGGTATAATGTAATTATGGCTACGGTGCTACACTTGTAAACCAAATTGCGTAATGTAATAACTCGTTACTTACGCCTGAAAATCCGCATTAAACTTGCCAATGCGCATACTATACACTGTATATTAATGCGCATAATTAAGCTTATAATGTGTATAAACATACGCATTAAACAGTGCATGCGTGTCTATAAAATACCATGTTCGCATGCGGAAGTTTGCAAGTGTACATCAATCAAAATACGCATCAAAAGGATCCTTTTATTCTCCTGCTGCCTATGTCACTGCACTGAGCATCATCACGCGCATGCGCAGTGTATTCTTCATTACAGTTCAAATTGTTCAAAACAGTTCTAAATACTTAACCACTTCACCACTGAGGGGTTTTACCCCCTGACCACCAGAGCAATTTTCACCTTTCAGCGCTCCGTCCATTCATTCGTCTATAACTTTATTATTACTTATTGCAATGAAATGAACTATATCTTGTTTTTTCCGCCACCAATTAGGCTTTCTTTAGGTGGGACATTATGCCAAGAATTATTTTATTCTAAATGTGTTTTAATGGGGAAAATAGGAAAAAATGTGGGAAAAAATTATTATTTTCAGTTTTTGGCCATTATAGTTTTTAAATAATGCATGCTACTGTAATTAAAACCCATGAAATTTATTTGCCCATTATTCCCGATTATAAAACCGTTTAAATTATGTCCCTATCACAATGTTTGGCCCCAATATTTTATTTGGAAAAAAAGGTGCATTTTTTTCAGTTTTGCGTCCATCCCTAATTACAAGCCCGTAGTTTATAAAGTAACAGTGTTATACCCTCTTGACATAAATATTTAAAAAGTTCAGTCCCTAAGGTAACTATTTATGTTTTTTTTTTTTATTGTATATATATATATTTTTTTAAATTACAAAAAAAAAAAAAATAAAAATTGGGGAGTGTGGGAGGTAATGAGTTAATTTATTATGTAAAACAATTTATTTGTATGTGTAAAATGCATTAGGGTGTAGTTTACTATTTGGACACAAGATGGCCACAGTGAGTATGTTTACATGCGACCTGTACGCGACCGGAAGGACGCTTACAGGAAGCAGTAGGAGGCTGGGAGACTCACAATGATCGCGCTGTTTCTGAAAGAAGCAGCAGATCATTGCGGGGGCTTAGATCAACGAACGGGAATAGATTTTCCCGTTCATTGATCTCCGGGCAAGCTTGCGGCGGCGTGCACGAGCGGCGGTAGCGCGGACAGCGGCGGGAGCGCGGAAGGTACGGATTTCTCCGTCCCTGGGTTTTTAGGAGGGAAAAAAGGGACGGAGAAATTCGTACCGCCGGGGGTAAAGTGGTTAAAATTGTAAGCCTCTTACACACCCTACACACCCCAAATTTTGAAGGTGTGGTGGAGGAGATCCCCCTATCCACCTATGAGCAAATTTGCAGCCTCCGAGCCCTGCTGGTTACTGAGATATGGCATACGAACCAGCAGGGTTCAGGGAGGGGTGTGTGTGTGTGTGTGTGTGTGTGTGTGTGTGTCTGTGTGGTGTGTGTGTGTGTGTGTGTAGGTGTGTGTCTGTGGTGTGTGTGTGTGTGTGTGTGTGTGTGTGTCTGAGTGTGTGTGTGTGTGTACAGTGTGTGTGTGTGTGTGTGTGTGTGTGTGTGTGTGTGTGTGTGTGTGTGTGTGTGTGTCTGAGTGTGTGTGTGTGTGGTGTGTGTGTGTGTGTGTGTGTGTCTGAGTGTGTGTGTGTGTGTGTGTGTGTGTGTGTGTGTTTGTGTGTGTGTCTGAGTGTGTGTGTGGTGTGTGTGTCTGAGTGTGTGTGTGTGTGTGTGTGTGTGTACAAATTTGCAAAGGTAAATCAGGGGGTTTCCTCAGATTGGTGGGTATATAGGGTGTTTAAGAGGCCTACAATTTAAAGAATTCAGGGTGAACTGTAATAGAGATGTGGGTGATGATGCACAGTGCAGTGACGTAGGCAGCAGTAGTGCACAAAGACTTGTCATTGCATCAGAACGAGCCAAACCCCACGTGCGGACAAAGCACGACACCAATCGTCAGTGATGCAAAACGGCTGTAGTGCCCGCCCGTCAATCCTCCCACTTTGGATCACCTGTCCCACTGTCTCACTCCAAGCACTCTGTGCGCATGATGTATGTTGACTTTTTGTTTTTAACCATAATGTAAGTTGACTAGGCAACCTGAAAACATTCTGCAACTTTATCCTTCATACTTATCTCCCCCTCTCTGACTGATTTGATATGTTCAGTGAAATAGTTCACTTTGTCCTTTTACTGACAGACATATTCCATCATGACTGCGCCAGTTGTAAAAGAAAATTTTAGGCCCCGTTTACACTTGCGGTTTAGTAAAAACCGCACCGGATGTCCGGACCGCACCGTATCCGGCCCGGACCTGATCCGTACGGTTCCTATCCGGATCCGGTCCGGATCCGGTCCGTTTGCATCCGGTTTCCGTGCGGTGTGAACACGGTTGCGGTCCGGATCCGGTTTCTTAAGGAGATAACATCCTTTTAATTACCTGAGGTCTGGGAGGTCAGCAGAAGGGTCTGGGGTCATTGTTGGAGACAGGTGGACGTGTGGAGACCATCCGTGGATACAGAGACTGCAGTTGGGACCATGGATCCAGGCATTTTTTACTCGTAAACCTGGGAATTCTCTCTGTTGTTCGCCTCCTTCAGACATATCAGACATGTTGCTGGCAAAAAGAGCTCCAGCATGAAATCGCTGCTGCCCCACTCTTCGCTGGGCCCATGTGGTCCCCATCCAAAATGCATAGGAAGTGGGGTAGAACGTCCGGTTTTTGTAGCCAGTGTGTTGTGCGCTCTCCGGCTCTCATTGCTTTGTATTGGCCGGATGGTGCAGTCCGGCTCCGCTCCGGATACGGCTGCCGGAGGAGCCGGACCAAAAAATAGCGCATGTTGGAACGGACGCCGGAGTCCGGATCCGGCCCGGATCCGGTCCGGCTCCGGTCCGGCAGAACGGACGCATGTGAACGGACGCATAGGCTTTCATTGCCATGCCGTGCGTCCGTTCCGTCCGTTCTGAAAGTGGTCCGGCTCCGGCACGGCGATTCCGGACGGCCACCGCTAATGTGAACCGGGCCTTACTTTTGCTGGCTAACACAGCTTATTCAGTCTTGCTCAATATATTAATGACAAACATTATTTTTTAGCTCCGTGTTAGTGGCTACTAACCTGTGCAGCTAATTACCCTTTCAGGAAATTAGGAGTTTAATGGTACACACTTTTTAATTATGATTGGCCAATCACTGACCAATTTTACCACCTCCATGTAGTAAGATGGTTTACCTACACAATGTGCTCATAGTGTTCAATATCTGTTGACCCTCATCCTACATGGTGTTGGGAAAATTGGTCAGTGATTGGTTAATCAAAATTGAAACTGTGTAACAGGCTTTAGCTTTTTGTACTTTTAAACTTTGTACTCCAAACAGAACTGTATCCATGGTTGCGATGAAGTGCAATCTTAATCTAACATCAGTTCTGGAAATTCTTCACTTGCTGCACATTGAAATCGAGAGATCATTTTTTTATGAACTCTCTTCATAATTTTTTATGACACTGAATTGAAAAAATAGACGCTTTCAACCTGTTCAGAACTTACCTCAAGCCAGTCTAACATATCTAAAGAACATTATAAACTACATTTTAATTATTGCCAAAGTGTACAGGGTGGGCCATTTATATGGATATACCTTAATAAAATGGGAATGGTTGGTGATAAATAACTTCCTCTTTGTGGCACATTAGTATATGTGAGGGGGGAAACTTTTCAAGATGGTTGGTGACCATGGTGGCCATTTTGAAGTCAGTCATTTTGAATCCAACTTTTGTTTTTTCAATAGGAAGAGGGTCATGTGACACAGCAAACTTACTGAGAATTTCACAAGAAAAACAATGGTGTGCTTGGTTTTAACGTAACTTTATTATTTCATGAGTTATTTACAAGTTTCTCTTTGTTTACAGCCATTGACATGTCGCCGAGATTAACACATGAGGAGCGGATAGAAATTGTGTTGATGTCTGGTGAACGCAGTAACCGGGTCATTGCAGCAGATTTCAATGCAAGACACCCTATGAGATCACCCATCTCCCATGCTACAGTTAGTTAATACAGGAAGTTAATATCACCAACCATTCCCATTTTATTAAGGTGTATCCATATAAATGGCCCACGCTGTATATAATACTTACCTACACTCCAGCTGCAAGCCTCTATTATTATTTGCAACAGAAACTTGGATGGCATCAGCGTGGGTATGTCATGGAAAAAGCCCCTCCCTATCTATAATGGGTGCAAAATCTGATTGGTGCAACTAGGCTGGAGGAGGGGAGGGGAGGTAATGTCACTCCTCCCACAATCACTTGCAAGTTCAGCTAAAAAAGTGACAATACACTTTTTCCTATGGGGCCTGGAAAACAGTGGGATATGGGCGTAATAAGTGAGTGGGTGAGTCAATTAACCTTTGACAGGGTTACTGTAACAGAAAATATAATTTCTTAAAGGGAACCTGAAGCGAGTAAAATTATTTAAAATAAACAACACATGATGTAGCTGCAAATGAATATTACATACTTACATCACCATCAGTTCCTCTCAGAAGCTCACCATTTTCTTCTTACAGTGATCCCTTCTAGTTATGACAAGATTTTGTCAGAACTGAAATATACCAGTTGCTGTCAGTTGTATATCAGTTGGTGTCAGTTACAACTGAATGTGCAAGGTAATGTCCATGTTTCCCTATGGCTCATGTGGGTGATATTACAGTTTAACAGTGTGCTGACCAGGAAACTGTTATGAAGTAATGGCCATTTTCAAAATGGAGGACGGAGAATTCCATTGATCACAGTGGACAAACGGGACGCAGGAGATGAGAAAGAAATTGAGGATTAGACTACACAGGAGGTAAGTATGACCTGTGTACGCAGGCCCGGCCCTAGACTTTTTGCCGCCTGAGGCGATCTTCAAAAAAATCGCCTTTCCTCTGTCGTGTATGTCGTGTGGAATGTGCAGGGCTGCTTGTGATTGGATAGAAGCGATACACACCCTCTGCAGGCCCCTGCACACTCTGTATGACTCACACACTCTGTTTATGTGAGCCTATCACAAGCTGGCTAGTTTGTTTGTAAACACTGCCTAAAACTGTTAATTACAAGCCAGGATTGCAGCAGAGAGTGGCAGAAACAGCACAGAGAGGCACAGGAGAAAATAAGGAATAGAATGGTATGCTTTTCAGTGTAAGAATATTAGAGTACAGATTCTCTTTATAGGACTAAGGCCAACTGTGTAAAAAAAGTTAATTACTTGCCTCTCCGTTTCAGGCACGGAGGACGCCGTCCGCGCCCTCCGTGCCGCTCCGCCGGGTTCCCCCGCTCATTATCCCCCCGGGCCGGCTCCCGACCCCACGGCCCGGGTCGGGCTCTCCTTCCCCTCCAAAGATGGCCGCTTCCTCTGGCCGCGGCTGCGCAGTCCGCCTGGCCGTGAATGCGGCTGCGCAGCTCTAGGGCCAACCCCTCCGGTCCACGCTACATGCAGAAAATGCATGCAGAAAAACTGAAGGACAAGTGTGTATCCCAGCCTAAGTTGTTATGTAAAACAAAATGTTGCCTTCTTATGAAGGTATTTGTGATTATTAAGGTGATCTCTGAGGTGTACCACAATGCATCACTGCTGAATATGCAAATCATCCTTTGTTGTCCCTGTAAGCTAAGCACACCTCCACATCCGCTGGAATGCAATGATGTGTTAGCTTGTTATTTGTACAAATCCACAATAATCCAACATGCATACAGACTGTTTTGGATTGGTTGATCCTCATCAGTGCATGGCATGGATTAATTTGGCTCTATGGAGTAGGGTTTGTAACACCCACACTTACAGATTGCCCAGCAAGCTCATGGTGAACCAGAACTCCTCCTCTGTGCTGTGCAGAGCTTCGTATCTCAGTCAGGAGCCAATTTTATTGGCTGCTGACCCCGTGATAACTGTGAGCCAATCAAAGTGCTCACTTCTCGTTTTGGAGAAAAAAAAGACACTAGTCTTTAAAGTATGAAACCCAGCAATTCCTCTTTGTTCTAAAAGATTTTTCACAGCATAAAATCTACTACCACGGAGAAAAAAAGTTGTATCAGAACAGCATTCCAACAGTTAAACACAGCACTTTGTTCTTCAGCTGAAAATGCTTTGCTTCAGTGGACAGCTTCTGGTCACAGCTGAAGAGGTGATAAGATTATCTTTTGTTTACATTCCTTTGTCAGATACATTTAGCAAACATTAGCAAAGTGCTGAAACTGAGCTCTCTTTGCTTCTGGTATGTGTACAGCTGAGATGTGATCACTAGATAGATTTTATTATATAAATACTGTAGCTATGCATTAAAATGCAATGGCAGCTTTCAGAGCAGCAAACTCCTATTACCTATGCCACTTCTAAAAAATGTATGCATGTTGGATTATTATGGCTCTGTACAATTTAACAAGCTGACACATCATTGCAATCCAGCGGTTCTGGAGGTGTGTTTAGCTTCTAAGGGTACAATGGTTAATTTGCATATATTCAGCAGTGGTGCTCTGGGAGACATCTCAAGCTCACTCCAACCTGAATCATCGCAAATTCTTTCTGTTTTAGGAAAGCAAATTTTTGTTTTTCTTAACATCTTAGTAAGGGGGCTTTTAGGACCATTGTGGTCCCTTACACACTCCAATGAGTTCTGGGTCACCATGAGCTTGCTGGTTAGTCTGTACTTCTAAAAAAACAACACAATTCCACCTGCATTATTTTCAAACATACCATAACACACTCTCCATCTTTTCATTGTATACATACAGTATATATACGCTCTTTCATAATTCCATCTATCCATCATTTGGTGTGTACTGAATAGTTACAGTATATACAAGTTATTCCGATTGAATACAATCTGACAATCCATAACACACCATACAATTCTTGGGAAAGTTTGTTTGAATTTTCCAACATGTAAAATCTAAAAAAAATCGAATAAAATTGGAAATTTGATCAGATTTCTCGATTGAATTTTTTTTTGTTTCGGTACATTTTAATCCAATTGGGGTAGAATCTAATAGAAAAAAAATGTAAAATGTGTGGCCACCTTAAGGGTGGGTTTCCGAAGCCGGTTGTGGCACCCATGCTGAAGCAAAGTCCTATCTGAATCGCCATAGTAACGAGAAGGACAAACAGCATTTATATTGTACTTCTCTTCTGGCAGAGTCAAAGCAAAGTCAAGCTGCATCCACTAGGGTGCGCTCTACAGGCAGTAGCAGTGTTAGGGTATCTTGATCAAAGTCTCCTACTAAAGAGGTGCTGCTTACTGATCAGGAAGAGCCAAGGTTCAAATGCAGGTCTCCTGTACCAGAGGCAGAGCCCTTAAACATTACACTATCCATGCACAGCTATAGCAGATTAACCATTTCTGCCGCCCGGATGTGAAGCTCACGTCCGGGCGGCTGCTCTGCTTTGGTGCCGCGCTTCGGGGCGCGCTCCCGCACGCGCCCCCGTGTTGTCCCCCGGTAGCCCTGGGATCAGTGAACGGGAACATGGTTCCCGATCACCGATCCGTTTCCCCAGCAGAAAAACCGAAGCGCTCTTACAAGAAGCTTCAGTCTTTCTGCACCTGAAAATTTCTGCATCCCCCTTGTGCTTACGCTTAGCGAGAAGCACAAGGAGGGAAAAAAAACTCTTGTGGCCAAATAGTAAACTACATCTACATATTTTTTACATTACAATTTACACATATAATAACATTAAAAATTAACTGTTTATTTTCCACACCAAAATATTACCCAAATAAAATTTTTAATGGAAATAAAAAAAAAAAAATTACAATAAAAAAAAAAAGACATAAATAGTTACCTAAGGGTCTGAACTTTTTAAATATGCATTTGAAGGGGGTATATTTTACGATCATTTTTTTAATTATAAGCTTGTAAATATTGATGGACGCAAAATGGAAAAAATGCACCTTTATTTTCAAATAAAATATTGCCGCCATACATTGTGATAGGTAACCGAGACAAACGGGCAAATAAAATACATTGGTTTTAATTATGGTAGCGTGGATTATTTTAAAGCTATAATGGCCAAAAACTGAGAAATAATGAATTTTTTCCATTTTTTTTTTATTAATCCTGTTAAAATGCATTTATAAAAAAATAATTCTTAGCAAAATGTACCACCCAAAGAAAGCCTAATTAGTGGCGGAAAAAACAAGATATAGATCAATAAATTGTGATAAGTAGTGATAAAGTTATTAGCGAATGAATGGGAGGTGAAAATTGCTCTGATGCATGAGGTGAAAAATCCCCACGGGCTGAAATGGTTAAATGCGGTCGGTAAAAACCTGAAGCGGCACTGATTTTGGGGGCCACGCGTGATTCGGATGCAGACAATTGCTTTCAATAGTCTGCGATTCCGTATCCGCAATCGCGTGCAGAAAACCTCTGCGATTCGCAGCTAGTGGAAATAGGCCTTTTATCAAACTGTAGATTGCAAATCTCTCACCTCGTATATGGCCACATTGGAGTTCTCATACGTGACTCCTACGCTTTTTGTCGACAAGGATCGGGTGAGGGATTTTAGGCTTTTGCAGTCATCGCTGAGGTTGTCGATATTGATTTTCTGCAAAGGAAAAGGAAAAGAAGTTAAAAAGTTTGCTCAGCACAAGACAAGATAAGGCAGCCCCAATATTAACCCATCAGACACTTTTATGACCACTTTTACGCCTATTATGCTGCCGAAAGGTGGCCATACATCTATAGAATTGGTGGCTAATCGACCATCCGATCCAATAATTATTATCGAATCGGATGAAAATCGGTAATGCCTAAAGCATGCCCAATCAACGATGCGACAACTTCAGGCCTAAATTGGTCACACGTATCGATTGGACATGCTGGAAAATCTCGGGCCGGCTTGATCGGGTACGTGGCGGTAACAGTACGCAATAATTGTGAATGATGAACACAACGGAAGCCCCTATCAGCTTCCCTCTAAATCAGGGGTAGGGAACCTATGGCTCGGGAGCCAGATGTGCCTCTTTTGATGGCTGCATCTGGCTCACAGACAAATCAGTAGGGGTTAATTCACTAAGCTACACTGCTGAAGTAGCGCAGCTTAGTGTGGCAGCGCAAGTACAATTTTCAAAGTAGGCACGCTACTGCTATAGCATGCACTACTAACTTACGCGTGCTCCCTCCAAAACTAACAGCTGCTTCAATTGTCTCACTCTGTACCCTGTCAGGTCCAGTGACTTTGTAGGACGAGATCCCCGCATTTTGATTGGCCCAATAGGCTGTCTGTCAACTAAGTGGGCCAAAGTGTGGGGATCTCATCCTACAAAGTGAATCAACCCCCCAAGTCAGCTAGCTAATTGTACAAGCTGTTAGTCGGTATTTCTCCTGTCTGGCTCTCGGGGAAATTGCTGATGTTGCTGAAACCCAAGAGAAGCTGAAGATGTGTCCGACACTTATGTTGCCCGATGCATCAACTGTATACACATCACCATGGCTACATGCTGCGCATGCGCACTGTCCCACTTTGAAACATTGTATGGCTCTCACAGACATTTTAAAATATGTGGTGTTTATGGCTCTCTCAGCCAAAAAGGTTCCTGACCACTGCCCTAAATGTATATGTAGCCCCCCAGTGCTTGTGTATTAGCACTCTACCTGTTTGGTGTCCGTCGCGCTGTGTCCGCACTCCTTATCCAGTTTCACGCCCCGCATGGTTGCCTGCGCATTGCACACGGGGCGCCTGGACAGAGCGGCAGACACCAGACAGGAAAAGTATTAAAGCATGGGCACTGGGGGGGCTGCATGTACATTTAGAGGGAAGCTAACGGGGGCTTCAATTGCGTTCATTGTTTATTATCGCGCTCTGTAACTGTTGCGCACCAGATCAAGCATATCCGCCCAAGATCTTCCAGCATGTCTGAGCCATACATGCGGCCAATTTCGGCCTCAAATTGGTCGCATTTAGATTTGGGGGGAGGTGGCCGTGTCGGTTGTGTATGGGCTTTCACACAATCTGCTTTTTGATGCTACAAATGAACTGAGGCCCAGTGCACACCAGAAACCTCTAGCAGATCCGCAAACCGCTAGAGGTTTTTGAAGCAGGTTTTCAGAGCGATTTTAGGCATGTTTAGAGAGGTTTTCTAAACATGCCTATAGTTTTTTGGAGTGTTTTTTGTGTAGCAGATTACAAATACTGTTACAGTGAAGCTGTTACTGAACAGCTTCTGTAACAAAAACACCTGGAAAACCGCTCTGATCTAGCATTTTTCAGAGCAGTTTGAGCTTTTCCTATACTTTACATTGAGGCAGAAACGCATCTCAAAAATGCTGCAGGAGGCACGTTTGCGGTTTGCTTAAAACCTCAGACCGCTAGCAACATTTCAGCAGAAGATAACGCAATGTGGGCAACATTTCAGCAGAAAATAATAGTACAGTGGGCCCTGGGCAGCATTTTACCTGCAAAAAAATTAATTTACTCACCTGACACAGAAGTCCCCTCACCCGGCCGGCCTCTGGTGTGCAGCTCCCCGAACGATTCTCCTGCATATCTCCCGCGCTGAATGGAATAGCAGGGCTATGGGAAGATGGCTCCCGAAGCCCTGTACTGGAGACACAAATAGTTTACAGTACAGGGCTTCGGACGCCATCTTCCCATAGCCCTGCTCTGCCTGCTGGAAGACTATGCAGGCTGGAGCGGGGCTGCGGGCTATGAACTGGCGCGGCCTCTATCAGACACTGCGGCCAGTTAATGCAATCGGACAATGGCCAGAGTCCCGAGGCCGGGATGTCCCTCGGCTAAAAGCGGGACGTTTCCTGGGACATCACTCAGCCTGGGACAGGGGACCCCCGAATCCGGGACGCGTCCCGGCTAAAGCGGGACGTCTGGTCACCGTACCTAAGGCCAAGTTGTACTCCTTACTAGAGGACCTGAAAACACACTGAGGCCCAGTGCACACCAAAAACCTCTAGCAGATCCGCAAAACGCTAGAGTTTTTCAGAGCGATTCTGGGCATGTTTAGAGAGGTTTTCTAAACATGTCTAGTGTTTTTTGGAGCATTTTTGTGTAACAGATTTCATATATTGTTACAGTAAAGCTGTCACTGAACAGCTTCTGTAACAAAAAAAAAACGCCTGGAAAACCGCTCTGATCTAGCGTTTTTCAGAGCGGTTTGAGCTTTCCCTATACTTTACATTGAGGCAGAAACGCATCTGAAAAATGCAGCATGAGGCACGTTTGCGGTTTGCTAAAAACCTCAAACCGCTGGTGTGCACCATCCCATTGAGATACATTAGCCAAGCGTTCTCACAGGCGGCAGCGGTTTTGAAAATGCTGCCAAAAACACTTGGTGTGCACCAGCCCTCACACAGCTACAGACACTAATTTGCTGATTCCAGAATGGTTGATGAATCTAGGTCACTCTTGAGTAACCCCGGCATTAGTATCCTTTAGGATTTACCATCACTTTCTAGCAAGCTTACAAAACGCTGTTTGTGAGAAAATATAGACGTAATCCTCCCTAATGCAAAGGGACATATGACATGTTTATAATCCGCGTCCAGACTCTGTGTCTCTTATTTCCGCTATAGAATCAGGA
The DNA here is from genome assembly GCF_040937935.1 of Hyperolius riggenbachi. Lineage (NCBI taxonomy): Eukaryota > Metazoa > Chordata > Amphibia > Anura > Hyperoliidae > Hyperolius > Hyperolius riggenbachi. Next base: position 40,278,813 of record NC_090647.1, on the reverse strand, counting down.
CATGAAGCCTGGGGAAAGCTTACGCAGCCAGCTAATGAACTACACGTCCCAGCATGTGATTAGCACACGGTTGCTGGAATCTGTCGTTCTGGGGTCTGTTTGCATTCTTTGCCTGCAAGTTGTCATCTGCACGATTCTATATTCAAAATGTTTTGTATTCTTTCTTGTAGAAACTTTTATGCACATATGTGTGATTTATACATGCGTTTGTATGCAAAATTTCACATTGCTATTTTCCCGTGAATACCAATGAAGTTATTTTTTTATGATGAGCACAAATTTTGCATGTTCGTAATTTCACATTGTAATTTGCAATTGCCATGCGAAATCGTAAGGCAAAATTTCAGGAAAAATCACAATTAATTTTGTTTGAAAATGAACCATAATTTTGTAATTTTGCGTTATTTTCATGTATTTTCGTACCGACTTACTTAAAGGGCAACTGAAGTGAGAGGGGTGTGGAGGCTGCCTTATGTATTTCCTTTTAAAGGGAAGGTTCAGGGAGGGTGGTTAAAAAACAAAAATCAATTTGCACTTACCTGGGGCTTCCTCCAGCCCGTGGCAGGCAGGAGGTGCCCTCGCCGCCGCTCCGCAGGCTCCCGGTGGTCTCCGGTGGCTGACCCGACCTGGCCAGGCCGGCTGCCAGGTCGGGCTCTTCTGCGCTCCAAGGCCCGGCACTTCTGCGTCCCACGTCGGCGCACTGACGTCATCGGAAGTCCTCCGGGCTGTACTGCGCAGGCGCAGTAGTTCTGCGCCTGCGCAGTACAGCCCGGCGGACGTCCGATGACGTCAGTGCGCCGACGTGGGACGCAGAAGTGCCAGGCCTTGGCAGCCAGCCTGGCCAGGTCGGGTCGGCCACCGGAGACCACCGGGAGCCTGCGGAGCGGCGGCGAGGGCACCTCCTGCCTGCCACGGGCTGGAGGAAGCCCCAGGTAAGTGGAAATTGATTTTTATTTTTTAGCCACCCTCCCTGAACCTTCCCTTTAAACAATACTGGTTGCCTGGCAGGGCGCAGGTCTATTTGGCTGCAGTAGTGTCTGAATCACACCAGAAACAAGCATGAAGCTAATCTTGTCAGATCTAAGAATAATGTCAGAAACACCTGATCTTCTGCATGCTTGTTCAGGGGCTATGACTAAAAGTATTAGAGGCAGAGGATCAGCAGGATAACCAGGCAACTGGCATTGCTTAGATGGAAATAAATATGGCAGCCTCCATATACCCCTCACTACAGTTGCCCTTTAATTGCAAATCTTCAATACATGCTATGGTAACCAAAATTGCTACGTACGTTAAGGGGGATAGTGAGAACAATTTTTTCACAAAGACCTTGTAGTTTTTGAAAAAAAATCGATTTTAAAAATACAAAGGAAAAGTAATTTTTAAACTAATTTTTCCTTCGCATTTTAAAAGCTAAAAGTCTCTCTGAATTTTTCTTAACTTGTTGAATCAGTTTAATGTCCAAATCGTAATTACGTATGGTGTGATTGCAAAGAAATTTACATGAAATTTTGTGTAAATGTATTTAGCAGATTATGATCATCACTATTAACCACTTCGCCGCAGGGGGTACAGTATATCTACGCTCCTTTGGACTTCAGTTCCCCGTCCGGAGCGTAGATATACGCACCCCCCGCCGCTGCCGGCGCTGTCCGCCCTCCCGCTTGCATGTGCGCGCTCCCGTGTTCGTGCACGCCGCCGCCCGCTTGCCCGGAGATCAATGAACGGGAAAACCATTCCCGTTCGTTAATCTCTGCCTCCCAGCAATGATCTGCTGCTTCTATGAGAAGCAGCGCGATCATTGTGAAAAAAATCAGTTTCCCAGCCTCCCTGAACTTTCTGCAAGCGTACTTCCGACGCTTACAGTACGCATTCACAAAAAGTTAATGTAGCCATCTTGTGGCCAAAAAGTAAAACTACACCCAAAAACATTTTTCATATACAAATACATTAGTTTACATTATAAATTAACTCATTAGCTCCCACACTTGTAATAAAAAAAATTACAATTAAAAAAACAAAACAAAACATCAATAGTTACCATAGTGTAATGATCCGCTCAGCTGCCTGCGCAGGCAGGCAGCTTTTTGACCACTGTTCAGGTCTGCATTCTGCAGGTCTCTGGAAAGGAGACCTTTTGTCAGTTTTGCAGCTTGCTGCTGCTGAGGAATTTGCATACGTTTGTCATGCAAATTGCCTAGCCACATCCTTTGTAGGCTTGCTCTATATATACCATGTGATTCCACAGTACTTCGCTGGTCATACGGGTTTGTCCTGTGAAACACTCTTGGAGTGTCAGCCATGCTTATCGTTTGAAGATTAACTTAGAGTAATTCCTGGGACTGCATTAGGCATCTTTGCTAGAGCAGACAGGATTGTATTATTTGTATTGCCTGTTCTGTCTGTCTGTCGTGCTTGGATCACACTAGCCTCTAGCAGTAGCGGCTGTGAATCCTTCTGGTCTACAACTCTCTTGCTGTACTTGGATCGCACTTGCTCTGACGGAAAGAGCAGTGGATACAGCTCGCTCTGTTTCTATACTTGGATCACACTCGCTCTGGCAGAAAGAGCAGTGGATCGTATCTCTCACTTATTCCTGTTTTCGTGTATCTGTCTTGTCTGATACGAACGCTTGCTGGAGGCTCGGTGAGGTAACCGTTAAGCAAGCGCTCGCGTCCTCTGTTTCATGTTTGTCTGTCGGTGGTTAGTTAGGCGTGCTTGTCTCTGTTGTGCTTAACATGCGGAGACCGCGCAGTAAACGCGTTCGCTGTTGCGAATGAGTGCGGTGTTCGCGTTTAGTTAGCGTTTGTTATTTTCCTTATCTTCTCATTGTATTATTGCTGTGCCTTTGCTGTCTTGCTTAAGCCTTGTGTCACCTCGGGCAGTCGCCTCTCTCGCGATTGCGTTCCTACTTCGTTTCTGCTGTTGTGTGTGCACCGTCGCGGGTTGGCGACTAGATTGGGGAACATACATACATTCTGTCTCTGTGCTCATTCTCTTTCGCAATCGCTTCTCTTGCGATTGCGCTCTCACTTGGTTTCCTCTGTTGTGTGTCCACCGTCGCAGGTTGGCGGCTAGATTGGTGGACATACATACATTCCTCATCTGTGCTTATTCGGTCTTGTATCGCTGTTAGCAATCACCATCTCTGGCGATTGCCTTCTCACCTGGTCTTCATGGTTGTGTGTTCATCGTCGCAGGGTGGCGACTAGATTGGTAGACACACATACCCTCTGTCTCTTTGATCTCTCTCTTTCAGGGCTATCTTGCCCTGCGTTTCTTCCCTTCGTACAATTCCTGTCTGGCATCTGTGGCATGGCAGAGGAGCTGTTCCTCTGCACTCCACAGCTCCACCTGTCGACAGGAATTTCCCTTTACAGGTGCATTGTACTTTTGGCTGGGTTCCCTCAAATTATACGCTTGTGGAGGATTTCCGCAGTGTCAGCGCACGTCCTGTGCGCTAATCACGGAGAGAGTTCCACAATCGTTACACATAGGGACTGAACTCTTTAAATATTTATATCAAGAGAGTATATTACTGTTACTTTATAAACTATGGGCTTGTAATTAGGGACGCAAAACTGAAAAAATGCACCTTTATTTCCAAATAAAGTATTTGTGCCAAACATTGTGATAGGGACATAATTTAAATGGTGTAATAACCGGGACAAATGGGCAAATAAGTTACATGGATTTTAATTACAGTAGCATGCATTATTTGAAAACTATAATGGCCGAAAACTGAAAAATAATGATTTTTTTTCCAAATATTTTTCAATTTTCCCATTAAAACACATTTAGAATAAAGTAATTCTTGGCATAATGTCCCACCTAAAGAAAGCCTAATTGGTGGCGAAAAAAACAAGAAATAGTTCATTTCCTTGTGATAAGTAATGATAAAGTTATAGACGAATGAATGTAAGGAGCGCTGAAAGGAGAAAATTGCTCGGATGCTGAAGGGGTACAACCCCTCAGTTGTGAAGCGGTTCATTTACATTTACGTGTGTTAGTGTGCCGGCTGCTGCACGGGATTGTTCCAGATGTGCACTGCTTTCTGCTCTGTGCGGCTTACTACTCATGCAGGAATAGGAGAGCTTCCTGAAGCGACACAAGTACTTTACAGACACACTCTACAGATGGATATGCACTGATTTTCGAACTCACAAACCTTTTCAGACATTTTTTGTAAGTTACAAATGGAAAATAATTTTATAAAATTAAATTAGAAACTCTCTTGAGCAGAAGGGGAACCTCAACCCCTTCCCGACCTCCTAACACAAATAGGCATCGGGAAGGTGGCAGCACCAGGATCACCTAACACCGAAAGGGGTCAAGTCCTGGGGCGGGGTTTTGCAGGGGATCGCGTGCGCCGATGCTCGCGCACCCCCGCTCCGCCATCAGTCTCCCAGCGGCAATCGCTGCTAGGAGACTGTTGGACAGCGAAATTTCCGTCTATTTGCATTGTACAGCGCTGCGATCTACGGCATTGCTGTACTGGGAACAGTCGTGTCACTTGGCTGTCCCCTAGAGAGCCTCAGAGAGCGATCAGCTCTCAGCTTTGGATGTTTTATTATACAAGCGAGCTGCTCCTGGATTCTATGTCTTTTGCTGAATACTACAAGGAGAAGAGAGAACCGCCTTTCTATTACCAGGCGCCTGTAGGCACATGCCTACAGTGCCTTATGGTAAATACGGCCCTGAGAGAGATTAAAGTAATGGTCAGCTCGGTGGTGTAGTGGTTTGCACTCTCGCCTTGCAGCGCTGGGTCCTGGGTTTCAATACCAGCCAAGGCACTATCTGCACAGAGTTTGTATGTTGCCCCTGTGTCAGTGTGGGTTCCTCTGGGTACTCCTGTTTCCTCTCACATCCCAAAAACATACCGTTAGGTTAATTGGATTCCCCCTAAATTGGCCCTAGACTATGATACATACACTACACGATACACACATAGATATGTGACTATAGTAAGGATTAGATTGTGAGCCCCTCTGAGGGACAGTTAGTGACAAGACAATATACTCTGTACAGCGCTGTGGAAGATGTCGGCGCTATATAAAGTAAGTAAATATACATGAACGATACAGCCCATATTAGCCATGTCTGTAACCTCTCACCTTTATACTCAGTTTGGGGTTAATGAAAGTCAGGTCATCCAAAGACAGTAATATCCTGTTCGGCCCTTTTACCAGCTGGATCTGGAGGAGGCTGTGTCTGAAAGTACGGAAGAGACAAAAGTTAGATTTACAGTAACATCGACAGACATCAGGATCACTGCAGTCAGTGCATGACGGTCATGCTGGAATATGCAGCACTTGGGAAAGCATAACTGTTGTTAATTCTAGTTCTGACATTACAGGGATGAAGGATAACAAGGATGTTTTTAGGCAAAGGCAAACTAGGCACCCCAGGCACATCGCTCCTGCTCATTTTACAATAGGCACAGCCCCTCCCAATTCCCTGATGATGGCATCATCAGGCATCTGGCCAGCACCAAGGAGAGGATAGCTATGAGGTGGGGAGTTACCAATTAAAGAGAAACTTTAATGCAATATTGAACTTCGTCCCAATCAGTAGCCAATACCCCCATTCTCATGAGAAATCTTTAGGCTTTCTTAATTTAGATTGTCAAGGATGTCTGTGTGGCTGAGTTTCATGTAAAACCCCTCCCACCGTATGATGTCAGGGCCATGGCTCTGACAGTTTCCTGTCTGTGAACCTTGTTGCATTGTGGGAAATGATGGCTGTTGCCAACTGCCAAGCAAGGAGTGTCTCCCTCTGTACGTTTCTGTGAAAGGTTTGCCACGATTGCTCAGCGATTTTTTGTTTGTGGCAGCATATACTGTAATTGCGGATGAGTGAGAGAAAAAACGGAAAGCTGTATGTGTTTTAAAAACGCATTGAAAATTGCAAATAACGATCAAGATGAGCATTTTCCAAGAAAGACTATTGACTTCATTAGCCTGTGGAATTGTGAGCGTTTTGCCACCTGTGGCAAAACATGCACAGTCACAGCTAGTGTGCTCTCTGCCTCAATGATTTTAACTTGACCGCATTTGACCACGTTTTTCACAGAGTATGGCAAGTTGCCTATACAGAATATTACATTTAAAAACATCACATTTTCTGCTAAAAACATAGTTATCCTCTGTGTGAAAAACAAACCTTGCAATTTTCAAACCTTCCCATGTCATAAGGATATTGAGAGAACGGATTAGATTCTGGAGATTATTTCAAGATGCAGACTGTGAGCTATAGAATAATAATATCATCTCTCACGAGGGATGGGCCAACTTCCCAGCTGTCAGTGATGTCATCTGAGAGTGCCGAGCATCATGGGATATAACAACACTGAGCATGATGGGATATAACAACGCTGAGCATCATGGGATATAACAACGCTGAGCATCATGGGATATAACAACGCTGAGCATCATGGGATATAACAACGCTGAGCATGCAAAGGTTTGCATGGCAAACAGAAAAACTCTCGTCCAAAATAAACACAGCACTGCCTTTCCCCACATCCTGATTATAATCACTGTACTGCATCTGCATCGTAGCTCCCAAATGTCCCTCTTTCGGAGCGACAGTCCCTCTTTGGGAACCAAATCCCTCTCTTTTTCTTCTTCATTTGTCCCTCTTTCAAGAGTGATATTTTTTAAACATGTTTTGTTTATTGTAGCAGTAGCTCTTGTCAATAAAAATTTGTTTTCATATGATAGTGTGTTTTTTTTTTCAATTAGAGGTAAAAAATGCATGCTCTTCAATGTGTTTGTATGCGCTTCTATGCGCTAAAAAAGTGCACCCAAGACAGAGTAGGGCAATCCTCTATTATCAGCGCTGTGTAATATGTTGGTGCATTATAAATACAATAAATAAATACAATTAATGATTACCTAATAAGGTAGGAGACGCCAACGCCACACAGAGCCAAAGCAAACACCAGGCCAAACACCAAGATGACAATCGATGGTTCAATACCTGCAATACAGCAAACATTTGTGTTATATCACATTATTAGAGAAAAAAAAAATCTACATTCACTAAGGGCCCATCCTATATAATAAAACCAATAGTGTCCCTGCGTCATCCTCCTCCTGTCCATGTGTCCGTGGTTTGCACTACTGCGCATGTGTTGGGACAGGAGGAGGACGGGGACAGGCAGGCGGGCAGCTGTTGGTGCGGGAGGCGGGCGTGTGTGCACGCGTGGCTGGTGTGTGCGTGCACGTGCGGCGGGAGTGAGACCGCATGCACGCACGTGGCTTAAGTCCCCTAGTACACATTATAAAACACACAAGAAAGTAATTGTGTTTCCTGTGTGCTTGCCCTTTGATTTTTGATGTTATTGTTAAATGGGTTCTGTGGGGGGTTTTGAAAAGAAAAACGGACACTTACCTGGGGCTTCTATCGGCCCCCTGGAGCTGTCATGTGCCGGCGCCGTCCTCTATGATCCGCCGCTCCCCCCACCGTCACCGGTCAATTATTCATCTAACTAGACTAATACAACCGCAGCTGCAAGGCTGCAGCCGTGTGCGCGCGGACGCAGCCGCGCAACAGCAGTTGTATTTGTCTATGAAGTACCACTATCACGGAAAACTGTAAAATGTTAAATACATGTAAACAGATACAAATAAGAAGTATGTTTCTTCCAAAGTAAAATGAGCTATAAATGACTTCTATGTTTCTGTTATTGGGGCCTTGTTCACATTAGAGGCGTTTTTGTAACATTTTAAGTGTGGGCGATTTTCAAAAATCGCCCTGAAAGCGCTTGTGCAGTGATTCTTTATGAGAGAGTTCATATCAGAGCGGTTCGTTTGCAATCCACTTTGAAAAGCGGTGCTTGGGCCATTTTTGAGGCGATTTGCCTCAATGGAAGGTATAGGAAAAACGCGAAACTCTCACAAAATCACTTTGGCAAGCAATTGCGTGAGGGTTTAAAAAAAAAAAAGAAAAATACATTGTATTTATCGTTTCAGGATTTTTTTCCGAATCAAAAGACCCTGCAAAAGCGGATACAAAAACGCCCACAAAAACAAGCGAACATGCAGAAAATCGTAGGAAAACGCTTTTAAAACATGTGGGAAAAAAGCCCACCGCAGATGGACATGCGAGCTGAACGCAATGTGAACAAGGCCTAAGGGCTGGTGCACACTTTTAAAAACGCGAAACGCCAGCGCTTTTAAAATCGCTTGGCTAATTAATTTGAATGGAATGGAGCACACCAGAGCGATGTGATTTTTTCCCAAACGCAAACGCGGGTCCTGCAGCATTTCTGCTGATTTCTGAGGCGATTCAGCCGCAATGTATAGTATAGGAAAGTGGAAAATCGCGCTTAACCTCCTTGGCGGTAACCCCACGTAGTTCGGGGTAAGCCGCGCAGGAGGTTTTCTCAGGCCCTGCTGGGCCGATTTGCGTAATTTTTTTTTTTGCTGAACGCAGCTAGCACTTTGCTAGCTGCGCCAGCACACCGATCGCCGCTGCCCCGTGCTCGATCGCCGCTATCCGCGCCGCCGTAGAGCCCCCCCCCCCTAGACCCCTGCGCTGCCTGGCCTGGGGTGGATCGGGACTCCCTTAGATGTCATGACGTCCATGACGTCATCCCGCCCCGTTGCCATGGCGTCGCCCTAGGCTCGCTACATGATTTAAAAAAAAAAATAGCAAAAAAACGGCAGCGCTGCCCCCTGGCGGTTTTTAATATACCGCCAGGGAGGTTAAAAGCACCAGATCTGAGTGATTTTTCCAAGTGTTTTTGTTACGTAAGCTGTTCAGTTCCAGCTCTACCGTAACAAAAAAGTAAAAAAAGCTACGCCAAAAGGCTCGATAAATTGCTAAGCAGCATGATTAGAAAATCGCTCTGCACATGCCTAGAATTGCCTAAAAAAATCACTTCAAAAAGCGCTGAGCGTTTGAAATTGCGCTAGCGCTTTTTGGTGTGCACTGGCCCTAAAGGTGCCCATGGTACAATTTTTTATCGATTAGATCATTTAGTTTGATTATTCCGTTAAAACGATTATAAAGATTTTTCCTGCATGTCTGATCAGATTTTTCTCAAACAAATGGGATAATTGTTCAAATTTCTTGATTAGGAAAAAAAATGTATTTACCCTACTCTAATGGTGCCCGTATACGGGCACCATTAGAGTAGTTAGTAGAAATCTGATGGAAATGACATGTTTTTGACTAGTTCATCTTTTCATGGGGCATTTTCAGTGCAGATGCAGTCCACCCCACCTGTTTGCGCACTATTCTGGCAGTTGGACTGAGTAACTGCCATTTACGAATTGCTTTTGAAAATAAAGAAAACCCTGAGAATCCCCCATGAAGAGACGGGCTAGTCCAAAACCTGTCGTTTCTGTCAGATTTCTACTTCCTACTGTAAGTGACAGCAACACAGGAGAAAGGTAATTTATAGCACATTTTACTCTGGGAGAAACGCACTTTTCATTTATAAGCTTTAATGTATTTAATATTTTACAATTTTTCGCGTTAGTGGACCTTTAAGGTACACTGAAGGGGGCTGGACGACATTGCAGCAAAACTTCAGCATGCACTGTGTTTCTCGATTGCAGGGAGTAAGGTTACACTAGAGTTAGTGCCGCATGCGTTTTGAAAATCAGATCAAAATGTATTCAGTGCTAAAGGGCTCTAAAGCTACCTACACACATGTGATCAGTGTCGCCCTGCAGGGAACAGAAAACAATCCCTCGGGTGGCAGTTCATGGCCCCGATGCTGTACAGACGCATCATTAGCCTTTAGACTAGCAATGGGTTCTGGTACTATGCGGGGGGGGGGGGGGGGCGAGGGTTTGGTGGGCGGAGTGGTGAGGACAATGTGATCGGTGCTGCTTATGCATCGTAGGTCATAAAGGTTTCATCAAGCTGGATCCTTAAAGGCAACACAAGTCAAAGCTCAGGTTCAAAAACAGATACAGTATTTAACTAAAAAGAGGGATGCCCCAGAAGTTTGGCTGCATAGGTTTGTGCTGCATCAAATAGAACAGAAATCTGATCTGATATCTAATGCTGCAACATGGTACTCAACTATCCCAGGGTAAATGTAACGGGTTTACCTGATCTATACAAAAATGCCTCTGAGGCTAAGTACACAATGCAACCAGGAAACATGCCCTCGGGCGACAATTTGGGAAATTATGTTGTACAGACACAACCCTTGCCTTGAGAATAGCAATGTGTTCTGTTGCTATGGAGTGGGGCGGAGGGACCATGAAGGGTGGATGACGGGGCGGTTTCCCATCGATCCGGGGGCTGAAAATAACATTGTGATTGGCCTTGCTGACGCACCCGGGGGTGGTTGAGGATCTGACAGAACGGATCCTTAAAGAGGCACTTAAGCCAAATAAAAAAAATTAGTTTTACTCACCTGGGGCTTCCCTCAGCCCCCTACAGCTGTCCGGTGCCGTCGCAGCCTCGCTCCGATCCTCCTGGACCACTTTCGGTTTTGCCTTCAGGACCCGACAGGCTGGGAACGCGAGTGATTCTTCGCGTTCCCAGCCACAATAGCTCCCTCTATGTTGCTATAGCAGCCCTCTATGCTATAAGTTTAAGAATAGCCCAGAGACAATCGAACATAGTTTATAAAGAGTAGACAATAATAAAATATTGGTTACTGGACAGATTAGGATTAGTTAGGTCTAGGTGGTTAGAATTAGGCTTCTAATACTAGAAGGGGAGACTAGGGTTAGGCATCAGGAAGGGGATTTTTCTTGGGTGAGGTTATGGGTCAGATATCAGTAAAGGGGTTTTCATTTGGCGGCATCAATGATAGATTGCTGGATGATGTAGGAAGATGCAATACAATTATCAGCAAATACAAAACTGCAGAAACAACAAATTATACATGTAGCAAAACCAGCCATTCCATAAAGATTTCTCATGAGTCTCACTCCTCCTCTGGAATCCCCTTCCAAAACACATTTGTCACTCACAAGTATTGAAATCTTGAAAGGGCAACTGAAGTGAGAGGGATATGAAGGCTGCCATATTTATTTACTTTTAAGCAATACCAGTTGCCTGGCCATCCTGCTGATCCTCTGCCTCTATTACTTTTAGCCATAGACCCTGAACAAGCATGCAGCAGATCAGGTGGTTCTGACATTGTCAGATCTGACAAGATTAGCTGCATGCTTGTTTCTGGTGTGATACAGACACTACTGCAGCCAAATAGATCAGCAGGGCTGCCAGGCAATTGTTATTGTTTAAAAGGAGATAAATATGGCAGCCACCATATCACTCTTACTTTCGTTCCCCTTTAAGCAATCACTCAAAACTCACTTTTTCAGACTAGCATATATCCTAACTTAGGCCATTCCCTTTCAAGCGTTGTCGCCTTACTAAACAAAAGCTAAAAACAAACTGTCTCGTCATGTTACACACATAATATATTACCCCACAGTCACAGAGTGGCTATGCAGGCATGAAAAAGAGAGGGTTACCTCTCAAAAACATCTCTCTTTACGTGCTAGCCTCTTGTATATTATGCTGTATAACTAAACTATGGAACCTTTAAAAGCAACTTTAACCCTGGGTTGAACCGCATCACAATCAGTAACTGATTCCCCCTTTTCCCATTAGAAATCTTCACCTTTTCTTGAATAGATTATCAGGGGGGTTTGTGTGGATGATATTGTGGTGAAGCCCCTCCCACTGTGTGTTGTCATGACCATGGTCCTGACAGTTTCCTTTCTGTGAACCTTCTTGCATTGTGGGAAATAATAGCTTTTCCAACTGTCCAGAAAGCAATATCTCTCATTGTGCATAGAACTCTCTGTAACAAACATTATGTACAGATCACCTGGCAGAACTAAAGATGTCACCATCAGCGATGAATTTCAGAATGTAAATCAGGGAGAAGAAAGATTTTACAATGGGCAAACACTGAAAAATGTATCCTAAATGAATACTGTAAAAAATAAGCAATTTTATGCATGATGACATTGCTGGGTCATCTTCAAGTTGTTCCAGTTTTGATTAACTCCATGGGCGAGCAGGTACTGGACCTTTTAGCATGTCTTTTCTGCCATTGGGTGTAGCCTACTTCTTGTTTCTACATTACTGAACACAGACTGAACATTATTCACAACTATAGATAGAATTACCTCCAATGCAGAGGGTGTCTGGATCAAACCAACAGCTGGAGTCTGCAGGGGGCGGAGTCCCTCCTGGAAACCGTATGGTCTTTCCCAAGAAGCGCACTAGACTGACAGCCACCTCCACAGAGTAGGTCGGAAAGAGCTGATTACTTTTCCCGTCGGTGTCTAAAACAACATAACTGCTGAGGCCATTCCCTTTGCCATCTGTGTAGAGCATCTGGATGAATCCAGGGTAGTCCAGGTTTTTGGTGTACTCCACCAGGTTGGTCCCAGAGATCCAGGCTCCTTGCTTCCAGGCGGTGCTCATGGCTTTCGCCAATAAATACATGGAGTCGTAGATGGTGCCAAACAGCGGAGAGACCTATTGAAGCAGGTACACTGGTCAGTCTGATCTTTAAAGTGACTTCACACTCACATACATTTGTCACCTGCATATTTTGGGGCTCCACAAGTTTTTCTGTAATTTCATTTTATTAAAAAACATATTTATACTTCGCTACGACTTTGCAAACATGACTGATGCATGGACGTTTGACTTACAGGGGCGCAACTTAAAATGATGGGGACCCCAGCAAAACTTTATGGAGCCCCCTACCCCTTGGGGACTCCCATGGCAAGGAGTATTTTTCAGGAGTAACGTAGCAAATGTGAACACTATGACCTGACCCCTCCCTCAGTGTGAACACTATGACTTGAACCATCATCATGACCCAAACCCTCCCACCATTATATGAGCCAACCCTTCCAACAGTGAGGCCCCCGGGACCCGATCCCTCCCATTAAAGCACAGCCACTATGACCTAACCCCTTCCATCACAATGCAGCCACCGTGATACAACCCCTCCAATAAAAGTGCACCTACCATGACCTGACCCCCTCCCAGTACAGCAGTGAGACAAATTTGCTCTTTGAACTGTATTGCTGGGAATACACCATGAGTTTTTTTCAGCAGATAGATGGCTCAATAGATAAATTAAAACAATCAGAATATTGATCAGAAAACCGTTTGGAAAGTAAATCTGCCAAAAAAACTCACCATGTATTCCCAAAATATTTAAGGATGAAGACTTTGTGATGTGAAAATCAAAAGCTTATCTACAAGGTTAATAAAAAAAACATTTCTTCGAGGGATATGAGCTGTTAAAGTTAAATGACAAATTAGTGAGTCCTAAGTTTCAACACTTATAAGGGATGTGTAACGATCGGTGTCAGCACACAGAGAGAATCTGATTATTGGTGATCTGCAGTATCACCAAGAATACAGATATATACCTGATTATGGATGATCTGCAGAATCACCAATAATACAGATATATCGCTAACCTCTGGACACCTGTATATATAGTGAGTGTTTGGTGCAACAGTAATAACTTTGAGTAAACCACCTGATGAGCAGGTGGTCCTTGGCAGTATGGGCAATACTGCTCTTTTGAGAAGCACGAGAACCTTTCAGCAACCTGAGATCTTCCAAGGGGTGGAGTCTCAGGCTGAAGGTAGGAAGGACCAGTGAGTGAGTGACACCTGAAGGTGGATGTCACTAGCTGATCTAGAGACTATCTCCTAAAGGAGAGAGATAGCTCTCAGGGTCGGGCAAGCCAGGTCGGCAACACACAGACAAAGTACAAAGACAGAAGACTGATTCGGTATCCAAGACAGGCAGGGTTGGCAACGGATAATCAGATGTGCGTGGTACCGAATCAGAGAGCGGAGGGATAGTCAGGAAAGCAATAGGTCATAACAGATATCAAAACAATGCCTAATCTCGGGTGTGAGGTCCGTGGTCTCTACACCCTGGAACTAGTCTGAAGTATAACAGAATGATAACACAAGTTCCCTAATCTTGGGTGTGAGGTCCGTGGTCTCTACACCCTGGAACTAGTCTGAAGTATAACAGAATGATAACACAAGTTCCCTAATCTTGGGTGTGAGGTCCATGGTCTCTACACCCTGGAACTAGTCTGAAGAATAACAGAATGATAACACAAGTTCCCTAATCTTGGGTGTGAGGTCCGTGGTCTCTACACCCTGGAACTAGTCTGAAGGATAAGAGAATGATAACACAGTAGTAATCTGTCTCAGTGCGAATTCCCAGGTCCTCCTGGTTCAAACACACTGTTGGATCTGACTAAGGTCTGAGTGCTTCCACGTAGTGATCGCAACGGCAGACAACTAGAGACTGGCCAGCGGTAACTATATATAGAGCAGCGCTCTCTGGCGCCACCCCTAAGTGATGGACCAATAGTCACTTGCTCTGTGGTCAGCTGTGGTTGTCATAAAAGTTCTGCCTCTCAGCGCGCGCGCGTGTATTCCTGAATCTGTGTGAACGAACAGACCCAGCCACACCAGGCGCATGCCGCTGCGTGTAACCCGCCGCGCTGGACGCGGAACCAGCCGCCTTGCTATCAGTACACGCGGCGGCTTTTCCGCGTTCACTCACAGTACCAGACGCATGCTTCTGCGTGCAAACCGCTGCACTAGACGCGGAATCAGCCGCCTTGCTGTCAGCACATGCGGTGGCTTTTCCACGTTCTCTCACAGGATGAATGCTACAACTCAGGACCTCACTAATTCTTCACTTCCACTTAAGACGACTGGAGAGGGGGAGAGCAGTATTGACTTCTTAATGGGCCATATACCTGTGATTATATCTGTATAACTGTACCACTGATGCTGCTGAGGATCCCTAGCTCGGTACCACCCATGGGGTGATGGTATGGTGGGCTGCATGACTCTACAATGCCTGAAGCCAAGGAAAAGCCAAGCAAGGGGACAGAAGAAGCTCCACAGCACCCGGGAGAAGGCGGAAGGTAGACAAGGGCAGGACCTCCTTCTTCTCTTTCCAACCCACCAGCCTCTCCAGCTCCTCTACCACAACACCAAAACATATAAAAAATAAAAAGAAAGCCAAACTTCATTTTTTTTTTCAAGAAAACCCCTCAAATGAAATTTTGTCTGTATTCTGAAGCATGTCTGATTTTTTTTTAGGTTTGTGGCCTGGCTAAACGTTTTTGTTAGGGCTCCTCCAAGGGCCTCCATCTCAGACACCAGCGGGTACAGTTTTGCTTCTCGCAAATCTAGGTTTCCTCATCCCTAGATTCCAGAATTGGATTATAATTTTTGATCAGGAAGCAAGCATGGGTTGATTTAGCATCAAGGATGGAATTCGCTATGGCATAGTGTCGCCAGCCATATATATATATAATAGGCTAAGTGCCTCAACCTTCAAGCAAGAAGAAATATCACCCTGCCCACAGGGCCGGTCCAAGCAAAAAGAAGAAGTAGCGCCCTGCCTCCAGGGGCGGTCCTACACTTCCCGCCGAGCTGGAGGGGGTAGCGCAGCGGGCAGGAAAGGGGTATTGGGCACAGTGGCGGGGAGGGGGGTCGGACCCCCCCCCCCTCACCTGGGTCCCCCATCTGCGCTCCTCCTCTAGCTTAAGTTCTATGGAAAACAAAAGTTTGCTTTCTTGGAACAGAAAGAATTTGCGATAATTCAGGTTGGAGTGAGCTCAAGATGTCTCCCAGTGCATCACTGCTGAATATATGCAAATTAACCATTGTTGCCCTTAGAAGCTAAACACTGCATTCCAGCGGTTCTGGAGGTGTGTTTAGCTTCTAAGGGCAACAATGGTTAATTTGCATATATTCAGCAGTGATGCACTGGGAGACATCTCAAGCTCACTCCAACCTGTTCTAAGAAAGCAAACTTTTGTTTTCCATAGCATTTTAGTAAGGGGGCGTTTAGGACCATTGTAGCCCCACAAACACTCCAATGAGTTCTGGTTCACCATGAGCTTGCTGGTCAGTCTGTAGATTAAGTTCAGCAGCGGCCGCCGCTATTAGTAAGAGGCAGTGGGCGGGGATGACTCACCTCTTCCGCGTTCCAGCATGCGTTCCACTGTCGTCACTTCCTGCAATGCTGTCCACTTACAATACAGTGGGCGGTATTGCAGGAAGTGACGACAGTGGAACGCAGAAGAGGTGAGTCATTCCCGCCCGCTGACTCTTAATAATAGCGGTGTCTGCTGCTGAACTTAAGCTAGAGGAGGAGCGCAGATGGGGGGCCCAGGTGAGGGAGGGAGGGGGGGTCCTACCCCCCTCCCCGCCGGTGTGCCCAATACCCCCTTCCTGCCCGCTACCCCCTTATGCGGCGTATGCTACGCCGCGGGTTGGCTAGTAATCCTATAATGCTCAGCAAGACCTCTGACTTGAAGTCAGCTGGCTACGAGGTATGGAGTTCCCCTGTTCACTTCGGGGCACACATTGACCAGATGACTTCAGGTCAGAGGTCATTCTTGGCATCACGGGAAGGAAAAATGTCCCTGGCAAAGCTATACCCTAATAAATTCCATCCCTTGTTAGAATATATGTCACTTATGCCTTTATTGGTTCACTTACCTGGTGAGGCCCCAGAGTTGTTCTTATCTCCCCCTTCTCTTTGAGCTCAGCAAAGACGTCATTGAAGGACTTCTCGTCGTAGTCCATAGTGATGGTAAGAACGGCATCGTAGGCCTCCTGCAGCTTGCTGTTCTTGGTAAAGAGCGGATAGGTGTTGTTCTTGTATGGAAGGCTGTAAAGTAAAGTGTCGTAGGGTATAAAGACATATCTTCCATCGGTTAGTCCCACTTCATGCGCTTTGGTTAGAAAGATGGCCTGTTCTTCCCCTCCAATGAGCACAGAATGCATGCACATAATGATGACTAAAACAGAAAACACAACAACACACAAGGTTAACGAGCAATGATCCCAGGATGGACACATGACTAAAGGTGGCCACACACAATACAATTTTTATATTTCTTTATGTATGTAGAAAAGTTTTATAAAAGTAATACATTTTAGTGGCTCACTGATAAAGTTTAGTTATGCAAACATTCAACGAACTAATCTTCTTCAGGATATTTCCAGATGTTATTAAAACACTGTCTTTTACTTCAGCTAACATCTGGAAATATGCCTGAAGAAGGGGACTAGATCCCTAAAAGTCCACAAAATGTAACTTTATCAGTTAGCCATTGAAAGGAATTACTTTTTACAAAACTTTGTTGTTTCTTTCTACCTAACCTTATTGGCTAACATGGTGCCTAAATTATTTTACTTTATAATTCTTTTCAATTTGAGAAGCACAACAGAGTTTTCTGGTGGCTTGTACAATGAAAGAAAGAAGTATTTGATCCTTTGCTGATTTTTCTGTGTTTTTTGACGTTATTTTGTCTCTCACAGTTTCAATAAACCTACCATTACAATTATAGACTGGTAATTTCTTGGCAAACAACCAAAATACGCAGAGCAAGGGAGAAGAGGCAACCAATAAAATGTTAAAAAACAATAACATAGAAATAAGGAAGAGGTGGATTACCTCTCAAAAGACACTAAACTATTGCAAAAAGATTTATTAGCACAGGCAACACGTTTCGAGGGTCCAAGCCCACTTCCGCAGACTAACTATAGTGCCAAATATCCTGAAAGCAAATGCACGGAGCGCCTCCATGCTTTGGCTTTTGGGCTATTTGGCACTACAATTGGCCTGAGGAAGGGAGCTTAGACCCACAAAACGTGTTGCCTGTGTTTTATTCCCCTTGGGTGCCTCATCTCCCTTGTTGTGCAAAATACCTCCCCTTTCCGGGGAAGGGGGCGGTCCGGTGCCACAACTGGTTCCAGTATTGTTTCAAAAGAGAGACCACCTCAACACATCACATTTGGGATGCCCAGGGGAAGATGGATTGAAACTCGTCACCTGCTCAATTTGGTGGTTGTTCTTCATGCAGCCTACTCTAGTGAGTCTTTTGCTTCTCTCCAATTTTCAGCTTCTAGTGTTATATTGTGCTATTGGGCTCCCGTTGTGTCCATGTGTTTTTTCTTAAAGTGAACCCGAGGTGAAAATAAACTGATGAAATAAATAATTATATTATCCGCCTAAAAATGCATTTTTAAGTATCCCAGGGTTTTCTTTTATATTTAAACATTTAAAAAGTAGGTTAAATGTTTTCTGTAATCAGTGGCAGCCTATTAAGTGTCCCGGAGTCAGAAAAAAGGTCAATGTAACGGTAGGGTGCCGCAACTCAGATGTCTGATTATTTGGTGATCTGCAGAATCACCAATAATATAGACGCTATACCTGATTATGTGTTATCTGCAGAATCACCAATAATACTAGTATAGCAGGACAAGGAGCTGAGTGTGTAGTGCTTGGTGCAACCGTAACTTTAATAGTTTAGCGAGACCTCACCAGAGGGGCTGGTGAGGTACAATCAGTACAGTGACTGTGTGATAGCGTACAAGCCCCAGCAAGCTGGAAATACTGATACTGAGGAGATAGAATCTCCCGAGGAGCGGATTCAGACTGTACTGCAGCCTAGTGATCACCTGAGGAGCAGGTGATACAAACAGTACTGCAAATAATGATCACCTGAGGAGCGGGTGATTAAGACTGTACTGCAGGTTAGTGAACACTGATTAGTCCTTACTAGAGGAGCTGGCAAAGAACTAGTTAAACAGGTAGCAAGAGAAGCTATGCTAGACCTTTCCAGTGGAGCTGGAAAGGTAATACAAGTGACTCGGATAGTTTTGGCTAGACCTTCTAGTGGAGATGGGAAGGTACTATCAGTCACTAAGCAACACCTCACCAGTGGAGCTGGTGAGAATAATGAATAATAACGAGTGCTCATCAGGGGAGCTGATGAGCCTCAGAAACCAATAAGGCTAGGCCCCTTCAGAGGTGCTGGCTGGCACTAGCTGAACTAATAAAGGCTAGGCCCCTTCAGAGGTGCTGGCTGGCACTAGCTACAAGGCACTGCTAAATACGGCCAGACCTCCGGGGGTTCTGGGAACGTACTAACAGATATGGTAACTGTATAGTTTGGCTAGACCAGTAGAACTGGCAAGGTACTAACAGTTACAGAAACCATATAAATAGGTCAGACCTTACCAGAGGAGCTGGTAAGGTACCATCAGTCACGGCAACTGTATAGTTTGGCAAAACCTTACCAGTGGAACTGGTAAGGTACTATCAGTTTAAGTGACAAACTACTTAGCTGAGCTCGTGATCTAGTAGTTTAGCTAGACCTTACCAGTGGAGTAGTGTTGGGCGAACATCTAGATGTTCGGGTTCGGGCCGAACAGGCCGAACACGGCCGCGATGTTCGGGTGTTCGAGCCGAACTCCGAACATAATGGAAGTCAATGGGGACCCGAACTTTTGTGCTTTGTAAAGCCTCCTTACATGCTACATACCCCAAATGTACAGGGTATGTGCACCTTGGGAGTGGGTACAAGAGGAAAAAAAAGATTTAGCAAAAAGAGCTTATAGTTTTTGAGAAAATCGATTTTAAAGTTTCAAAGGGAAAACTGTCTTTTAAATGCGGGAAATGTCTGTTTTCTTTGCACAGGTAACATGCTTTTTGCCGCCATGCAGTCATAAATGTAATACAGATGAGAGGTTCCAGGAAAAGGGACCGGCAACGCTAACCCAGCAGCAGCACACGTGATGGAACAGGAGGAGGGCGGCGCAGGAGGAGAAGGCCACGCTTTAAAACACAACAACCCAGGCCTTGCATGAGGACAAGAAGCGTGCGGATAGCATGCATTTTGCCGCCATGCAGTCATAAATGTAATACAGGTGAGAGGTTCCAGGAAAAGGGACCGGCAACGCTAACCCAGCAGCAGCACACGTGATGGAACAGGAGGAGGGCGGCGCAGGAGGAGAAGGCCACGCTTTGAGACACAACAACCCAGGCCTTGCATGAGGACAAGAAGCGTGCGGATAGCATGCATTTTGCCGCCATGCAGTCATAAATGTAATACAGATGAGAGGTTCAAGGAAAAGGGACCGGCAACGCTAACCCAGCAGCAGCACACGTGATGGAACAGGAGGAGGGCGGCGCAGGAGGAGAAGGCCACGCTTTGAGACACAACAACCCAGGCCTTGCATGAGGACAAGAAGCATGCGGATAGCATGCATTTTGCCGCCATGCAGTCATAAATGTAATACAGATGAGAGGTTCCAGGAAAAGGGACCGGCAACGCTAACCCAGCAGCAGCACACGTGATGGTACAGGAGGAGGGCGGCGCAGGCGGAGAAGGCCACGCTTTGAGACACAACAACCCAGGCCTTGCATGAGGACAAGAAGCGTGTGGATAGCATGCATTTTGCCGCCATGCAGTCATAAATGTAATACAGATGAGAGGTTCCAGGAAAAGGGACCGGCAACGCTAACCCAGCAGCAGCACATGTGATGTAACAGGAGGAGGGCGGCGCAGGAGGAGAAGGCCACGCTTTGAGACACAACAACCCAGGCCTTGCATGAGGACAAGAAGCGTGCGGATAGCATGCATTTTGCCGCCATGCAGTCATAAATGTAATACAGATGAGAGGTTCCAGGAAAAGGGACCGGCAACGCTAACCCAGCAGCAGCACACGCGATGGAACAGGAGGAGGGCGGCGCAGGCGGAGAAGGCCACGCTTTGAGACACAACAACCCAGGCCTTGCATGAGGACAAGAAGCGTGCGGATAGCATGCATTTTGCTGCCATGCAGTCATAAATGTAGTACAGATGAGAGGTTCCAGGAAAAGGGACCGGCAACGCTAACCCAACAGCAGCACACGTGATGGAACAGGAGGAGGGCGGCGCAGGAGGAGAAGGCCACGCTTTAAGACACAACAACCCAGGCCTTGCATGAGGACAAGAAGCGTGCGGATAGCAATTTGCATTTTGTCGGCATGCAGTCATAAATGTAATACAGATGAGAGGTTCAATAAACAGGGACCGGAAACGCTAACCCATCACAGATGTTCATTGTTCATGTTACTTGGTTGGGGTCCGGGAGTTTTGCGTAGTCATTTCCAATCCAGGATTGATTCATTTTAATTTGAGTCAGACGGTCTGCATTTTCTGTGGAGAGGCGGATACGCCGATCTGTGACGATGCCTCCGGCAGCACTGAAACAGCGTTCCGACATAACGCTGGCTGCCGGGCAAGCCAGAACCTCTATTGCGTACATTGCCAGTTCGTGCCAGGTGTCTAGCTTCGATACCCAATAGTTGAAGGGTGCAGATGGATTGTTCAACACAGCTACGCCATCTGACATGTAGTCCTTGACCATCTTCTCCAGGCGATCGGTGTTGGAGGTGGATCTGCACGCTTGCTGTTCTGTGGGCTGCTGCATGGGTGTCAGAAATTTTTCCCACTCCAAGGACACTGCCGATACCATTCCCTTTTGGGCACTAGCTGCGGCTTGTGTTGTTTGCTGCCCTCCTGGTCGTCCTAGGTTTGCGGAAGTCAATCTGCCGGCGTACAACTGGCTAGAGGAGGGGGAGGATGTCAATCTCCTCTCTAAAGTCTCCACAAGGGCCTGCTGGTATTCTTCCATTTTGACCTGTCTGACTCTTTCTTCAAGCAGTTTTGGAACATTGTGTTTGTACCGTGGATCCAGAAGGGTATAAACCCAGTAATTGGTGTTGTCCAGAATGCGCACAATGCGTGGGTCGCGTTCAATGCAGTCTAGCATGAATTGAGCCATGTGTGCCAGAGTCCTGCCAGAATCCTCATCATCCTCTTGTGAGCGTTGTGATAGTTGTTGTGATGCATCATAGTCGTCACCTTCTTCCTGGTCTGCTTCTGCTGACCATTCGCGCTGAATTGTGGAAGTCCAACGTGCACCGCTCTGGCGCTCGTCAGTGGTGGCATGAAATTCCTGCTCCAACTCCAGCTGTTCCTCCTCCTCTTCTTCGTCATAGCTGCTGGGGCCAGCGTTTCCTGAGGCAGATGGCCTGATGTTGGTACCATCACGCTGATCGTTTTCTCCTTCAGATTCCCCCAGTTGCATCATGACAGCTGTTTCCTTGATTTTCAACATTGACTTCTTCAGTAAACACAGCAGTGGTATGGTAATGTTGACTAAAGAGTTGCTCACAAGCAATGTGGATTGCTCAAAATTTTGGAGGACTTGGCAGAGGTCCAACATGTTGGCCCAATCGGATCCACAGAAGCTTGGCAGCTGTCCGGATGCGCCTCGGTACTGCGCCATCATGTACTGGACCACTGCACTCTTCTGCTCGCAGAAGCGGGCTAGCATGTGCAGCGTAGAATTCCAGCGTGTAGGGACATCACACAGCAAGCGATGGTGGGGGAGATTGAAGCGCTCCTGCATCTTGGCGAGTGCCCCTGAAGCAGTACTGGAATTTCTACAATGCTTGGCCACTCGTCGCACCTTCAACAGAAGATCGGCCACGCCTGGGTATGTCCTCAGGAACCGCTGAACTACTAGGTTCATCACGTGCGCCAGGCAAGGGATGTGTGTCAGCTTAGCCAACCTTAAAGCGCGAATGAGATTACTCCCATTATCACACACAACCATGCCCGGTTTCAGGTCCAGCGGTGCCAGCCACAAATCCGTCTGTTCCTTTATTCCCCTCCACATTTCCTCCCCTGTGTGCTGCTTATCCCCAAGGCAGATCAGCTTCAGCAACGCTTGCTGACGCATGCCAACAGCTGTGCTGCACTGCTTCCACGATCCTACTGCTGCTGGGTTAGCGTTTCCGGATGAGGTACAGCTTTGAGATGCGTTGGAGCAGAAGGAGTCAGAGAGGTAGGTGCTGCTGTTGTTATCCAGTGGGAGGGACGGCGGTGCAGCTGTTTGCGGCGTGGGCAACACCCGCGCCGTAGCAGGTGAGGAATCGCTGCCAGGCTCCACAAGGTTCACCCAGTGCGCGGTAAGGGAGATGTATCGACCCTGGCCGAACGCACTTGTCCAGGTGTCAGTGGTGAGGTGAACCTCGCAGGCAACGGCATTCTTCAAGCTTCGGGTTATTTTGCTGACCACGTGCTCATGCAACTCAGGCACTGCAGAGCGCGCAAAGTGGTAGCGGCTGGGAACCACGTAACGTGGGATGGCCACTGACATCATGCCCTTGAAGCTGTTTGTCTCCACCACTCGATATGGCAGCATTTCGCAGGCCAGAAGCTTGGCTATGCTGGCTGTTAGTGCCACGGCCCGGGGGTCATTTGCTGGCAATTTCCTCTTGCGCTCAAGCATCTCCAAGACAGACAACTGAACCGTAGGGCTGCACACTGAACGGCTGTTGGTTGTTGTGTTTGATGACTGGGAGACCTCAAGAGCACTATTCCGGAAAGTGACAGTGTCAGCGTCGTCTGATGTTTGTGAATGTTGTTGTGAACCACGCAATGGCTGGGCTACTGCTGCTGCTGAGGAGGGTCTGGTGGTGAGTCTGGTGAACCCAAGGGAGGCAGTGTTGCTGGTACCCTGTCCTGGCGCCCACAGAGTGGGATGTTTGGATACCATGTGGCGGGTCATGCTGGTGGTGGAGAGGTTGTTAATATGTTTCCCCCTGCTCAGGCGGGTCTTGCACACCTTGCAAATCGCCATGGTAACATCCTCAGTGCAGTCTTCAAAGAAAGGCCAGACTTTGGAGCACCTGCCTTGCTGGCGATTTCTGTTTGCGCCTCTTTTGCGTCTCACTTGAACTTCCACGCTTGTGGTGCCTGAAATTTCGCGCCGCCTACCTTGTGGCACAAGGCGAACTCGTGCAGCAGTGGGTTCTTCAACAGACTCATCTGTGCTGCTACGACGGCGATGTTCTCCTTCACATACAAAATCTGGGTCTCTGTCAACATTGTCCATACCCTCCTCCTCTTCCATCTCCTCAAACTCGTCATATGTGATTGTGGGCCGCCGCCGTGGAGTAGAGCTCCCCACAACAACCTCTGCGCAGCACACTGCAACGTCGTCTTCAAGATCTTCTCGGCCGACCTCATGCAATTGAAACCCCTCCTGCCCAACTTGCTCTGGGATTTGGGTTTCAAAGTCCTCGGACTCGCCTTGCATTTCAGTGCGCGGTGCATTTCCCACAGTAAATGGTTGGGAATCCGGGCACAACATTTCTGGCTGTTCCATTGACCTTTGAAAGGTGGAAGTTTGTTGGGCTGGGAATAGCTCCTGCGAATACCCCATTGTGTCCTGAGGAAATTCTTCGGACTGGTTATTTGGCAGTTGTGTGCGTGGTGTCGCTGCCGGTTGTGTCAACTTTGTGCCCACTGGCTCCTTGTAACTGGCTGAGGACTCGGACCTCGTGCGTGATGTGCTGGTGCTGCTTAACCCACTGCTGGACGCTTGAGAGGTCATCCAATTAATTATCTGGTCCTGTTCTTTTGGATTTGTGAGGGTTGATTTCCTGGACAACATGGGCGGTATTGAGTGGGTTTTCTTCGGTGCTCCACTGTGGCCTGTACGTGAACCGTCAGGGGGAACACCTCTTCCCTTGCCCCTCCCTCTTTCACAGGATTTCTTCTTCATTTCACTTATCCTTAAAGTACACGCTGACTGGCAGCAGTACAGTGGCAGTACAGAAATGCTATAAAGTGGCGGGTGAGCGGTGTACTACTGTTCCCAGCAGAGACACAGAGCACAATGCTATACAGTGGTGGGTGAGCGGTGTACTACTGTTCCCAGCAGAGACACAGAGTGGCAGTAAACACAATGCTATATAGTGTGGGTGAGCGGTGTACTACTGTTCCCAGCAGCGACACAGAGCACAATGCTATACAGTGGTGGGTGAGCGGTGTACTACTGTTCCCAGCAGAGACACAGAGTGGCAGTAAACACAATGCTATATAGTGTGGGTGAGCGGTGTACTACTGTACCCAGCAGAGACACAGAGTGGCAGTAAACACAATGCTATATAGTGTGGGTGAGCGGTGTACTACTGTTCCCAGCAGAGACATAGAGTGGCAGTAAACACAATGCTATATAGTGTGAGTGAGCGGTGTACTACTGTTCCCAGCAGCGACACAGAGCACAATGCTATACAGTGGCGGGTTAGCGGTGTACTACTATTCCCAGCAGCGACACAGAGCACAATGCTATACAGTGGTGGGTGAGCGGTGTACTACTGTTCCCAGCAGAGACACAGAGTGGCAGTAAACACAATGCTATATAGTGTGGGTGAGCGGTGTACTACTGTTCCCAGCAGAGACACAGAGTGGCAGTAAACACAATGCTATATAGTGTGGGTGAGCGGTGTACTACTGTTCCCAGCAGAGACACAGAGTGGCAGTAAACACAATGCTATATAGTGTAGGTGAGCGGTGTACTACTGTTCCTAGCAGAGACACAGAGTGGCAGTAAACACAATGCTATATAGTGTGGGTGAGCGGTGTACTACTGTTCCCAGCAGCGACACAGAGCACAATGCTATACAGTGGCGGGTTAGCGGTGTACTACTATTCCCAGCAGCGACACAGAGCACAATGCTATACAGTGGTGGGTGAGCGGTGTACTACTGTTCCCAGCAGAGACACAGAGTGGCAGTAAACACAATGCTATATAGTGTGGGTGAGCGGTGTACTACTGTTCCCAGCAGAGACACAGAGTGGCAGTAAACACAATGCTATATAGTGTGGGTGAGCGGTGTACTACTGTTCCCAGCAGAGACACAGAGTGGCAGTAAACACAATGCTATATAGTGTGAGTGAGCGGTGTACTACTGTTCCCAGCAGAGACACAGAGTGGCAGTAAACACAATGCTATATAGTGTGGGTGAGCGGTGTACTACTGTTCCCAGCAGCGACACAGAGCACAATGCTATACAGTGGCGGGTTAGCGGTGTACTACTATTCCCAGCAGCGACACAGAGCACAATGCTATACAGTGGTGGGTGAGCGGTGTACTACTGTTCCCAGCAGAGACACAGAGTGGCAGTAAACACAATGCTATATAGTGTGGGTGAGCGGTGTACTACTGTTCCCAGCAGAGACACAGAGTGGCAGTAAACACAATGCTATATAGTGTGGGTGAGCGGTGTACTACTGTTCCCAGCAGAGACACAAAGTGGCAGTAAACACAATGCTATATAGTGTGGGTGAGCGGTGTACTACTGTTCCCAGCAGAGACACAGAGTGGCAGTAAACACAATGCTATATAGTGTGGGTGAGCGGTGTACTACTGTTCCCAGCAGCGACACAGAGCACAATGCTATACAGTGGCGGGTTAGCGGTGTACTACTATTCCCAGCAGCGACACAGAGCACAATGCTATACAGTGGTGGGTGAGCGGTGTACTACTGTTCCCAGCAGAGACACAGAGTGGCAGTAAACACAATGCTATATAGTGTGGGTGAGCGGTGTACTACTGTTCCCAGCAGAGACACAGAGTGGCAGTAAACACAATGCTATATAGTGTGGGTGAGCGGTGTACTACTGTTCCCAGCAGAGACACAAAGTGGCAGTAAACACAATGCTATATAGTGTGGGTGAGCGGTGTACTACTGTTCCCAGCAGAGACACAGAGTGGCAGTAAACACAATGCTATATAGTGTGGGTGAGCGGTGTACTACTGTTCCCAGCAGCGACACAGAGCACAATGCTATACAGTGGCGGGTTAGCGATGTACTACTATTCCCAGCAGCGACACAGAGCACAATGCTATACAGTGGTGGGTGAGCGGTGTACTACTGTTCCCAGCAGAGACACAGAGTGGCAGTAAACACAATGCTATATAGTGTGGGTGAGCGGTGTACTACTGTTCCCAGCAGAGACACAGAGTGGCAGTAAACACAATGCTATATAGTGTGGGTGAGCGGTGTACTACTGTTCCCAGCAGCGATACAATGACTGGGGGGGACCCTGGCTAGCCTGGCTGGAGAGCGAGAGAGACTCTATCTAACCTTCCTGCCTACCCAAAGCTAAACCCACAGACAAATGGCGGAGAAATGACGTGGATCGGGTATTTATTTACCCGAACCACGTGACCCATTCGGCCAATCAGAGCGCGTTCGGGTCCGAACCACGTGACCCGTTCGGCCAATCACAGCGCTAGCCAAACGTTCAAGGAACGTTCGGCCATGCGCTCTTAGTTCGGCCATATGGCCGAACAGTTTGGCCGAACACCATCAGGTGTTCGGCCGAACTCGAACATCACCCGAACAGGGTGATGTTCTGCAGAACCCGAACAGTGGCGAACACTGTTCACCCAACACTACAGTGGAGCTGGCAAGGTACTATTGGTCACTTTAAGGAAGAGTAGCGATACCGCACCAGAGGAGCTGGTGGGTATTTAGCACACCTCACCAGTGGCGAGGGCCACTGGTAAGTAGAATGGTCAGACAGGCAAGCTTCGGCAACAGAGAGGTTGGTTTCAGTACAGAATCATGAGGCAGAAGAGAAATCGGTAATCAGGCAGAGGTTCAGCAACTTTAAGGCAGATAGGCAGAAGTACAGAATCAGTAAGCGAGATCAGAGTCAGAGTTTAGCCAGAGTCATACACAGGAGATCAATAATAAAATAATGAGCTAACTATAGATAGATGTGTATCGCAAACACTGTATACACATATATCATTGACAGGAACCTCACTACAATATACAATAACCCTTTTCTTGTGTGAAATCCCTGGTTTCCTCCCAGATCAAAACACACCGGAACTAGTCTAAGGTCTGAGCGCTAACACACTAGTATTCACGACAGCAGACGCCGTCTGAATGAAGCCCGGAGGCTTAAGAAGCAGAGGAGACCTCTCTGGCACGCCCCCTGCAGCCAACCAATCCGGGGCGCTGTGAGTCTCCTCTGACGTCAGCTGACCAGCAGGTCAGCTTACGAGCCTCCTCCTAACATAAAGGCCCTGTCTGTGCGCACGCCCGCGCGAGACAGCGACCTTGTGGGTAAATGAGAGCCCCATCCTCGGCGTCCTAGACGCCGGAGGGACAGGCAGGGGAACAGAGGCAGCCGCGGCGGCGGTGCTGTCCGCCGCGGCTGTACTCGTTACCGTCAACAGTTCATGTATTTTATCTCACAGAAGTTGTATTCTGCCAGGAAAACTTTTATGGCTGTAATTTGCTTATCAACGATGTTTACCATATTCCCGACAAGCTACCGACAAGACAGAAGCTGTCACTTGAAAGCCTAGAAATTAACTCTTTCAGGCAGCAAAATAATAGATACACTACACCTACATCTGAGGAAGAACCGTGATGGTTCGTAACATGTAGTGTTGCTCTGCTATCAATACATGCTTTAATTAGCAAAGCCAGTTGTGTGCCGCCTCTTCACTTTTTGTTTTTTTAGCAAAATAAAATGATCACATGTCGCCTCTGGTACACTTTAAAGTGGACCTCCGGACTAAAAATCTACTCAGCAGAACTGAAAAGGCTTGGTGTTTCTTTAACAGTTTCACAGCATCAGAACTTTGTTTTTCTTACCAAAGCATCATTTTTAGCTGCATTTTTAGCTAAGCTCCACCCATCAAAGAAAACTGATGCATGATGGGATTTCCTATGTTGTTATTCACGTTGCCTAGCAACTGGGAGGGGTGATCAGCACACAGGACAGTTGGAGCTGTGTCTCTTGCCCCCTGTCACCTCCTTTCAACCAAAAAGATGGCTGCCCTCATGAAATCAAACATTTGCCTGTTCTTTTAAAACAGGGTGTGTAAGAGATTATATTGCCTATCTATGTTAATTAACATAACTAATGTAACTTAATGACAGTATTTTTGTTTAGGCTGGAGTTCCTCTTTAAGGTGTAAAGCCACCTCATCCTCTCTCCGAAAAATTATGAGGCTCAAATACTTCTTTCTCTCACTGTAATGCCTACCGGTAGTACACACCACACAATGTTCTGTTACATTTCACCATACAAGTTTCTGTTGGATTTTCTTATTTTCTGTAGAGACTGTCCATTATCTCTGGCGCATTGTCTTCTGGTCATCTCCTGCTGAGTAGAACAATGCCTAATTGCTCGGCAGATAGATGGTTAGATAGATAATTTCCAACATGTTGGAAATTATCTATCTGGCAGGTAAATCTAACACAAAATCTAACAGAAAATTGTATGGTTTGTACCTAGCATTACATTTGAAAAATCTGACCAATGTATCACACAAGTGTTACATCTTTTCCCCAATTATACAAAAAAAATGGATTGAAAACTCTGAAATAAATGTTTAGGTCTATAAATCAAAAAATTGTATAGAAATTGCCACCCCTCCTGATCGAGTTGTATTAAGAAAAAACAAAAACCTGGAAATTCAAATTTCTCTCAAAATTGTTTTTTTTTTTTATCGTATCGTGTATGGCCATTTTTGAGCTTCCTATACACGCGGTAACAAACAGTCCATGACCACACGCCAGACAATCGTTCCTGGAAAAACAGCCCAGATATGGGAAAGGATAACAAACAAAGATGCTTTCGGGGGGGTAACCAAGGGGCATAACAATACACTGTGGGCTTTTGGGGCCCACTCCTCCTTTCTCTAGTTGCAATTCCCATTACAGCCTAAGGCAACTCATGGTGCGCCCCAATCTCCAGCGCCGTTTTCACCTCGTTTTGTCTCATTTTCTGACTTTGGAGTTGATTCACAAAACTTAAAGGAAACCTAAACTGAGAAGGATATGGATTTTTCCTTTTAAAATAATACCAGTTGCCTGACTCTCCTGCTGATCCTGTGTGTCTAATACTTTTAGCCACAGCCCCTGAACAAGCATGCAGATCAGGTGCTCTGACTGAAGTCAGACTGGATTAGCTGCATGCTTGTTTCAGGTGTGTCATTCAGCCACTACTGCAGCCAAAGAGATCAGGATAGCCAGGCAACTGGTATTGTTTAAAAGGAAACATCCATATCCCTCTCAGTTAAGGTTCCCTTTAAACCATGAAATATCTCATCCTACTAGTGCCCATTAATGGCACAATATCACAAATGATCGACCATCTGATTGGTTGGATATCATTGATGGTGCCAACTGACTACAAATAATTGATCTATCGATCATTCCATCTAATTCTTTCTTCGTATCGATCCCATTGATGTGATCTGATTGGTTGTATTTGCTTCTGCAATTGTGGCCCTGAACCATCTTTTCTGTTCAATTGCAATGATCGAATTGGGCGGTTGATCGTACCATTAATGGGCTCCTTTATCTATATACTGTATATAAAATTGTATGTGTGTATGTGTGTATGGGCTGCAATCCCTTGAAAACGCCTTAAGGGCCCTTTTCCACTAGCGCGTTTGCGCTAGCGGAATCGCAAAATCGCAAACCGCTAGCGATTTTACAATCGCTAGGGTTTGCTAAATAACATAAGAATCGCGGTAGGGTATTTCCACTACCGCAATTCGTTTTTGCCTGAAACGCGATCGCGGCGCGGAGCGATATTTGCTGCAATTTTGCTATGCAGTGCATAGCATAGCAAAATCGCGGCCGCAAACGTCGGGAAATCGATGGTGATTTTTTAGCTTTGCGATTCAGCAATCGCTAGCGTTCAGCGTGAACGCTAGCGACTGCTAGTGGAAAAGGGCCCTAACGGATTTCAACGAAACTTGGAATACAAATCCCTTACTACCTGGGATGATATGTTCTGGGGGTCTCACTCACGGGCCCCCTGCACACCTGGGCGGAGCTACAAACAGCTAATCAGATTCCACCCATTCATGTCAATGTAAAAAAATGTAAAAGGCTGCCATTCTCACAGTAATCAAGCCAGAGTCCCCACACTTGGCACAGCTGGTTACCTGGTGACTGAGGTTACCGAGAAGTTGTATTCCGCCAGGAAAACCTTTATGGCTGTAGTTTGCTTATCAGTGATGTTTACTATATTCCCGACAAGGCAGAAACTGTCACTTCCATGCCTAGAAATTAACTCTTTAAGGCAGCAAAATAAAACACGTAAAATAGCCTGGTTGTTAATGTTTTGTACTGTACATACACATGTTTACACTTTAAAGAGAATGGGTACTGATTCTGTAAAAGAAAAAACAGATACTTACCTAAGGAGAGGGAAGGCTCAGAGTCCTAATGAGCCTCCCCTCTCCTCTCCCGGTGCCCATTCCAGTGGTGGCTCCTCCGTAGCAGTATTTGACTAAATTGGTAAAATACTGCTACTTCCACCGCCGAAGGGAGGCTTTGGCAGTCTTCGGGAATCCGAGTGCTCCCGAAGACGGGCCACTCCAAACCGCACACGCGTGAGCGCCCTCTATTGTGTACTTGCGCATGCGCACTATGGAGCCGCCTGTCTTCGGGAGGACTCGGCTCCCTAAGACTTCGGAAGTCCCCCACGGTCGGGGATGTGAACGAAGGAGCTGCCGCTGCGACGAGGGCACCGGGAGAGGAGAGGGGAGGCTCATTCGGACCCAGAGCCTTTCCTCACCTTAGGTAAGTAGCTGGGGTTTTTTTTAAATAAATCGGGGACCATTGGCTTTAAGCTCCCAGCACACAAGAAAATACTCATAATACTGGTATATTCTTATCACCCAGTCTAGACAAGTCTGCATGGGGATTAGGGGTTAATAAAAGCTTTGGGGATGGGGGCTATGTCTTTTTTTAATTGATGCCAGTGTGCAGCAGGAACGGACCAGCCCGTATAGAGAACCATCAGCCTGCTCTCATGCAGAGGCAATAACATGCAAAATAGGAGAAAGCCTAGGTTCTGACACCCCCACTGCCCTCTACCACATTGTCTACCCAGCTGGATTAAAGGATATCAGACAAATAGGGCGCATGCGTTTTTTTTTTTTTTTTTCCAGTCACAGGATTTCAGCCAGTGAGCGCTGTCTCTGTATGCTGGATGTGCTGGACACAGTCCTCCACAGTAATACCCACAGTAAAAACTGTCCTCTGAAAATGTCACATTTTCTTCACATAAGAAATGAAAAGATGAAAAAAAAGCCTTTGTAGAGCTATTTGCTAGAAATTACTGGAAATATATGTGGCATTTAGAATTTTAGTTAACTTTGATAGTTGTCCTTTAAGCCTGCAGCTATGCTGGTGAGGAGAGCCCTGCCCTGCTTAGGCTCCCCCTGCAGCAGATGGCGTAATCCATGTCACATTTTCACTGCTACAGACTCCAGAGAAGTGACAGGATAAATCTGGGACACACCGTAAGCACTCTTACTGAACAAATGATTATCTGCAATAGTGGTAATGTTTACAACAGCTTGAGGTGTGTTCAGCTAAAACCTGTTTCCATTTTTCTTCTATAAATGAAATAGTGGTTCTTTAACCACTCCACTACCAGCAATGCAACTGCCTTGCAGTACAGGCCCTTTATTTATCTGGTGTGACTGTTTTTTCCCTTATAGCTCTTAAAGTGGCCACATACAATGCAGTAAAAATATTTAATTTTATGGCAATTCAATAAAACTGATTGGATGTCCAAATAATATTTTTTGTTATTGTTCTAGCAAGACGTGATAGAAGTTTCTATTTTTATTAATATATGTCAATTGGGAGCAGCTGATACTGAGATTTTTATGAAAACTGAATGGTCAAGGATAGGCTGTCAATTTCTTCATTTACAGGCCCAAGCAGAGTTTGCAATCATTGTTTTTTTTTAAATTGGGGAAAAATTAAACACATGTGTGTGTGATACTTTGTACATCATTCAGAATTTTCAGAACATTACAATCTGAAAAATTAATTTCAATTCTCGAATTGAAAATAAGTGTAAAATACAGTATGTATAAAATATTTTGTGTACTTAGCCAACCTGCATAATCTTGGCAAATATATTTAATGACAGAGAGGGCTTTTTTTGGGGACCCAATAATCAACTCCAAATAAACACCAACAAAAAAAAAAAATTTTTGGGAAAAATTCAAAAACTATTTTAAAGGGACAATAAACATGCATTATGACTGATCATTATTACTGCCATTATTATGAGCAGTATTGTTGCATTTATTTTTGTCTAGATATTACTGCTATTCATTTACTATAAAATGATTGTTATTGGTGTAATTTAGGGCCGCATCCCACCGTGGTACTTGTGGTCGTGGTCCGGACTTCTGAATGCAGCCACTGAGTATATCAGAAAAGGGCGTCTGGAAAAAAGGGCGCATGGTGTAGCCTAAATTTAATGATATTGTCTATAATCATATTTTATTGTTTCTTCTTGTAAGAAAAAAATCTGAAAGTATTGTTTATAACAGTGAAAACGATAATATATGTATAATCGTAATTATTGTATAATATTGTTTATAACCTTCTTTGATCGTTTCTTCTTGTAGTAAAAAAAAATAAAATCTGAAAATATCGTTTAGAACACTGAAAACGATAATACATGTATATTCGTAATTATTGTAAATAATATTGTCTATAACCTTCTTTTATCGTTTCTTCATTAACCACCCTGGCGTTCTATTGAGATCGCCAGGGCGGCTGCGGGAGGGTTTTTTTTAAATAAAAAGAAAACTATTTCATGCAGTCAACTGAAAGTTGGCTGCATGAAAGCCCACTAGAGGGCGCTCCTGAAGCAATGAGCAATGAGCAATGAGCAGCCTTCCTTGTTTGGCTTTCCTCGTCGCCATGGCGACGAGCGGAGTGACGTCATGGACGTCAGCTGACATCCTGACGTCAGCCGCCTCCGATCCAGCCCTTAGCGCTGGCCGGAACTATTTCCGGCTGCGCAGGGCTCGGGCGGCTGGGGGGACCCTCTTTCGCCGCTGCACGTGGCGGATCGCCGCGCTGCGGCGGCGATCAGGTAGCACACGCGGCTGGCAAAGTGCCGGCTGCGTGTGCTGCTTTTTATTTTATCAAAATCGGCCCAGCAGGGCCTGAGCTGAGCTCGTCCATACCGCTAAGGTGGTTAAATAAAATCAGAAAATATAATTTATAATAATGAAAAAAATATAAGTACATTTGTAATAACTATAGTAAAACATTAGTAAATATAACCAATATTTTACTACAACTACACCTAACCCTACTCTCACACAGAACCCTCCCTCTACCTATCCCTAACCCTTAGAACCCCTTGGTGGTGCCTAACCCTAAGACCTCCCTGGTGGTGCCTTACCCTAAGACCTTTCAGGTGGTGCCTAACCCAAAACCCCCCTGGTGGTGCCTAACCCTAAGACCCCCCTGGTGGTGCCTAACACTAAGACCTTTCAGGTGGTGCCTGACCCAAAAAACCCCTGGTGGTGCCTAACCCTAAGACCTCCCTGGTGGTGCCTAACCCTAAGACCTTTCAGGTGGTGCCTAACCCAAACCCCCCCTGGTGGTGCCTAGCCCTAAGACCCCCTGGTGGTGCCTAACCCTAAGACCTCCCTGGTAGTGCCTAAACCTTAAAATTGACCTAGTAGTGCCTAACCCTAAAACTCAGACATTGTTTATTTTTTTTACACTATATATTTAGTTATTTGAGGAGTATTTGGATTTTCCAGAAAATAGAAACTTTACATAGATAGAAAGTACAATTATGCTAAGTATGTTTGTAAACATTATTACCGTATATACTCGCAAGCAAGCCTACCCGCATATAAGCCGACCCCCAACTTTTACCTGAAAAACCAGGAAAAAATGATTGACCCCCATATAACCCGGGGGTAGGAAATGCTGGCCGTGTGATCCCCCCAGTGTGTCCCAGTATAGCTAGTATAGTGCCCAGTATAGCTATTAAAGTGCCTAGTATGGGTAGGTAGTCCCCCAATATAGCTAGTAAAGTGCCCAGTATAGCTAGTATAGTGTCCAAGTATAGCTAGTATAGTGCCCAGTATGGGTAGGTAGCGTCCCAGAATAGCTAGTATAGTGCCCAGTATGGCTAGTATCAGGGGCGTAACTAGGCCCCACCGGGCCCCCCCTGCAGATTTTCAGAGCGGGCCCCCCCTCCCTCCCCCCCCCCTGGGGCCCGCTCGGAGTTTTGTGGGTGCTGGAGGGGTGGCAGCATGAGGGGAAAGCCTTGCCCACAGTCGGCGGGGAGAGGGGTAGTTCCCCCCTCTCCCTCACCTCGGGGCTCTCCCCTCTGCGCTCCCCTCCAGCTCGTAAGTGTGTGGGGCTGTGGTGGGCAGCGAGCGGCGGGCAGATACATACCTGCTTCCGTGCGTTCCATCGGAGACTTCTCCCTCTAGCGGCTGACGTCACTTCCGGAAGTGACGTCAGCCGCTAGAGGGAGAAGTCTCCGATGGAACGCACGGAAGCAGGTATGTATCTGCCCGCCGCTGCCCGCTGCCCACCACAGCCCCACACACTTACGAGCTGGAGGGGAGCGCAGAGGGGAGAGCCCCGAGGTGAGGGAGAGGGGGGAACTACCCCTCTCCCCGCCGACTGTGGGCAAGGCTTTCCCCTCATGCTGCCAGCACCCACAAAACGGCCCCAAGCGGGCCCCAGGGGGGGGGGCCGGGCCCCCCCGCGGGCGCAGGGGCTGCAGGGCCTATTCCTACGCCCCTGGCTAGTATAGTGCCCAGTATAGCTAGTATAGTGTCCAGTATGGGTAGTATGGTGCCCAGTATAGCTAGTATAGTGCCCAGTATGGGTAGGTAGCACCCCAGTATAGCTAGTATAGTGCCCAGTATAGCTAGTATAGTGCCCCAGTATAGCTAACATAGTGCCCAGTATGGCTAGTATAGTCCCAGTATGGGTAGGTGGGTGAGTGGGTAGGTAGCGCCCCTCCCCGCTCCCCCCGCGGTCACCACTGCTTACCTTAGCTGGCGCCGCTTCCTCTATCCCAGTCCTGCTCGTACGGTAACTAATTTACAGCAGTGCGCCCCACGGCGGCCGCTGTGATGAGGGAGGAAGCCTAGAGAGAGCGGCTTCTTGTAGCGGTGATATGTATCGCCGTTACTATGGGAACCGCTCTCTATGGTTTCCTCCCTCATCACAGCGGCCGCCGCGGGGCGCCCTGCTGTGAATTAGTTACCGTACGAGCAGGACGGGGAAAGAGGAAGTGGCACCGGCTAAGGTAATAGCAGCGGGTGCGGGGAGGGGCACTACCTAACTCATACTGGGAGCGGGGGGAGAGAAACACATGACTCGCAAGCAAGCCGACCCCCCAACTTTTGGGCCACTTTTGGGGGGTAAAAAATTCAGCTTGCTTGCGAGTATATATGGTATATAGTAAGTATGTTTGTAAATGTTATTAATCACCGGGCGCCGATTTTAAATGTTATTATTCACCGGGTGCCGAAATTTCCTGTTGGGCGCCATCAAATGATATTTAACATGAGAGTCAATGGCTCCGCCCTTTTTGTCCACCTTCCTAATGGGCCCAAATTCCTGCGGCCACTGATGAGCGCTAATGGAATCCGGATACATGCTGCCAGAATCTCTGACATGCAGCAGATTCTCGGATCGCACCAGAGCGCACAAACAGCACACAATGGAAACTGCTCCATTGCCATGCATTAGTTTCAGTTTAGGTGTGGTGCAGTAATCGCACCGCACTGCGCCAATGGAAACAGGCCCGTGACATCACTTCCTGCATTTAAAACGCACCCGCATTCGCTTTGAGCCGCCGCTCTGTCTCTTTGGTCGCGCTGATTTGAGGAGCCCTATCAGTGATGACGGAAGATGAAGCAGGGAGAAGGAGGCAGGCAGACTTTTTCGCTGTGAGCAATAGCAGCATGCGGGCGGGCGAGGGAGAGCCACAGGTCGCACCAAAGCATGCATCAAGAGGGGGCAGGTATGGCGCCCATAGGGCAGCAGCACCCATGGCACAAGCCATGCCTGCATCCCTGTAAATACGCCACTGAATATAAGTCATGTGATGTGGGAGTCTAAAGTTCAGACTCCCACATCACATGTCACGTTATGTCACGTTATGATTATCACCATACCAGTCGTTATTATTACTGCTTTCATTTACATTTATCTATAAAGCTGAGTACATCATGAAAATTTAATTTGCCTACAAATTACGTTATTTATACAGTACATTGATAGCATTTTTTTGTTCTTAGAGATATTTAATATTTCCTTTTAGTGTTTGCATTTATTTTGCCTTTAAAAAACCCAAGCAAAACACACACATTAGAGCAGCGTCTGTCAAGGAGATGTTGGCATTTGCGGATTGGTGGACGGATGAAGGCCGAATAAACAGCTTCTTTAGCCAAAGGTTACCCTGAAGTCATCACTCTTTTACGAGTGTCAAGTTCTGCAGTTTATCAGTTATCCAAAGTTCAGCTGTGCTTATTCCAGCATAACTTAATGTCAGTTATACGGGCTGCATAATTCGAAAGCTTTGCATAGCAGACAGTATGCACAGGAATAGAAGCTCAGTGGTGTACCTAGAAATCAGGGTACCCCAGAGCGCAAATATAGTAGAACCCTCAGACCTGGATGCACTCTAACCATGGCACTGACCATTTCTCATCCCCCATGCATATGAGTGGAAATGGTGCCGTTACCTTACATACTGTATATAGGTCGTACAGCACATGGACACAAATGTTATGCCAAATTAGAAGGAAAATGTAAAACGTTGTGAACGCACCAATCTATCTTGCCTCAAAGCAGCTGCTATGGCAAGAGCTACGTCCTCCTGAATATTACGACACAAAATTTGCAATTAAAATTGTAATTCATAATTATCAGATAAATAGTCATTCGAAATTTCATAATACTTAATTTTGTGTCATAATTTTGTTTTTAATTTGTAATTCCATAATTTATCGAAATTACAAAAATTACGGAAATCATAATTTCTTGTTTTTACACAAAATGACAGCGATTACGGGGAACACGAGATCATAATTTTGTGTTTTATGCGAAATTACAGAAACTACAGGTACCACAAATTTGTAATTTTGTGTTCTACACAGAAATTCATCCTGAAAATGACCATAATTACGGAAACTATCGTGATTAAGGACAATTAGTGTATGGTTGTAATTACACTTAATTTTGTGTTATTTTTTGTGATTACGATTATTCTATTACGATCATAATAACAAAAATTACGTGAAATTTTGTGAACTCCTAACTGCACATTAGGATCATCACTGCTGCAAAGAACTGTAAGCTGGATAGCTAGCTGACTCCACCTATGATACTCTTTCAATGATTAAAAAAGAACTGGGACATTTAAAAAAAAAACACATTTTTAAGACAATAAATAATAAAACAAAGATAATATGTGCCTTTGCTTGACCATTACCTCTTGAAATTCACTGCAGCAATTCCTAAAAAAAAAAAAGTATGGCTGCACTCACCATATTGGCAACATGATGAGTAGACTAGTTAAAAGATACTGCACTGACATTTTTTTTTTTTCAAAACAGGGTATTAAATTAAAGATATCCGGTGGTGCACCTGTATCTTATAAATGTAGGTTATCATATACAGTGGAGGAAATAATTATTTGACCCCTCACTGATTTTGTAAGTTTGTCCAATGACAAAGAAATGAAAAGTCTCAGAACAGTATCATTTCAATGGTAGGTTTATCTTAACAGTGGCAGATAGCACATCAAAAGGAAAATCGAAAAAATAACCTTAAATAAAAGATAGCAACTGATTTGCATTTCATTGAGTGAAATAAGTTTTTGAACCCTCTAACAATAAAAGACTTAATACTTAGTGGAAAAACCCTTGTTTGCAAGCACAGCGGTCAAACGTTTCTTGTAATTGATGACCAAGTTTGCACACATTTTAGGAGGAATGTTGGTCCACTCCTCTTTGCAGATCATCTCTAAATCCGTTTTGAGGCTGTCTCTGTGCAACTCTGAGCTTGAGCTCCCTCCATAGGTTTTCTATTGGATTAAGGTCCGGAGACTGACTAGGCCACTCCATGACCTTAATGTGCTTCTTCTTGAGCCACTCCTTTGTTGCCTTTGCTGTATGTTTTGGGTCATTGTCGTGCTGGAACACCCATCCACGACCCATTTTCAGTTTCCTGGCAGAGGGAAGGAGGTTGTCGTTCAGGATTTCACGATACATGGCTCCGTCCATTTTCCCGTTAATGCGACTAAGTTGTCCTGTGCCCTTAGCAGAAAAACACCCCCAAAGCAAAATGTTTCCACCCCCATGCTTGACGGTGGGGACGGTGTTTTGGGGGTCATAGGCAGCATTTTTCTTCCTCCAAACACAGCGAGTTGAGTTAATGCCAAAGAGCTCTATTTTGATCTCATCAGACCACAGCACCTTCTCCCAGTCACTCACAGAATCATTCAGGTGTTCATTGGCAAACTTCAGACGGGCCTGCACATGTGCCTTCTTGAGCAGGGGGACCTTGCGAGCCCTGCAGGATTTTAATCCATTGTGGTGCAATGTGTTTCCAATGGTTTTCTTGGTGACTGTGGTCCCTGCTAATTTGAGGTCATTCACTAACTCCTCCCGTGTAGTTCTAGGATGCTTTTTCACCTTTCTCAGAACCATTGACACCCCACGAGGTGAGATCTTGCGTGGAGCCCCAGAGCGAGGTCGATTGATGATCATTTTGTGCTCCTTCCATTTTCGAACAATCGCACCAACAGTTGTCACCTTCTCTCCCAGCTTCTTGCTAATGGTTTTGTAGCCCATTCCAGCCTTGTGCAGGTCTACAATTTTGTCTCTGACATCCTTGGACAGCTCTTTGGTCTTTCCCATGTTGGAGAGTTTGCTTGATTGATTGATTCTGTGGACAGGTGTCTTTTATACAGGTGACTAGTTAAGACAGGTGTCCTTAATGAGGGTGACTAATTGAGTAGAAGTGTCTAACCACTCTGTGGGAGCCAGAACTCTTAATGGTTGGTAGGGGTTCAAAAACTTGTTGCAATCTTTTATTTAAGGTTATTTTTTCGATTTTCCTTTTGATGTGCTATCTGCCACTGTTAAAATAAACCTACCATTGAAATGATACTGTTCTGAGACTTTTCATTTTTTTGTCATTGGACAAACTTACAAAATCAGTGAGATGTCAAATAATTATTTCCTCCACTGTATATGATACCATAGTGCACAAATGTTCAACCAGTGAAATAGACAGTATTGTGCCTGGATGCTCCTCCAACACCACAAACACCACAGCAGGGTCCAAAGTGCTCAGTGAGAAGACCACCAACCTACCCTTAAAGAGGAACTCCAGTGAAAATAATGTAATTTTTTACCATAATTATGTATAAATGATTTAGTCAGTGTTTGCTCATTGTAATATCTTTCCTCTCCCCGATTTACATTCTGACATTTATCACATGGTGAGATTTTTACTGTGGGCAGGTTATGTAGCTGCTCCTAGCAGTTTTGGCTGTTAGAGACAGCTGTAAACAGCTAATTCCTGTCTGTGAACATTGTTACATTGTGACAGTTTGCCCAGAGTACCGCGGTATTGAGAGCTTCTTGTGGGAGGGGTTTCAGCACAAAATCAGTCATACAGCGCCCCCTGATGGTCTGTTTGTGAAAAGCATTATATTTCTCATGTAAAAGGGGGTATCAGCTACTGATTGGGATAAAGTTCAATTCTAGGTTGGAGTTTCTCTTTAAGATGGGGTACGTTACTCACCCTTTATGTTTGACCATCTGCTAGATGGATCTAAATGCCTCTATGGTCATCAAGCCGCCCTCTGATTTAATCGGACTCTCTGTCTGTCACATCAAGTTCCACCAACCCTCCATCAAACAATTCACCTCAGTATAAAATTCACATTCCAACCATAGTGTGATACCATTTAATAAATGTTAAAATAAAAGTTGCACACTCAAATAAAAACTTTGCAAAAACATTCTGACTTTTTACGGGCTCAGCCCCATGCGTTGGCTGCCTGGCTAACCCTCACTGATAAGGAATTACAGCCATAAAACTCTTTCCTAGCAGAGATGAGCTTCTGGCTGCAGGGAATAGATTAAAAGATCAATAGTTTATGTAATTTAGCTCTGGGATACTTAATAGACTGCTACTGAGCAGAGACAATAAATCATCTTTGTAAATGTTTAAACATAAAATAAAACCACGGGATATCTAAAAAAAGAGTAATTTTTTAGGAGTAGCAGGATTGATACAATTGTTTATCTCATCAGTTATCTCATCGGTTTGCTTTAATTGTAAAAATAATATAAACAAGCAATGAAGACAGTAAAGGGTTCACATATAAAATGCATTATTCTTGTTCACTACTTACCTCTGAGGTCATGTGTCTCCTTAATAGCTGCCAAGGTGTCAAGGATTCCTTGTTCTCCATGGCCCATGCTGGTGACAATACCAATTGGAAGGCCTTGATTTCGTAACGCACTAGCTACTTTTCTCCCTGTGTCCACCCAGATGTCCTCGTTGGAAGATACCACCCCGACGTGAGCCCACCTAAAATACTTCATGAAATGGTACAAAACTTTGGTTGGAGTCGGCGTTGTCCTTGCAAAAGTTGGATAACTATTCCTGTTCTCCAAGTCATGGTTGACACAAGCCCAAGAGAAAATGGCTTTGTTCCAGTTCTTGCCCAGAAGCGATGCGGCATCGCAGTATCCGGGGTTCTGTGGTCCTATAAACGCAGCAGAAAGTTTATCGAAACTTGCAAAATCCACTAATGCCTTGGAGGTTTCACAGTTTTCCTCCAGAATTCTGTAGTCCAGTTTGTGACTCAGCTGTAATGAAGAGTCGTTGTTGATTTTGGTCACTGCCAAATGTGCAGCCAGCTCAGGCAAGGCCTTAGAGAAAAGAGGGTCGCACCTCCATGGACCGACAATGCCCACTGTGAAGTTCACACCATGTACGCTTAAAGCTTGCATGAGTAATCCTATTACAAAGCACCACGGTACTACGTAAAATGGGAACGTTCTTGAATGTCTTTGGGTCCGGATATGATGCTGGCCTTGGAGTCTTGGTTTCCTACACAAGAAGTCTCCAAGACTTGTACAATGATAAAACATTGTAGCTTGATCTGGCCACGCTAAAGTCTGCCACAGGCCATGAATCTACACTTTCTGTATTGCCTGAAAAAAAAATTGTATTAGAGAAACATAAAAACAATAATAATAACAACAATATTTAGAGTTAATAAAAAGTGAGCTGGAAGGAGATAGATGATAGTAGAAGAAACAGTAAAAGAGACAGTATCCTAACAGATGAAATGCTGCTATCGAGTTTGAGCTACCCTCCAACACAACGTAAACAAAAAAATAAGTGTTCTATTAAAACAGTTATAAGAAAAAACCCTTGTCTTGAATGATTGGAAATGTATATCCATAAGTATAAAAAAAATTGGTTACATTTATAGAAGAGATAAGGAAAAAAACTGAAAGAAAAACACAAAAAAGTAAAGTAAAATAAAAACTGCAATGGGAAAAAAATAAAACAATTACGACAACACTTTCCGCAGCATTTTCTTCAAGGTAATAATGTACACACTTTAAAGTAATCTGGAGAAAAGTGCCATCACAGGAATCTCACTTTGACAACGGAATGTATATAAAGTTTACCTCCGCTAGCTTTACTTATCATGTGGGTGTTATACTCACCTCCCCCCCCCCCCTTTTTTTGTATAGACATAAATCAGTATAGGGTCCTGTTACAGCCAAGATACCCTCTGTCTTAGGTCATGACCTAGATTAAATTATTACTCGGTGCAGTTTGTGAAAAATTACAGAATTGGAATTTTAACATGTTCAGCATTCCACCGGTGTTAATCCAAAATGAAGAAGAAAAAAAATCACAGTTACAAAAAGTAAAAAATAAACCAAGGCAAGGAAAATATTCAAATATCACAAACAATTAATCTTGATCTGAGTTGAGATCTCAGATGGGTCTACATTTGGATCACTATGCAAATTCTAGTAAACAAGACCTAGAAATAGAATTAGTTGCTACCTGCTTCAATGGATAATTAATTAACCGCCTACTAAAGAGGCCCTGTAGTGACATATAGTAGAATGCAGTAAATTATTCAGGATATCCAGTTTTATGGTACATTTCCTGGATTCAGCAATAGAAACACATCCTGTATGTATATATTGATGTTTATTAAATGTAGCCCCGCCCTCCCAGCGATGTTTAGCCTAGGCTGTTAGTTATGCAGAATTCTCCTCCCAGAGCATTCTGGGAGACCAGGCATATTTTTTTTTACTGGCTTTAGAACTCTCAGAGATCACCTGACAGGACTAAAGCTGTGGCCACCTGTGATAAATGTCAGAATGTAAATTAGGGTGAGGGAAGATTTACAATGGGCAAAAATAGAATAAATCACCCGCAGCGGGCGGGTACGCGCGCATGTGCACTAACATGCGGTGGTGACGGCGTTGTCACAGAGACCTAGAGCCTGTTTTTAAACGGGCCTAGGTCTACTAGTTATGATATAATACGTGAATAAATTGCTCTAGTTGCAGTAACTAATAATTGCTCAATTATGCAACTGAAAACTGTGCATGTAGCAGCTCTCATTTTAACCATGTGATCCAAACAAAGTAATCCAAATCACGAGATTCAAATTGTGCAATTATAAATGGTCTATTTTGCCTTAAAGGAAACCAGAGACAAGATTTATTAAAATTTTTATACATAACGGGGCTTCCTCCAGCCCCATGCGCACGGATCCCTCCCACAACGCCGTCCTCAGCCTTCTCCAGCTCCGGTACCGGGTCCCATAAGTTCTGCCAGTTGCAGCCAATCTGCGCAAGAGAAGTGCACTCTCTACGTATCTCTCGGCAGCCATGGGAGCGACCCGGGCACATTGGGCTGGAGGAAGCCCCAGGTACGTATAAAACTTTTATTAAATTTAGTCTCTGGAACACTTTAAGGTAAATCAATTGAAAAAAAGCCTACACATTCTATAGAATATTTTTTTTAAATGCATTAGGCTGGGCAGGGGTGCTTATGTAATTGCTCTGATTTGGGGACAACTGGATAACACCATAAGGCCTTGCACCTAAGTAAGGGACACCCCACCAGTCCAGCAGTGTGCTTTCTAAGTAGCAGTGATGCTCGGATGGAGGTCGTGATCACGACTTGCCGTGATTTCACGACCATTTTTCAGGTATCCGCCACGTTAAATTCGTTGCAGTGGATCAATTTTCAGTCACTAAAATCTGCTTCGGCAGACCGTGAATTAACGCATTCACGCTCGCGAAAACGGCGCAGAAGCCGTGGTTAGGTTCTGATTAGCAGAAGTAGGCGGAAGGCCAATCAGAGGCCCCCAGCGAGGCCCTAGCAACCAATCATAGAAGGGAACCCTGGCCAGCCCCACCTGACCTCATTGAGCCAATCAGAGGGCTCCCAGCCTAAACCCTGTCACCCAATCACAGATAGGAACCCTGGCCAGCCCCCCCCCCCCCCCCCTGTATAATAAGGAGAGCTGCTATGATGAGAAATCTCATCCTTGCTTGTGAATGCTCACTGAGAGACATGCTCTAGTGCTGCTGGCCTAGCAAGTGCTGTACACAGTAATAAACCTAAAGCTGTTCAGTGATTAACCCCTTCACTTTCACTACACTATTGTTATATTGTTCATTAGGTAGCAGCCAGCTAGCTTGATTTCATTAAGTGAGTGACAGTCAGAGTGTGTGCTGCAGGGCTGCTGCAGCTGCTATGTGTGTGTGTGTGTGTGTGTGCTGTGCACAGACCAGGCCAGCTGCTGCCTGCTGGCCAGCTAGCCTTTGCTACAGTATAGGTTAGGGAATAGGATTACTGTGTTATTGTGTAGTTAGTACAGTCAGTGCTAGTAGTTGTTAGAGTAGCAATACGACTGTGTTAGCTTACAACAGAACT
The DNA here is from genome assembly GCF_040937935.1 of Hyperolius riggenbachi. Taxonomy (NCBI): domain Eukaryota; kingdom Metazoa; phylum Chordata; class Amphibia; order Anura; family Hyperoliidae; genus Hyperolius; species Hyperolius riggenbachi. The sequence continues at coordinate 40,234,320 of NC_090647.1, read as the reverse complement.
GCTGTGCTGCTGAGCAGTGCCAGTGTGACAGTTAGTGTGCACTAGTGACTTCTCCTCTGCTGTCTGACTGTCACTTGGCACTTTGCACATGGCACTTTGCACATGGCATTTTGCACGTGGCACTTTGCACTTTTCACGTGACACTTTGCACGTGGCACTTTGCACTTTGCATGTGGCACTTTGCACGTGGCACTTTGCACGTGGCACTTTGCACTTTGCACGTGGCACTTTGCACTTGGCACTTTGCATGTGGCACTTTGCACTTGGCACGTGGCACTTTGCACTTTGCACTTGGCACTTTGCACGTGGCTCTTTGCACTTGGCACGTGGCACTTTGCACTTTGCATGTGGCACTTTACACTTGGCACTTTGCACGTGGCACTTTGCACTTGGCACGTGCCAAGTGCCACGTGCCAAGTGCAAAGTGCCAAGTGCAAAGTGCCACTGGCAGGTGCCACGTCAGGCATGCTCCTGACAGACGTTACACCTGCTGCTGCTGCATTGCCCTGCTCCTGCTGCCTGTGCTGCCACTGCCAGGGTGCCACAGGCCACTGCTGCTGTGCTGATACCACCTATATTTAACTCAAAACACAATTGCCCATCTGTCTCCTCTAGAGTGCTGCCGCTCTGTTACTACTACTATTACTACTTCCTACTTCATGTCTGATCTGAGAATCAGGAAGTTCAGAGCGAGCGGCTGCACTGTAGAAGAGACAGATGGGTTTCAGATGACGGGATCTCTATTGCTTGGATCATGGATAGGTGAGTGAGCGTTTGCCATCTGCTGCTATCATTCTTGCTGCAGCTGTGGTTCTCTGTGGGAAGGGAGGGTGGAGTGGGCAGCGGCAGAGCGCACAGTAGCAGGAGGGGGACCTAGGAGGAGAGCCTGGCTCTGAAGACAATCAGCAGCGCACGGCATCATTTGACAAGACAAGACAAATAACATTTATATCGCGCTTTTCTCCTGGTGGACTCAAAGCGCCAGAGCTGCAGCCACTAGGACGCGCCCTATAGGCAGTAGCAGTGTTAGAGAGACTTGCCTACGGTCTCCTACTGAATAGGTGCTGGCTTACTGAACAGGCAGAGCTGAGATTCGAACCCTGGTCTCCTGTGTCAGCGGCAGAGCCCTTAAAGGGACTCCAAGCAGTGCCTGTGGATATGCCTTTAAGCATACCCACAACTAATTCATTACATCCTTACACCTACCAGCATGATGTTTGTAATTATATCCCCCTGGGTTCCTTATATTTCATTGCATTGTGCTGAATCGAGCTGCCAACTTTGGAGAAAAGTCGTCCTGTGGCCGTGATTTCGATCGTGAAAATATCCAAAACTAAAAGGCATAGAGAAGCCGTTTATATATCATTGGAAAGAGGAGAAAAAGAGCTTTAAAATGATATGCATCTTTCCATAGTTACTGCACTGCTCAGAGTCCCTTTAACCATTATACCATCCAGCCACCGCTGACTTTGGAGAAAAGTCATCCTGTGGCCGCGATTTCGATCGCGAAAATATCGAAAACTAAAAGGCATAGAGCAGCTGTTTATATATCATTGGAAAGAGGAGAAAGAGAGCTTTAAAATGATATGAATCTTTATATAGTTACTGCACTGCTCAGAGTCCCTTTAACCATTATACCATCCAGCCACCGCTGACTTTGGAGAAAAGTCGTCCTGTGGCCGCGATTTCGATCGCGAAAATATCGAAAACTAAAAGGCATAGAGCAGCTGTTTATATATCATTGGAAAGAGGAGAAAGAGAGCTTTAAAATGATATGAATCTTTCCATAGTTACTGCACTGCTCAGAGTCCCTTTAACCATTATACCATCCAGCCACCGCTGACTTTGGAGAAAAGTCGTCCTGTGGCTGCGATTTCAATCGCGAAAATATCGAAAACTAAAAGGCATAGAGCAGCTGTTTATATATCATTGGAAAGAAGAGAAAGAGAGCTTTAAAATGATATGAATCTTTTCATAGCTACTGCACTGTTCAGAGTCCCTTTAACCATTATACCATCCAGCCACCGCTGACTTTGGAGAAAAGTCGTCCTGTGGCCGCAATTTCAATCGCGAAAATATCGAAAACTAAAAGGCATAGAGCAGTCCTTTAGATATCATTGGAAAGAGGAGAAAGAGAGCTTTAAAATGATATGCATCTTTCCATAGTTACTGCACTGCTCAGAGTCCCTTTAACCATTATACCATCCAGCCACCGCTGACAGGATGGCAAGGGCTGGTTTATGTGCTAATGGGGCCCCTTTGACTCTGAATGGGGCCCCAAGCGACTGCTTTTGTTGCCTGGTCGGTAATCCGGCCCTGCTGACATCACATTGTGGGAGGGGTTTCACCACAATATCAGCCATACAGACCCCCCCCGATGATCTATTCGAGAAAAGGTGAAGATTTCTCATGGGAAAGGAGGTATCAGCTACTGATTGGGATGCAGTTCAATCCTTGTTTACAGTTCCTCGTGCTGAAATTACTAGCATCAAAGTTGACCATTTCCCAGATAACCCTGAACAAAGTCGAATTCAGGCTGCACTCAATTGTGGCTACGATGTCAGTGGAGATCTAAGGGCCCGTTTACACTGCTCGCGTTTCCAGCCGCGTTTTGGAAACGCGTGCAGGAGGCCGACACGCACGACATCAGACAGTGCATAGAGTGCACTGTCTGATGTTCACACTGCATGCGTTCCGGACCTGTGCGGTCCGGGAACACATGCTGAACGCAGATTTTGCAAAAACGCGTGGCTGTCCCATTCACTTTTCAGTGATGGGATCAGCCACGCAACGCACACAAACGCGGATGGCCATGCATTCGTACGCGTTGCGTTTCCGCATGCGTTCCGCACGCATGGCCATCCGCATTTGTGATCTGAACGGGCCCTTACTATACTATACTGTATTGTACAGGTGTCCAAATAAATTAATAAAAATGTACCATCTGTGATGATAAAGATTTGTTTGTTTGTATTTTATTTTGTAAAATTCTTAAACATACAGTGACTAAATAATTGTGGGAAAAATAGAAAACCGTCCATGTCTCGCTACGGCCATGCCGCAGAGATGAAACGGTTAACCTAACTGCCGTGGATACAGTTCATCGCCCTCACCGCGGGAAAAAAAAAAAATCTCTGTTAAACCAGAAGGAGCAGAGGAACGGAATATCCGAGATGTCAAGATTATAATTTAATTTGGTTTGGGCTCTGAAAATAAGAATTCAGCACATTTTAGATTAAATGTATGTTAAGAATGAAGACAAGCAATTTGTCATGGGGATTAATGAGTGGAATAGAATATAAGTTGTACAGTACAGAATCCCCCATCTTTATCCCAATTCAAGCTTTATCCCAATTCATATTTAAAGTGAACCCGAGGTAAAAAGAAGCTGATGAGATAGACAAAATATTTTCTAATAACTTTTTCTTATTAATCTCCCTCTATTTTGCATATTTGTCTCATTCTTGAAGGGGCACCCCTAAAAAATCTATAAATAAAAAATACAGAAGAACCCCTGGAGGACATTTATCAACAGTGTCTGAGACAAAATATTGGTAGGTTTTTAGAAATCTGTGCAGATTGTAGAGCTGTCTCAGACATTATAAGAAATCACTAAATAGTGCAGTTTCCTTCTTAGGCCTCTTGCACACTACAAGCAATTCAGATTCAGATTCCGCTTTTTAATCTGTTTTTACTTCCGATTCAGATTTGCAGTTTGCTCCTTGCACCCTGTAAATCTGAATCTGAATCGGAGGTAAAAACTGATTAAAAAGCGGAATCTGAATCGGAATCGCGTGCAGTGTGCAAGAGGCCTTAAACTGTTCTTAAATAAGAGGAATTACGAAGGTTTCTCAGACAGTGCAGTGTGTGAGGGAAATTGCTGTTGCTGAGGTAATCAATACATCTGCTGTATTGAGAGAGGATCAATGTCCAGCACTGGAAGGGTTAAGAACAGAACAGCTTCACAGCATTCAGCAGGGAGGAAGAGCACTTCACAAATCACATCTAGCCTGCACTGCTGCACAATCTGTAGACGTGCTATTGGGCCCTTTAATCTTCTGCAGTTTAGGGATGGATTTGCACTTTTTTAAACTGCAGTGCAGCTCTAGAAATCCACACTAAACTAACGCTATTAAGTAGGCTTGAACAATTTTAGGAAAAAATTGAATTGAGCGATTTCTGTCCAAAATCATGATTTCAATTCGATTCACGATTTCCTTCAAATCAAGCTTTGCTCCCCCTCTGTGTCCACCTCTGGGTCTCTCTCTGTACCCGCTCTGGGGTCTCTTTCTGTGGCTTCTCAGTCCCCCAAGCTGAGGCAGTGCTGGATATACCTTCCAGCACAAGTCCAGCCATGCCCGTATATCCAGTTCTTCTCCTGCAGGGTCTAATGCATGGAATACTTCCTGAAGGATCCATCTGAAAATGCGAATAATGGCGCACGGTGTTGCCGCTAATCCGTTTGTTGCTTATCGTTATTTAACGTTAAAGCCTTATCGTTATTTAGCTCTGTTTATTTTATTGAAAATTAGCGTTAATACACAGAACCCTCTCTGTACCTATCTCTAACCCCTAGACCCCCTGGTGGTGCCTATCCCTAACCACCCCCCTGGTGGTGCCTAACCCCAACGACTCCCTTGGTGGTGCCTAACCCTAAGCACCCCCTGGTGGTGCCTAACCCTAAGACCTCTCTGGTGGTGCCTAACCCTAACGACCCCTCTGGTGGTGCCTAACCCTAACCACCCCCCTGGTGGTGCCTAACCTCAACCACTCCCCTAGTGGTGCCTAACCCTAAGCACCTCCCTGGTGGTGCCTAACCCTAACCACCACCCTGGTGGTGCCTAACCCTAAGACCTCTCTGGTGGTGCCTAACCCTAACCACTTCCCTGGTGGTGCCTAACCCTAAGACCCCCCTGGTGGTGCCTAACCCTAACCACTTCCCTGGTGGTGCCTAACCCTAACCACTTCCCTGGTGGTGCCTAACCCTAACCACCCCACTGGTGGTGCCTAACCATAAGACCCCCCTGGTGGTGCCTAACCCTAACCACTTCCCTGGTGGTGCCTAACCATAAGACCTCCCTGGTGGTGCCTAACCCTAACCACCCTCCTGGAGGTGCCTAAACCTAAGACCCCCCTGGTGGTGCCTAACCCTAACCTTGACAGTGTTACATTAAATCCACTCACTGTTTTGCAGTTAAATAACTTCTGCAGTTTGGCTTATGTAGGGCGCTATTGATAAATAACGTTACTGTGTGCCGCTTTTCTTCTTTTTACCCTGCGGGCCCTATTATGCAGTACTAACGATAAATAGCGATAAGTGCATCTTTTTAATGCGGCACCATTTTTATGCATAGGCGCTGTGCGCCATTATTCACTGATCCTCTTCCTGAATGTCTTGTGACATACAGGAACCAAGAAATATGCTGTGCACAAGAGCCGGCAGACGGCGATAGAGGCCGGACTGTGTTGGCTTTGTGCAGAAGGTATGTCCAACAATGCATATGCTGCGGGCCGTACACGTCGGGACTTGGAGGGGGGGGGGAAGTATGAAACCGCTTCTTCAAACTTCCCCTATGCAGAAATGATGAAATCGCGATACTCACTGCTTTGACGATTCCGAAATTGTGATTTTGGTGATCGCGATTTCGGTTTAAATACGATTTATTGTTCGGGCCTACTATTAAGTAGGAATAGGATTTAAGAATGTTACTATTATTATGCAGAACAGTTACCCTGCTGGTTGGAACTGTTTAAGAAGTAAAAACTGTCAGTAATGCTTTGATAATTCTGTCCCCCTGATAAACACATACCACATGCTGAGAGCCCAGGCTGTGGAGACTGACCTCTGTACAGGGGCTCAGCAGCAGTCACATGGTGTGTAGGAGGCGGTCCTGCAGTCAGGCCTGAACCTGGATTTGAGTTAGTGGCAAGTGGCAGAGCTGCTATGGTAGTAGGCCTGCATACATCATAACCTGTCCTTACCTTCAAGTAGTATTTATTTTTCGAACAGCATCCTCCCTCTAGCCCCACTACATTATATTAGCAGCTATATCAATGGGATGGATGATGCTGCAAAAGTACCAACTGTCTGTTGAACACAAGACTACACTTCCCATGATCCCTTGCAGTGTCCTATCTAAGCACATGTAAATAAGCACATGTAACAATATGATGGGCGATGATAAGAATTTGTCTGCTCTCTGTTGTTTTATCGGTCTGTATATTTACTCATTTGTGTCTTCAGCCTCTTATCGTGGAACATGAAGTGGCACTCTGTCCTTTTTTCAATGTATTTAAAAAAGATTTTTGGTTCCCTAGAAGCATTTTTCCTCCTCTCAACTGTCATTTTACAGAGTACAAATGTTATTGGTTGCTATGGACAGCAGTCACAGATGCCCCCCACATAGCAACCCCTGGGCTTCAGTTTTATGTTTCTTACACGAAAATCAGCTGCCAGCAATCCTGTCTCTGTTATCACATGACTAGAGATAGTGACAGTTGGCCAATGGGAACTGCTTAGTGAGGCAGGAAGGGGCGGGCACAATGTACACTTCAGGCCTGAGTCTAATACTCCATATACAAGAGACATTTTACAGCAACTGGTATAATGATTTCCAGTCAGGACACAAGTTCATTTTAAAGGACAACTGAAGTGAGAGTGATATGGAGGCTGCCATTTGTATTTCCTTTTACGTAATACCAGTTGCCTGGCAGTCCTACCAGGGGCGTAGCAATAGGGGTTGCAGAGGTAGCCACCGCATCAGGACCCTTGGGCCAGAGGGGCCCCGAAAAGCCCTCCCTCAACTGCAGTATTAGCTCTCTATTGGTCCTGTGCTCATAATAATCACTTCTATAGATACTTTGAATAGTGGTAATCATTAACAAGCTATTTCCCATCCCCTTCTTGCTCCTCTGACACTGTAGTTGCCATTGGCAGATTTTGGTGCGCCGTATCAATTGTTATGTATAGAGTGCTTGGGGGGCCCCATGTAAAACTTGCATCGGGGCCCACAGCTTCTTAGCTATGCCACTGAGTCCTACTGATGTTCTGCCTCTAATACTTTTAGCCATAAACCTTGAACAAGTATGCAGCAGATCAGGTGTTTCTGACATTATTGTCAGTTTAGCTGCATGCTTGTTTCTGGTGTTATTCAGACACTACTGCAGCCAAATAGACCAGCAGGGCTGCCAGGCAACTGGTATTGCTGGTTGTTTTAAAGGAAATAAATATGGCAGCCTCCATAATATTCTCACTTCAGTTGTCCTTTAAAGCAAATTTGTGAGGGAAAAAACCCTTTAAAAGCTGTGGTATAACTATAATTCATACCCCCTCTTGCAAAACTGTGATGGGCGCCCCAATGGTCACACCCCTTCCCTTCTCTCCCCTTGGGGCCCTTCTTGGCCTTGGGGTCCATCTCACAAGGCTCATAAAACAACCTCCTCATGGGGGATTCTCAGTATCTCCTTTATTCTTTAAAAAAACACTTACTGTAGAGGATCTATACAAAGATGTCAGCCGGCCACCCTACTCACTTCATTTGCACACTATTTTGGCAGTTGAGCAATTGCAATCTAGTAAGTGCTTTTGTGAATAAAGGAATAACCAAGAAACCCCCATGAGGAGTTATACTAGTCCAAAACCTGTCAGATTGTTACAATCTATTTTAAGTGACAACATCATAAGAAAATACATTTATAGTGCACTTGAACACATTTACGTATGTATACACATACCTCTTTTACTCCCATAGTTATGTAATATACTGACATAATACAGAGGGTTTCAGTCAATGACATCACATCCTGTTTGAACAAGCCAAACTTGAGGCAGTATAAAACACACCCCTAATAATCTCCATATACCGGAGGCACGAGATAATGTAGAACAGGTTACATCTCAATTAAATCAATGAAACATAAGCACCTTAAGGGCTTCGCTTTGTCAGCAGTAAGCACACCGGATTTACTGACTGGAGATTCTCACCAGCTACATAGGAAAAGCAAATCCCTCCCACACTTATATCACGCTCAATGACAGACAAAGGCCTTACAGAGAAATTATCTACCTCCGGTGTCGCCGCTAGACCCTGGCACCAGGGACATGGGGACCTCTTCTAGGTCCATGTGTATAACTGCACTGTCATAGATCCTATCTGTCCCTTTTTTGGAGAGACAGCCCCTCTTTGGGAATACATCCTTTAAATTTATGTCTTTATCAGAGAGCAGCCATCATGTCTGAAGATAAAGTAAACCCTCTTAAAGTGAACCTGAACTGAGTAAAATTAAAGTAAACACATGATGTACCTCCAAATAAATATTACATACTTACCTCGCCATCAGTTCCTCTCAGAAGCTCACCATTTTCTTCTAACAACAATTCCTTCCAATTCTAACAAGATTTTGTCAGAACTGAAATATATCAGATGCTGTCAGTTATATATCAGTTGCTGCCATTTATAACTGAAAGGACAACTGATGAGCAAGGTAATGTCCATTTTTCCCTATGGCTCAAGTGGGGCATATTACAGTTTAGCAGTGTGCTGACCAAGAAGCTGTTATGGGGTATTGGTCGTTTTCAAAATGGAGGATGGAGAATTTAATTAATCACAGGGGGCAAACAGAACATAGGAGAGGAGAAAGAGATTGAGGAGTGGACTACACAGGAGGTAAGTATGAAGTGTGTATATATATATTTTGACTTTTAATTTTTAGTTCCGGCTTGCGTCAAAATGTACAATTTTATATTATGGCTTTAAAGTGTTTAGTCAATTGGGTCTTTTGTCATATTTAAAGTGTACCAGTGCCAGAAACAAAAAGGGGGAACAGATAGATACCTCAATAGAGGGCAGCTCCAGGAGAGTCCAGAAGCTTCCCCATCAACCTTGTCGTTCCAGCAGGGGAACCCTCTGAACATATTCATCAAGCCTTGTTAAAAATGTTGTAGTGGCTGCACTCCAGTCTGCTACATTGCCCAGTAGGACAGAGCCGCTCATGCAGGTGCAGGCCGTGCTTGTACCTTGGCAGTGCTCGTACACAGATGAGAGCACAGCCATGAAGAAGGAGAATGTCCCGGCCAGCAGTGGTGGGGTGGATGACGGTCGGAGAAGTCTTTGAATCATCCTGAGGCTTTCCTCTACTGAGCTAAGTATGTAAACTTTCCCTTTTTTGTCACAGGTTTGCTTTAATGAGAAACTGTAACCAAGGACTGAACTCCTTCCCAATCAGTAGCTGATACCCCCTTTCCCATGAGAAATCGTTTCCTTTTCTGGAATAGATCATCAGGGGGTCTGTAAGGCTGATATTGTGGTGAAACCCCTCCCACAGTGTGATGTCAGGACCCAGGTCCTGGCAGTTTCCTGTCTGTGAGCGTTGTTGCATTGTGGCCAATGTGAGTACATTTAGATAAAAATGCTCATCATCATAAGAGACATGATTTCTGTAAAGGCAAGAAAGACCTGGGCCTTGGGCGGCTGCTGCTGAGCATGGAAGACTTCATATGGAGGAGAAGGAGGCTATAAAAAGAAAATTAAGGGTTCAACTGGGCACAAAACATGAAACTCATGGAGGGTTTTCTTTCTGCTTGCATTCTTGTATGCTGGTATGAGTGGACCAATCCTAAGGAGGGAACCATGAC